>NC_064931.1:852782853-853092853 GCF_023897955.1 Schistocerca gregaria | reverse complement strand
GCAAATTTCGTGTAAACAACGACGTCATTCGCGAACAGCCTCAAGGAATTTCTGACGTTATCCGCTAGCTCATTTACATATTTTGTAAGCGGTATCGTTCCTATAACATTTCCTTGCGAAACTCCCGAAATTAATGTTACGTGTGTCAGTTTTAACTCGTAAAAATGATGTGTTGAGATCATAGCTCGAAATTCAGCATGAACCAGTTTAGTGTAACGAATTTTAACTGGAGCTGCTTAATACTCGATTTCCCACGAGCGTATTTCGTGTGGGCATCATTTTGCTGGCTACAAATACAGTTCTGGGCAAAATTTAAGGATGAAAGTACCTTTCGCATGGTTGTGTAACTGCCAATTAACATATCACGATGAAACTAGGACCATAAATACAAAAAGCTACAGCAGTATAGTAGAGAAGGTGACAAACAAATGCGCGATGTGAAAAACAGAAATGACACTTTTTCGGGGGACATGGGTCTTAATAGTGTGTGTGACCACCACAGACAGCAATGCATGCTCTCCCTGCTGGTCAAAAGGCTGCCCATGAGTTCTTGCGGTCGTGCGTTCCATTATTCCACCATTGCAGCTGACAAACTTTGGATGGCCGTTGCTGCAACAAGTCTGTCCAACGTGTTCCACACGTGCTCGATGGATTTTAAGTCGGGGGAACAGACAGACGATTGGCTGAATATCCCCTCGTTCCGAGAGCTCTTGCATCTACGCCGTTCGATGCCGTAGCGCGTTGTCATCCGTAAAAATGAATTGAGAGCTGAATGCATCCCTGAAAAGACGCACATTGGGCAGGAATACAATAAAACGATCATGTCCGACAATATTCCTGGACGCACTACGTGTTCCCGCCTCTTGCCATGTGAGGGTAAGTCCAGAATCACTAATCAGACTGAATCTGTTCTCGCCCGAGTGGAGCTCGCGATCCCACTCGTCGTTGATCCAGTCAGTATGCTCCTGGCACCGTAACACACGGTGCCGCTGATGTGTTGGTCTCAGCAGAACACAAGGTACTGGTCGTCGGACAAAGAGAACACTGCCACGCAGTAGCCGTGCCACTGTGGATCGTGTGCCCGCCGGTCCTGTTAAATGTTGCACTTGCTGTCTGACGTGGGTCTCCTCTTGCCTGTTGCACAATGTAGCGGTCATCTGCTGCCGTAGTTGACCGCTGTCGATCACCTATTCTCCTTCGCGCAGCAGCGCTTGTGGTTCGCAACGTTCCCCATGCACACGAAACAATGCTGTGAGCAGTACCAAATTCCTGGTCTACTCCCTTCACATTCGTCCTTCTTCCAGTTTCACTATGATTCTTTCCTGTGTGAAATCATCCATATACTGTCCACGGGCCGTGCTGTAATACGAAACCAGCCCCATTTGGCGCTGACACAATCGCCATGTGGCGTCCAGGTTTCTGTGCACGACTGGGAGAAGTCTAGCAACATGCTCCCACACTTTGGTTTACTTCCAGCAATTAGTTAATTATGTTATGTTATGTTACTTTATCTATCAAGTTCATAAGTTCTGCGGAGCAGTGTACAGCCGTTGCCATAGGGCAGAGGTTCCCAAACGTCTCCTCTGATGGGACACTTTGAGAATCTTGGTACTTTGATAAAACACCTCGCTTATTATGAAAGTTCATAAAATTTTAAAACACACGAAAAACTTTTTTAATGCAGCATTACCTCAGTTATAAATCATAATTAATTACGCAGAAATCACAATAAGATTTTTTTAAATCATTAGTGTCGTCAAAATTTTTATTGACAGTTTTTCGCGGAACACTAGTGTTCCACCAGTTTGGAAAACTCTGCCATAGAAATAGCTCTGGGAAAAAAACACAAAAAAACAGGTATTACGAGCCTACAGGAATACGTGATTCGTGATCATTTATACGGTCAATTTTCCATCCAAGTGCGCTGTTATCTTTTAGCATGTCATCACTCTACGTTTGTATACTGATACTGCCACACGAGGAATGCAGCAGACGCCTTCAGTTATTCTCCGCATTTTGTTAACAACCATTGCTGCAACTGTCGCATCAAATGACATCGTCGGCTAGAAGAGACACATAGTCTTACCTGGATCGACTAATATTTCACTGGCAATAAGATAGAAAAGATTAAGCATAAAGTAAAGAATTTTGAATAATCCTAGTACTGGAAAGACAGCGTCGTCTTACATAAAAAGTGGTGTCTGTACTCTCGTGAACAATAAATTGTCGATAAAGAAATCGATTAGCAAATGTCGTCCTACTTAGTTCTTTTGATATTCAATACCACATAGAACAGCCAGCTCGCGCTCTAATGTTACTTATTTCGCACGACTGAAGCAGATCCAGAACATAATTGTATGCCACGTTTCAAAATTCTATCATGACGAATTGCATCCTTAAAGTGCATTTCGATAAAATTGTTCTCAACATGGCGATAGTGATCTGCTGTTTCCAGGAGGCTCGGCTGTAGGCTGCATAAAAAGTCGGTTAGTCACAGCGGGTAGGCGTACGTGCTGAACGAATCGGACTCGATTTTGTTTGCCACGAAAACTTTCCGATGGACGAGTTCAGTGCTACATTCATCAGAGCGTCTCGAAAATCGTGGCACCCACACATGAAACGTATTCAAAATAAGAACAATTATTACTGAACTTAAATTTAAGCAGATCGTGAGACGCTAAATGTAAAAAGACGCAGGTAATTTAAAATGATACTGGCATGTGTTGCTTACTTTCGTCACAGTGTCTGGCGGTATCATCTTTTTGGGTATCTCAACAATCCACGCTTAAGTTTTCCGAATCAAAACGGGTATAAAACGAATTATTCCTGATGTGAATTCAAGATCATCCCGCAGAAACCTCTTCAGAGAACTGAGTGCTCTAACTAATGATTATTCCTTAGTGAGATTTGTCACAAGTAATACATCTCTCGCGCAAACCAACATCTCAGTTCAGGGAATCGTTACTAGGAATAATGACACGCAGCATAGGGATTGAAAATCAGTTTTCGTAATCATGTTAGTGCTCATTACACTAAGACAGACGCACAAAGAGGAATTATCCGAATGAGACGGAAGTCTGTAGATGTGAGGTACATGAACAGACTAGCGAATGATTACAATTTCAGAAAAATTAGATGACTTGTTCAAGGGAAAAGACTTAACAAATTGAGCAAGTCAATAAAACGTTGGTCCACCTAAGGCCACTATCCAAGCAGTTACCCGGCTTGGCATTGATTGGTAGAGTTGTTGGATGTCCTCCTGAGGAGATCGTACCACTTGCGTCCAACTGGCACGTCAGATCGTCAACATCGCCAGCCTTGCCTATGATGATGTGAGTACTCTAGTGCATTGGCTCCTTACTTAGCTTGCATTTATTGCGAATCTCTTAGCCAACGTAAAGTCCCGAGCGACTGGAAAAAACGCAGGTGACACCTGTATATAAGAAGGGTAGTAGGACGGATCCTCAAAATTACAGACCAATATCCTTAACATCGGTTTGTTGCAGGATTCTCGAATATATTCTCAGTTCGAATATAATGAATTTCCTTGAGACAGAGAAGTTGCTGTCCATGCATCAACACGGCATTACAAAGCATCGCTCCTGCGAAACGCAACTCGCCCTTTTTTCACACGATATCTTGCGAACCATGGATGAAGGGTATCAGACGGATGCCATATTCCTTGACTTCCGGAAAGCGTTTGACTCGGTTCTCCACTGCAGACTCCTAACTAAGGTAAGAGCATATGGGATTGGTTCCCAAATATGTGAGTGGCTCGAAGACTTCTTAAGTAATAGAACCCAGTACGTTGTCCTCGATGGTGAGTGTTCATCGGAGGTGAGGGTATCATCTGGAGTGCCCCAGGGAAGTGTGGTAGGTCCGCTGTTGTTTTCTATCTACATAAATGATCTTTTGGATAGGTTGGATAGCAATGTGCGGTTGTTTGCTGATGATTCTGTAGTGTACGGGAAGGTGTCGTCTTTGAGTGACTGTAGGAGGACACAAGATGACTTGGACAGGATTTGTGATTAGTGTAAAGAATGGCAGCTAACCCTAAATATAGATAAATGTAAATTAATGCAGATAAATAGGAAAAATAATCCTGTAATGATTGAATACTCCATTAGTAGCGTGATGACTGGGTGTTGTGTGATGTCCTTAGGTTAGTTAGGTTTAAGTAGTTCTAAGTTCTAGGGTGCTCAGAGCCATTTGAACCATTAGTAGTGTAAAGCTGGACACAGTCAAGTCGATTAAATATTTGGGCGTAACATTGCAGAGCGATATGAAGTGGGACAAGCATGTAATGGCAGTTGTGGGGAAGGCGGATGGTCGTCTTCGGTTTATTGGTAGAATATTGGGAAGATGTGTTTAAGAGACCGCTTGTAGAACGCTGGTGCGACCTATTCTTGAGTATTGCTCGAGCGCTTGGGATCCCTATCAGGTTGGATTGAGGGATGACATAGAAGCAATTCAGAGGCGGGCTGCTAGATTTGTTACTGGTAGGTTTGATCATCACGCGAGTGTTACGGAAATGGTTCAGGAATTCGGATGGGAGTCTCTAGAGGAAAGGAGGCGTTCTTGTCGCGAATCGCTACTGAGGAAATTTAGAGAACCAGCATTTGAGGCTGACTGCAGTACAATTTTACTGCCGCCAACTTACATTTCGCGGAAAGACCACAAAGATAAGATGAGAGAGATAAGGGCTCGTACAGAGGCATATAGGCAGTCATTTTTCCCTCGTTCTGTTTGGGAGTGGAACAGGGAGAGAAGATGCTAGTTGTGTTAAGAGGTACCCTCCGCCACGCACCGTATGGTGGATTGCGGAGTATGGATGTAGATGTAGTTGCAGATGTAGATGCACCACACGTTCTGAATTGGGGAGAGATTCGGCGATCTTGCTGGCCAAGATAACTTCATTACGCTATACTAACTACTCATAATCGACAATGGTAATGTGAGTACAGGAACTGTTCAGGCTTAACAGTTTGGCTTTGTATTAGCACCTTTTTCGCTGTGTTTAGTAATTTCTTTTTCCGTAGTGTACCCTCCAGCAGACGTACGGTTATGTGACCGCTCGGGACGGTCGAGTCTTCGGCGCTCACCTGTGCTGTGGCACGAAATAGTGCGCCGAGTGGCTAACTCGAGGTCCCGGGCTGCTACCCTCTTAGGATTTCTTTTGTGGTGTGAATCGGGAAACCGTGCAGCGGTCGGGCGCGCCGCTTTCACCGCGGAGTGGGGGCGTCCTTGGCTGCGCCGCGGCACGGCGGCTGGGCCGGCAGTGCACCGCAGTCGCCCGCGGGCCCCCAGCCTGCCACGACCGCAGCCCCAGCGCACCACCACAGGTATCGCAGCTCTCCCTTCCCCTTCACAGCTCCACATTTACAAGTCTCCACCTGCAGACAGCGTTGCTAACTTACTGCCATCTTCTGGGGGAACGGGGTTAAGGCCAAAAACTATTTATTCTACAGAAGCACGCATTAAGATTATTTTATACAGTTGGTGACCGAACATATTGCGCAAACTTCTCCGGGGACCCACGGATTCCAACACTTACGTTTCAATACGTAAACTCTCGAATGGTATTTGTGGTTCATAACCAGAGTGAATTTAGGCTGAACTCTGCAACTGAGAACCACAATAATAGAAGCAAAATTAATTTCCATGTAGATTACGCATTCCTAATAGAATTCGGAACTCTATAATAGTTTGCCGATAGATAAGAGGCAGAAAATGAAAATTGCCATATATTTAGAAACAAAGTAAAGAACTACCTCATTAGCCACATCTAAAATTTATCCAAATATTTGGTCTCAAGTACGTAAATTTCGAACAACTGTAGCGGTTGAATTCAACAGAGTTTGACTTTGCCGGCATATAGGCAGCGGATGGTCATCTGTTAAAAGTAAATACTTTCAAGTATTTGATAAAAACAGCCAATGAATTACATAAGAGAAGGAGCAATGGCTTTTTAATTTTTTTACGTAGTTTCTTTCTCATAATATACCTTCGAAGGTATCGTGATCCACTAGGAGAAATTCCTATCAATACGAATGTGAACAGATTAACGCTAGTCAGAATTCGTTCCCAGTGTTTCTGTCTGTTAATGTATAACTTGACTCTTTCCACATCTCTGAAGTTCTGCTTCATGTTGAGGTCTGCAGAACACGTTGGATATCTAAAGACAACTACAGTCTTATTCTTGATTCGGTCTTCGTGGGGAAGAACATAACACAAAAGGCTTTTAGTGCAACCACCGTCAGTCCGGAACCGCGCGTCTGCTACGGTCGCAGGTTCGAATCCTGCCTCGGGCATGGATGTGTGTGATGTCCTTAGGTTAGTTAGGTTTAAGTAGTTCTAAGTTCTAGGGGACTGGTGACCTCAGATGTTATGTCCCATAGTGCTCAGAGCCATTTGAACCATTTTTTTGCAACCACTGCGAATTAAAGTCGTTGTTCACTGGTTGAATTGAAATACATTCTTCTTCCACACAGTTTACTATTATGATGAAATTATTTTCATGTATTTGATCTATTGCTATACCTGTATGTTACTTTCCTTGTTTGCTCTTGGTGTCCAACCAAATTAATCTTGGAGATGACCTGCTACCGGGCCAAGGGACAGTAGCATCCATACAATGTCCATCTGATGTCACCACATTGCGTTACCAAATACCGCATGATTTCTATGATTTTATTCTGTTCGTCACTAGGACTTTTTTCTGTGCTTTGTAAGTCATTTTCATTGCACTGGATCCATTTGGGTGGTCATTGTTTGTTTTTCATTAAAGTCTACTGCAGATTAACGAGACACACGCTAGTTGAACAGAACAAAAATTTCTGGTAACGATTATTCTGGTAAATAAAGTCAGATGTGTTTCGACATCGTTTATTAATTGTACATATTTTCTTTAGATTTTGAAGTAACAGTAAATTGGACAGTCCTTGAAAGCGTTCAAACCGACATTACTTACAGCTCAACAACAGATGCTGTTTCCCATCTTTCGAACTTCGTGAATCAATTACTGTGAGAGATGTGAAGTAAGTAGACGAGTTTGATTCTGATTGTTTAGTTCTTAATAGTGAGATCTCTAGCCCTTCCCTTATTATACAATACCCCTGTTTTGTTCAACAATCTAACAATAGCGATCACTATTGTATGATCTTATGCATATAAGTTTGATGAAGTTATTATTTGCATAAATTGAAAGTAATACTTGATAGAAAAATTCCCGGATCAGTCATTAAGAAACGTTTTCTTATTATCACCCAGCGCCTGTCGTCGGCTGTTGGGCTCATTCTTATTTCAAAGGACACTTTCTTGTGGTCCTACTTTGCGTTAAGCGTTTCGATTGTAGTGAGACAATCAGGTACTCTTCACAGGTTATTTTTCGATGCCATTTCTTAACATACACACACAAAGCTAGCCAGCCGTTATCATCACTCTCGGAATCCCGTTTCTGACCATTTGTCTTCTGCCACCGACAATACTTTAATTTCGTTTGTTGGTTCGCATTTTCTTGTTATTTTAAGTATGTATTACAAGTTGCAGGAACAGTTCAGAGAACAATGAATAAATGCCTTCAATTACTGAGAATTGCAGCAAAAGTTAACACACAATGCGAAATATAATCTATCGCCTTGTGTTACTCAAAAATTTTATATCACTTCGTCGTGGAATGCAACAATCACACAAATGATCCGCTAATGCAGTGGCTTGAACAAGCGTATTCTCCCTCAACGCTGGCCAAATAAAAGGTGTTTTTACAACAGCATTATGATATAAGGTGGGTCACACGAGTGTTTTCTATGTAAGCTCCTTTGCAGATTGGTTGCATTTCCCTAGTATTCCACCAACAAACCGCAGGCTGCCACCGGCTTTCCGTACATCTGAGACCATGTGATCGTTCCATTTCATATCCCCATAAATTCGTGCAACAAGGTACTCATTGGTGTTGTAATCATAGGATACTATGTTTTTGCTTATATTGAAGTCCACAATTTTACATTTCTGGGCATTTAAAGTGGTTTGCTAGTCTTTGCACCGCTTTGTAATCTTATCAATATCTGATTTAATATTGGTGCCGCTTTGCTAAGATATTACTTTATTATAGATAATTGCATCGTCTGCGAAAGATCTGTGGTTGTTATTAATATTGACGGTACAGTCATTAATACTGTGTCGTCCCCACCAATAAATCCCCAGTCCAGTCAGAAATCTCGCTAGATCCGTCATATTATAGTAATAAGGGTATGTGTGGCACTGAGGCAAATGCTTTTCAGAAGTCAAGAAACAATGAATGTGTCTGACAGCCTTGATCCGTGGCTTTCAGGATGCCATGTGAGTAAAGTGCGAGTTGGGCTTCGCATGATCGATGTTTTTGAAATCTATGCTGGTTCGCAAAATAACTCATTACATTTGAGCTCAGAATATTTTCTGAGATACTGCAACGTATGGAGTTAAGGATGCTGGAGGGGTAGTTCTGTGGATCACTTCTACTGCCCTTCTTGTATATGGGTGTGACCTGCGCTGTCTACCAATCTCTTGGCACAGCCTTTTCTAAGACTAATCTTCTGTGTATTAGTGTTAAAGGAGGAGTTCGTTCTGCCGCAAACTCACTATAGAATCTCATCAGGATTCCATCAGGCTCTGCTGCTTTATTCGATTTTAAGCATAAGAGCTGTTTCTCGCAACCATTGACACTAATATCTATTTCAATAATTTTTAAAGTGATACAAGAATTAAATTTGGACAATACACCTCAGTTTGACTTTGTAAAGAAACAATTGAAACAGAGTTAGGCATTTCTTCTTTTGCTTTGCTACCCTTAATTTCAATCCTGTCTCATCCATGAGTGTGAGGAGCCTAATTTTGGTGTCACTAACAACCTTCCCTCGATTTTTGTGAAACATCTTTCGATAGTGTTTTGCTACGGTAGGCACTGAAGGCTTCACACATTGCCCTCTTGGCAGTCAAACGCATTTCATTCATCATCTCTGTATCTGTAGCCCTACGTTTTGTTTTACACCTGTTATGCAATAGAATGTTTCTTTAGAAGCTTCTTTACTGTGAACGTATACTATGCAGCGTCCTTTACAGCATAAACTGATCTAGTAGATACATATCTATCCAGTCCTTGGTTCACTAGTCTTGCATACTTGAGCCATAGTTCCTATTCGTGCTCCTGTCCTGAATTTAAGTTTCGAATTCCTCAGTGAAATATGATACCAATGCTTCTTCATCTAGTTTACTGATCATATAAATATTTCTACTGGTTTTAATTGACCTTTGTACTTTGGTAATCCTTCTTGTTACAACTCTCTCATCGTCGCTGACACCAGTTTCAATGTGGACATCCTCAATCGGGATAAGTCCATTTGTTGTCATTAGGTCCAGTTTATTTCCATCATGAATGGAGTCCCCAGCTATCTGTCGTAGGTAGATTTCAGAGAAGGCATTCAGTAATGTGTCACACGGTGTCTTGTGACGCCCACCACTAACAAAACTGTAATTATCTCAATACAATGATTTCTGTATGATTTGGGAACACAAGTACAAGCTGACGTGAACTGAGGTTTTCTCTGAAGTTTTCAGTTACATGAGGGGGTGAGTCTGGTGATCGACAGAAGTATCCAATTATAATTTGCTACACATCCTTGATAATGAGTCTGGCCCAAACATTCTGGCTTTCTGCTTTTCAATTTCTGTCTGTGGGTGAGTTTGTTTCTTGTCTACTGCGACAAATACACAACCTCCATTGGCCATTAGCCTATCCCTTCAACATATACTTAAACCTTCCCCAAAAATTTTACTGCTGTCAATTTCGGGTTTTAACCAGCTTTCTGCGCCTATTATAATGTGAGCTCCACTGCTTTTTATGAGCACTTCAGATTATGGCATTTTGTTATGAATGCATTGCCAGTTAACCACTAGGATTTTAGTACTCCTGCGTGTGGAGGGACATTTCTTTCGATCTTACACTGATAATTCCAGGTCTCCTAGAGCTGCATAGTACCCAAATCTAAAAAAGTGTACACTGCACACGCAACCACATAGCAGTCTCTGACGTGTCGGCTTTTATTATGGAGTGGTCCGCCTTCGTCGCTCACCTTTCTTCATCATTAGGTTATTTTGCGCCAGAACGGTAAAACGATTAATATCGATTTTCGTCTTTGATTTGTCCCTATCTTGCGAAAGTCTGTTCGGTTTGGAGTGTCAGATTCTTGAGTTGCTCGCTTGATTTACTGAAGTCTTAGTCTTGCTAACATTTTTGGCTCTTAAAAGACATCATAGTCGCCGTTGACTGCATAAAATATGTATTATCACGATTGCAATTTCGGCCTTATGCTCATTTTCAAGTAACACTGCAAAAGTTACCTAAACAGAAAAATACAAAAGTGAAGCACAGGGTGTTATATACATAATTAAGCAAACATTTCAATAAGAAAATAGCTCAATTATAAAAATTGGTGTAAGTAATGTACATTATTTTTATAATTGAGCTATTTTCTTATTGAAATGTTTGCTTAATTATATATGTACACCCCGTGCTTCACTTTTGTCTTTTTCTGTTTAGGTAACTTTTGCAGTGTTACTTGAAAATGACCATAAGGCCGAAATTGCAATCGTGATAATAAATATTTTATACAGTCAACGGCGACTATGATGTCTTTTAAGAAATATTACGTGACTGTGAATCTCAACCATGAGAAATTAACTTTTGGCTCTGCTGGATTTGTTATGTGTGTACAGTTGGCCACTGTCCTCCAGCCATTATTCCGTCTTGTGATACTGAAGACTTCTTCAGAAGTTTTTGTTTCTATTCCTAATATGTTTAAATTTCCGTACTCTTTGCTAGTGGGCTAAGGATTACAAGTCTCATATAACATTTTTAAATTTATGCAGCATTCCATATGGTTCATAATGATTTTTCACGTCTATAAGCCCATTCTAAGAAGTCTGTATCGCTGTTTTTGTTGCGATCCAAAAACAGTTGCCTAAACACAACTGGAGCTTTAAGTCAACGGCGTGGTGTGTGTGTGGGTGGATGCGCACGCAATTCAGTTTGTGTACTTCTTGCACTCACGGTATATTACACAAAAATGATAGATAATCTCGTTATAAACGGCCACATTTTCGCCATCGGAATCTTCAGCAAAAGGATGATTCTATTTTCGTTAGCCATAGGATTAACATCTTTATTCAGCTGAGTGCAAATAATTTTCTTTTTTGGTATAATTTGGATCTTTCTTGTATCTGTTTGCACCAGAATACACACACACACACACACACACACACACACACACACACGCAGAGTCGCAACTATGCCATTTCAAGCCCCTCGCCGGCCGGAGTGGCCGTGCCGTTCTAGGCGCTACAGTCTGGAACCGAGCGACCGCTACGGTCGCAGGTTCGAATCTTGCCTCGGGCATGGATGTGTGTGATGTCCTTAGGTTAGTTCGGTTGAATTAGTACTACGTTCTAGGCGACTGATAACCTCAGAAGTTAAGTCTCATAGTGCTGAGAGCCATTTTTCAAGCCCCTCAGTTCCTTTGCATTCACCGAACACTTCTGGCGGCTTACAGACAAAGTATAATTCTTCTATAAGAGCTTCCCTCCTTCATAAAGTAAGGTTGCGCAAAAACTGAACAGAATTCTTATGCAACCGAAGAACATCTATTTCCATGCTTGTGTTGCTCTGTTTAATGTTTCTTTTTCCGCCTTCGAAACTTACACTAACTGTATTAGTTGCTGTAATCTGAGCACGGAATGGTCAGTAATATTTCTTTATCTATGACAGAGTACAGCGTGAAGCTTCAGCTACTCCTTCTCCTCACACCATTCACCTACAAGCTCGCAAAAACAAATCCATCTTAAGAATAGGTTAACTGTTTTTAGTTCAAATGGCTCTGAGCACTATGGGACTTAACATCTGTGGTCATCAGTCCCCTAGAACTTAGAACTACAACATCTATGGTCATCAGTCCCCTAGAACTTAGAACTACTTAAACCTAACTAACTTAAGGACATCACACAACAGCCAGCCATCACGAGGCAGAGAAAATCCCTGACCCCGCCGGGAATCGAACCCGGGAACCCGGGCGTAGGAAGCGATAACGCTACCGCACGACCACGAGATGCGGGCAACTGTTATTAATTGAGAACGGTATGTGCTCCGGTGTTGAAATGATGGCCAAAACAAAAGCGACGTCTCGCTTCTAGGTATGCATATATGCCTGTAGAATCCGGATAAAACAGATGCTTCTTAAAACGGTAGCTACATCAATCAGTTTATAGTCCATGCACGATGACTGTATCAGAAATGGCGCAGAAGCTCCCTTTGAAAATAACGGAGGAGGTACTGGTCATTGCCTTCTGGAATAAACATTCAGAACACTCGCGTAAAATGATTTATTATTGAGACAGACAACGTATATTAAGAGGTCCACAACTGTCTCAGAACACAGCTTCCAGTGACGGACTGCGCAACTCCCGTCACTGCTTGCATCAGTATTACTTTCTCACGCTTGTCATTATTTTAAGTGAAATGGTCTTTTGCAGCCTACACAAGATGTAATGTCGCTGAATCAGACTGAACATTGCAGCTAATAAGCGAAAGGTTGGTTTATACATTTGCAGTGCACCAGTAGTCAGGCCTCTATGGGAGCTAACGCGCAGTTATATTCTCCAGATTTATGAACGAGCTCGCTCAAGCAACCTGCAGTATAACGTGGGATCTGACACCGAACTAGGCAAGTCGCCGACGATTACTGCACTTTATTTGCACTCTCGACAGTTGTTAGTAAAATGCGATTCATTTATTCTGATTTCTTATATCGTTCCATGGAAAGCATTAAGAAGATAATTGTCCATGAGTATGCTCCCTTATGCATGTATTCTTACGTACGTGTCTGCAATCAACGCAAATACAAAAACTTGACAATGTACTTTTAGTTACAGTTAGCTGCATCGAACAAGTGACATATGAGAATTATTGCTTTTTCTTCCCAATTTTTCGTCGTGAAGTTCCCATCACATGCCTCCCGTCGGGTAGACCGGTCGCCTGGTGCTTGCTAGTCTTTCGATTTGACGCCACTTTTATTTTTTAATCTCATTTTGTTTGCGTTTGTTCGTTCTGTCTGCTCGGGGCGGACGTCGTAAGACATCCGTTTCAGTTCGTTGTTGATCGATTAACTCAGTTTTTTCTATTACAGAGGGCAGCTAACCCTCTGACCGAACACGCTGAGCTACCGTAGCGGCATACCATCTGAGCTACCCCAGCACGACTCACGCCCCGTCCTCACAGCTTTAATTTCGCCAGTACCTCGTCTCCTACTTCACAGAAGCTTGGAAGGTAGGAGACGAGGTACTGGCGGAATTAAAGCTGTGAGGACGGCGCGTGAGTCTGTGAAGTTCGGAAGGTAGGAGACGAGGTACTGACGGAATTAAAGCTGTGAGGGCGGGGTGTAAGTTGTGCTTGGGTCGCTCAGTTGGCAGAGCACTTGCCCGCGAAAGGCAAAGGTCCCGAGTTCGAGTCTCGGTCTGGCACATCGTTTTAATCTGCCAGGAAGTTTCATATCAGCGCACACTCCGCTGTAGAGTGAAAATTTCATTCTAAAAAACAGCAGTTGTTAAAAAGTAACTGTTCTTATATTTGCCGAACGTTATGGATAAAGCTATATGAAACGGTGTGGTTTCCTTTTTTAGTGAAGATTACTAGAATGTTCCCCTTCGTTCTTTTTTGTCGATTCGTTATTTTATTTCCTCTTTCGGGTACTGCTTTTCAGCAGCGCAGAAGAATGCACATACACTGATCAGCCAGAACATTATGACCGCCTACCTAATAGCCAGTATGTCCATCTTTGGCACGGATAACAGCGGCGACGCGTCGTAGCGTGGAAGCAATAAGGCGTTGGTATGTCTCTGGAGGGAGTTGGCACCACTTCTACACACATAAGTCACCTAATTCCCATAAATTCCGGGGAGGGGTAGCAATGAGCTCTGACGCCACGTGCAGTCACATCTCAGATGTATTCCATCGGGTTCAGATCTGGCGAGTTGGGGGGCCAGCACATCAATCGGAACTCGCCACTGCCTTTCTCGAACCACTTCCACCATACTACTGCGTTTGTGACATATTGCATTATCTTGTTGAAAAATGCCACAGCCTTCGGGAAACGTGACTGTCATGAAGGGGTGTACGTGGTCTGCAACCAGTGTACGATACTCTTTGGCCGTTGGCCGTCATAGTGCCTTGCACGAGTTCTACTGGGCTCATTTCCACGCGACTGTTCCCCAGAACATAATAGAGCCACCGCCAGCATGTCTCCGTCCTGCTGTATATGTTTGAAGGTGCTGTTCCCCTGGAACACTACGTATTCGCGTCCTCCCATTGGCATGATTAAGAAGGTCTCGGGATTCGTCAGACCATGCAACGCTGTGCCACTGCGCCAACGTCCGGTGCCGATGATTACATGTACATTTCAGCCGTAGCTACCGATGTCGTGGTGTTAACATTTGCACATGCGTGGGTCGTCGGCTGCGGAGGCCCATCGTTAGAAGTGTTCGGTACACTGTTTGTTCAGACACTCTTGTACTCCGCCAAGCATTAAAGTCTGACGTTAGTTTCGCCACAGTTCGCCGCCTGCCCAGTTTTACCAGTCAGCCCAGCCTACTACGTCCGATATCTGTAATGAGGGGCGCACGTCCAACCTCACGACGTCTGGACAGGGTTTCACCGTGGCTTTGGCACGTGTTCAACACACTCACCATGACACTACTCGAACACCCGGCAAGTCGTGCAGTTTCCAAAATGCTCTTGCCGAGGCTCCACACCATCACAATCTGGCCACGGTCAAACTTAGAAAGGTTGCCCGCCTTCCCCATTTTGCACACATACAATACGCTCATTGATACCACATACGCCGTGCGTGTGTCTGACTAGCAGTCATGCCTCGCCAGGAAACGCTTCTATCGCCCAGAGGGGTTTATATCAACGCTTCTATCGCCCAGACGGGTTTATATCGATAGCAGGTCAGTGGTCATAATCTTCTGGCTGATCAGTGTATACTATCCACTGTTATGCAATTTAAAATGGCGAAGAAAGTATTAAATATAAAAAAACCTGTAATTTCCGTGCGACAGTTTAGTTCAGCGAGACGATGTTGAACTGTGTGCGTGTGTGTGTGTGTGTGTGTGTGTGTGTGTGTGTGTGTGTGTAGGTGACTTGCCTGACTTGTGAGACAGCTGATGATGGTATCTAGAGTATGTGGTTAGGAAGTAACAGCTTTAAATACGATTGAAATGTTAACGTGTGTGGTAGGTATGGGATCGTGCCAGAAAATGATGTGCTCGAGACGGTTTTATTAGGAACAAAACGAGGAGATTTTAGAAGAGGATATTTGCTGCTCGAGCATCAGACGTGGGTTGGGTTGTGTGGGGAAGGAGACCAGACAGCGTGGTCATCGGTTTCATCGGATTAGGGAAGGAAGTCGGCCGTGCCCTTTGAAAGGAACCGTCCCGGAATTTGCCTGGAGCGATTTAGGGAAATCACGGAAAACCTAAATCAGGATGGCCGGACGCGGGATTGAACCGTCGTCCTCCCGAGTGCGAGTCCAGTGTTTAACCACTGCGCCACCTCGCTCGGTCATCGACGTTGGGTTTGGTGACGATTTTAAGTAGAATGTCTAGGTGACTGAATAGAAAGTGGGCTAAATTTTAACAAGGTACCTTTGATGTTCACCTGGAGTACTGAGTAGGGACTAACGTGTTACGAACCACTGCGCAGGGCTGCACTGAAGGACGCACGTCACATACCGGCTCATATCTTCTGCGGTTGGGATACAAATAAGTAGTTGTTAAGGGTTATACGTAAACATGCTTCTACGTATCTGAATATTGTTGATACTGAGCAATGACGTTGGTTTCCTTCCGTGGTACGGCTCGTTTTAGCGGCGTATTTATTGAGTTGCGATACAGTTATTGTTACAAAATAAGACGAACGTTTTTTAAATAATAGTTTTATTCAGACTGCAGACGCTTAGTCCTTGTCGTCTTTAATGTACTCCCCTCTTCTACTTAAACACTTACTCCACCTTTAATGTACTCCCCTCTTCTACTTAAACACTTACCCCACCTTTAATGTACTCCCCTCTCCTACTTAAACACTTACCCCACCTTTATTTCCAACTTGCTTTGCAGTCATGGAAAGTTCCATTATAATGTCACGTAGAAAGAGGTGTAATTAGATAAATAACCAACACTAACTTCACTGAACGAACGTTTATACAGCACTTGCACATACAAGAGCGAGTAGCAAACTGCCTCCGGCCCGAACACATAAGGTATATATACAGCTACAGAACATTCCAGTACAATGATTCTTGGCATTTGTAGATAATTCTGGAATGTACTCGAATCGAATATAGAAATTAAAATTTTACAGTTGAGGTGAGTTTTGAACTCACTGCCCTCCATGCAGCAACATAGTACTATAATCACTTCTTTTTTTTGCACTTTGTACATAATTGTTCGTTGCATTTGGTTGTAGCGGACGTCATATGACATCGTTCAAGTTCGTTTATTGATACTTCTACTCAGTTTTTTATTACAGAGGCCAGCCGGCTCTCTGACGGAACACACTGAGGTACCGTGCCGGCACCACTAGACTACTGCGACTGCGCTACACGTCTTGTTCTGCGACAATAATGTCCTTCAGAATCAATGCGAATTTTTCTTAATGTCATCAAAAATGCCCAAACAGCGCCCTGTTATCATTGTTTGATTTTGTACAAGAATATGTCACATAGCGCGAGGTTTGCAGCTTAATGTGACTGTGGCAGGACTTACCTGATTTTTTACGATCCACGTTCGTTATCATAGTGAAACCACCGTGCTTTGTCTTTTGGAGGACTTTCTTGCCACGTAAAATTTCGAAACACGCAACACCACTGTTACCGAAAAAAATAAGTGCCACTTTTACAATTAATCGATCTGTCGTATTATTTTTTCGTATCAGTGGCAACATCACTGTAATGACGTGCCTTCCACCTGCGAGTCGTAGCTGCGAACTCTTTCCTGTGACTATCCCTATACGCGCATTGTCTGAATGACAGCATTTGCCACACTGACTGGATAAAAAATATCCCTTTATTTTGTGTTCATTACTGCGCAGTTGCGGTTATAAATCCACTTCCAGATGATTGTATAGTACACCCCCATCAAATGGTCACGTTTCTGTTATCAAATCACACTATAGTGAAAACATAGGGACTTGGCCGGACCTCAAAAAGAGCACTAACTGTATCTAGAACCGCAACGATGCACAATAGCACTTAGGAGTATCATAACGTGCAAAATAAAGGGAATATACCGAATGCAAATATACCGAATGCAGAGTAGTTCAACTCTTACTACAGCAGAATGTTGTAGTTCACCCAATTTATGATGTCTGTTGACCCTATTACAGCCAAAATGCTTTGCTCGAATATTTCGTCTTCGTCAACGTGTTCAAAGATTTCCGTTCATTGTTTCTTCTGCTCTTTAGTCATTAACGTTTCGGCCCAAATCTCGTGACAGGGGCAACTGAGGCTTCAACCTCTTCTACAAGTACTTCGACCCTTAGACGCCAGTTTACACGCACCTGATCCTTACTTTTCGTAATGAGAGTGCGACCAGTTGATTACTAAGGAATTCCCGATATAATCTTCAACAGCTTGTTGGCCAATTTTAAATAGGGATACCATTCGTAACACTGCGTAAGACCTACATCGTAATCGTCACAAGCTTGCTTCAGAAGTTGAAAGTTACCGTAAATGAATCAAGAATGATATCTTCAAAGCTCCAAAATCTGTTTTATCAGCGATTGTTTAGTTGAGGATAGCTTCAATCATAGATAGGCATCAGGTTGACGTAGTATGTGAAACATAACACTAAAAGGAATTTCGTTGACGTCAGACATGCAGGGCGTTTCCGTAAGAGCGTGCAAAAATTTAACAGTACATAGAGGATGCTCCACTGAACAATTTGAGGTAGGAAACTTGAGATCGGAGATGCCAACTTAGGAAGGCAATAGGAATAAAATCACATTTCTGCGTACTTTTATATTTACATTAGTTACAGTTAACTGCAAATACCACCACTGACACAATGAACATACCATTTGTACTGTGTCTTACAAAGTGTGCTGAAACTGAAAGTCATCGAAGTCAATGCAACCATGACATCGGCGAACAGGATTCTGACGCACCCTGACAAATATCACTAGTGTCTTTAGGATCACATCAAAGGCAGCTAAAATTCTGGCAACTAACTCCATCTCCATATCCACTGGGATCTCATACAGAAGTGACTTTAGATGTCCCCTTAGCAAATAATCAAGGGGATTCAGGTCAGGTGACCTCGCAGACCATGGAATAGGAACCCCCCTTCCAATCCAGCGACCAGGAAATACAGCACTGAGATGGTTGCTGACATTCACAATGAAGTGAGACGGTGCACCGTCATGTTGAATGGATCTGTCATTGATTCATAGGACGTCCTGCCATGGGACAATGTAAATACAATACAACAGAACCATGTTATGGACAAGCGAGCCGGCCGGATTGGTTCAAAATGGTTCAAATGGCTCTGAGCACTATGGGACTCAACATCTTAGGTCATCAGTCCCCTAGAACTTAGAACTACTTAAACCTAACTAACCTAAGGACATCACACACATCCATGCCCGAGGCAGGATTCGAACCTGCGACCGTAGCAGTCGCACGGTTCCGGACTGCGCGCCTAGAACCGCGAGACCACCGCGGCCGGCCCGGCCGGATTGGCCGAGCGGTTCTAGGCGCTACAGTCTGGAACCGCGCGACCGCTACGGTCACAGATTCGAGTCCTGCCTCGGGCATGGATGTGTGTGATCGCTTTAGGTTAGTTCTATGTTCTAGGGGACTTATGACCAAAGCAGTTGAGTCCCATAGTGCTGAGAGCCATTTGAACCATCTTTTAACAAGTGAAGTAAACAAAATCTGCATCATGACTTCCTGGTAATCTGGCTCGTCTTCCTTGTTTCCTTGCAAGAAATAAGGAATGCACATGTAAATAAACAGCACAATACGTTTAAACTTGTACTCATGTTAGGTGTAGATAAGCTGGAAGACAGTAATGCTAGCCCAAACGGGAGACAAGTTTACTTCCATATCTCCTTAAGCTGGCTCAAATTGTTCAGTGGAGCATTCTCTATGTCCTGCTACGTTTTTGGACGCTCTTACGGAAACACCTGCACAAGCGAGAACACGAGCACGCTACTGAGCATCAGTGGCTGGCTGTGAGCACTATGGGACTTAACATCTATGGTCATCAGTCCCTTAGAACTTAGAACTACTTAAACCTAACTAGCCTAAGGACAGCACACAACACCCAGTCATCACGAGGCAGAGAAAATCCCTGACTCCGCCGGGAATCGAACCCGGGAACCCGGGCGTGGGAAGCGATAACGCTACCGCACGACCACGAGATGCGGGCAACTGTTATTAATTGAGAACGGTACGTGCTCCGGTGTTGAAATGATGGCCAAAACAAAAGCGACGTCTCGCTTCTAGGTATGCATATATGCCTGTAGAATCCGGATAAAACAGATGCTTCTTAAAACGGTAGCTATATCAATCAGTTTATAGTCCATGCACGATGACTGTATCAGAAATGGAGCAGAATCTCCCTTTGAAAATAACGGAGGAGGTACTGGTCATTGCCTTCTGGATTTTTCACGTCTATAAGCCCATTCTAAGAAGTCTGTATCGCTGTTTTTGTTGCGATCCAAAAACAGTTGCCTAAACACAACTGGAGCTTTAAGTCAACGGCGTGGTGTGTGTGTGGGTGGAAGCGCACGCAATTCAGTTTGTGTACTTCTTGTACTCACGGTATATTATACAAAAATGGTAGATAATCTCGTTATAAACGGCCACATTTTCGCCATCGGAATCTTCAGCAAAGGCATGATTCTATTTTCGTTAGCCATAGGATTAACATCTTTATTCAGCTGAGTGCAAATAATTTTCTTTTTTGATATAATTTGGATCTTTTTTGTATCTGTTTGCACCAGAATATACAGATACACACACACACACACACACACACACACACACACACACACACACACACACACACACACACACACACAGAGTCGCAACTATGCCATTTCAAGCCCCTCGCCGGCCGGAGTGGCCGTGCGGTTCTAGGCGCTACAGTCTGGAACCGAGCGACCGCTACGGTCGCAGGTTCGAATCTTACCTCGGGCATGGATGTGTGTGATGTCCTTAGGTTAGTTAGGTTGAATTAGTACTACGTTCTAGGCAACTGATAACCTCAGAAGTTAAGTCGCATAGTGCTCAGAGCCATTTTTCAAGCCCCTCAGTTCCTTTGCACTCATCGAACACTTCTGGCGGCTTACGGACAAAGTATAATTCTCCTATAAGAGCTTCCCTCCTTCATAAAGTAAGGTTGCGCAAAAACTGAGCAGAATTCTTATGCAACCGAAGAACATCTATTTCCATGCTCGTGTTGCTCTGTTTAATGTTTCTTTTTCCGCCTTCGAAACTTACACTAACTGTATTAGTTGCTGTAATCTGAGCACGGAATGGTCAGTAATAGTTCTTCATCTATGACAGAGTACAGCGTGCAGCTTCAGCTACTCCTTCTCCTCACACCATTCACCTACAAGCTCGCAAAAACAAGTCCATCTTAAGAATAGGTTAACTGTTTTTAGTTCAAATGGCTCTGAGCACTATGGGACTTAACATCTATGGTCATCAGTCCCCTAGAACTTAGAACTACTTAAACCTAACTAACCTAAGGACATCACACAACAGCCAGCCACCACGAGGCAGAGAAAATCCCTGACCCCGCCGGGAATCGAACCCGCGAACCCGGGCGTGGGAAGCGAGAACGCTACCGCACGACCACGAGCTGCGGACTGAGCATCAGTGCCCTACAAATACTTTAGTTCTTTTACATCAGATGGCTGAACGGTTTCATCATTCTCGCATGCTCGGATAAACGCCAGAAAACCATAACCACGTGTTCGCACATTTAAGTCATACTTGTTGTAGTATAGTCACTGAAGGATCTTCCGCCTCCGTATCCGAGTTCGCTAATAGACGCCGTACAGTGGCACTCGACACTTAGGATGGAAGATATTTTCATCGCTAGTACTTGACTGGCAAGGGGAGGAGAGACGGAGGCGTACAGATTATCAGACTGATTGATTATCGGACTTTTTCTCCACATTCTAGGGTCAACTCCAAACTTCTCCAACTTATCTTTCGGAGTGAGCGCATGTGGCATCGTTGATCTGCCGTCGGATGGCGACGTTACCTCCACGGCTCCCAGTGTGTTGTTCGATAAGACTAGGCTATGTGCTGCAATCGCACTTCGTTTCAACCATATCTTCACACACACGCCACT
The DNA here is from genome assembly GCF_023897955.1 of Schistocerca gregaria. Classification (NCBI taxonomy): domain Eukaryota; kingdom Metazoa; phylum Arthropoda; class Insecta; order Orthoptera; family Acrididae; genus Schistocerca; species Schistocerca gregaria. Next base: position 853,071,406 of record NC_064931.1, on the reverse strand, counting down.
ATGCTGTACGATCACACACTACACAGATACACACGTGACACTTGGTAACGGGTAGCAGTAGGGCACGGTAAACTTCCTCCATTATTCCTTTGATCGAGACGCCAATTGGACTTATTGCATCTACAAGGCGGTCATTATTAAACTTTCGCTACCTGAGAGGGCTCTCGTGAAGAACGAGTGATCGTAGGACAATGAAGCTTTGTGGATACATTGGTAAGGACACGCGAAAGAGAAATGACGAATAAACCAATGAATGGAACACATTGGTAATTGCGTATCAAGTGTACATTACAGGTTACGAACATTGCTTAGTGCGAGGACCACCTGCATACACGACAATCTGGAACCGCGCTAGAGGTACCGCTTCACAGTTTTTCGCAGCACTTTTCGAACAGTTTCCCATGCAACGTTCAGCTATAGTAAAACAGCCCGTGCACTGCTTGGAGAGCGCACACTGCGTCCAGCACTCTCAGCCGTGGCAACATTAACTTCTTCAATAATTTGTGGCGCAATTGGCCGCCGGCCTCTCCGACGAGCAATTACAAAAATCGCCAGTAATTGGAACTGCCGAATCATGTTCTTCAACCCCGTGCGGAAAGAGGACCTCTCGGTTTTCCTTTAATGCGTCGATAGTCGCCAAGGGCAGCGGTACTATTACAGTTGTTTTGGTAAAACAGTTTTACGACTAAAGACCTGCTCACAATGTCCAAACCCATGTTGACTGTATGCAACCGTAATGAACACTTGCTTGTGTTTCAATTTTACGTTGCCGTACCATTGCCAGCGTCTAACGGCAAGTCATGACACTAACACAACTGACAGAGCATAAACTGCAGCGCACAATCTGATCATCATTCCTATAAAGTTTTGTACCCAAACGATAAATACTTTTTCGTCTACACTGACTTATGTAGCGAAAGTTTAATTATAACCACCCCGTACATTTCCTAAGCATAGGTATGACTCTGAGTTTGACCACACACTCTTCCAACTGAAGCCCGTAGTGTTACATGTAAACAGTTCTGGACTTCAGTATTAGTAATTAGTAGCAATACTAAGAAGCGGTAGGAATTACGAAGACGCGTAAAATTTGTGTCAGGGGAGACTGGAAGCTTGGAAGTTTCTGAGAACGCGCAGTGTATCTGTAAAGGAAATTAGATACAAGACGCTGGCACGACTATTTTTAGGTCAATGTTTGAGCATTTGGAGACCTTATCATATAGGTATGACAACAGACATGGAACGTATTCAGAAACGCGCTGCTAGGATCGTTACAGAACGGTATAGGCCTTATTAAAGTGAAACAGAAATAATGGGGAACTTGAATGGCAGTCCTTGTAAGAAGACGTGTTGTTGTTGTTGTCTTCAGTCCTGAGACTGGTTTGATGCAGCTCTCCATGCTACTCTATCCTGTGCAAGCTGCTTCATCTCCCAGTACCTACTGCAACCTACATCCTTCTGAATCTGCTTAGTGTACTCATCTCTCGGTCTCCCTCTACGATTTTTACCCTCCACGCTGCCCTCCAATGCTAAATTTGTGATCCCTTGATGCCTCAAAACATGTCCTACCAACCGATCCCTTCTTCTAGTCAAGTTGTGCCACAAACTTCTCTTCTCCCCAATCCTATTCAATACCTCCTCATTAGTTACGTGATCTATCCACCTTATCTTCAGTATTCTTCTGTAGCACCACATTTCGAAAGCTTCTATTCTCTTCTTGTCCAAACTAGTTATCGTCCATGTTTCACTTCCATACATGGCTACACTCCAAACAAATACTTTCAGAAACGACTTCCTGATACATAAATCTATATTCGATGTTAACAAATTTCTCTTCTTCAGAAACGCTTTCCTTGCCATTGCCAGTCTACATTTTATATCCTCTCTTCTTCGACCATCATCAGTTATTTTACTTCCTAAATAGCAAAACTCCTTTACTACTTTAAGTGTCTGATTTCCTAATCTAATTCCCTCAGCATCACCCGATTTAATTTGACTACATTCCATTATCCTCGTTTTGCTTTTGTTAATGTTCATCTTATATCCTCCTTTCAAGACACTGTCCATTCCGTTCAACTGCTCTTCCAAGTCCTTTGCCGTCTCTGACAGAATTACAATGTCATCGGCGAACCTCAAAGTTTTTACTTCGTCTCCATGAATTTTAATACCTACTCCAAATTTTTCTTTTGTTTCCTTTACTGCTTGCTCAATATACAGATTGAATAACATCGGGGAGAGGCTACAACCCTGTCTCACTCCTTTCCCAACCACTGCTTCCCTTTCATGCCCCTCGACTCTTATTACTGCCATCTGGTTTCTGTACAAATTATAAATAGCCTTTCGCTCCCTGTATTTTACCCCTGCCACCTTTAGAATTTGAAAAAGAGTATTCCAGTCAACATTGTCAAAAGCTTTCTCTAAGTCTACAAATGCTAGAAACGTAGGTTTGCCTTTTCTTAATCTTTCTTCTAAGATAAGTCGTAAGGTCAGTATTGCCTCACGTGTTCCAACATTTCGACGGAATCCAAACTGATCCTCCCCGAGGTCTGCATCTACCAGTTTTTCCATTCGTCTGTAAAGAATTCGCGTTAGTATTTTGCAGCCGTGGCTTATTAAACTGATAGTTCGGTAATTTTCACATCTGTCAGCACCTGCTTTCTTTGGGATTGGAATTATTATATTCTTCTTGAAGTCTGAGGGTATTTCGCCTGTCTCATACATCTTGCTCACCAGCTGGTAGAGTTTTGTCATGACTGGCTCTCCCAAGGCCGTCAGTAGTTCTAATGGAATGTTGTCTACTCCGGGGGCCTTGTTTCGACTCAGGTCTTTCAGTGCTCTGTCAAACTCTTCACGCAGTATCGTATCTCCCATTTCGTCTTCATCTACATCCTCTTCTATTTCCATAATATTGTCCTCAAGTACATCGCCCTTGTATAAGCCTTCTATATACTCCTGTCACCTTTCTGCCTTCCCTTCTTTGCTTAGAACTGGGCTGCCATCTGAGCTCTTGATATTCATACACGTGGTTCTCTTCTCTCCAAAGGTCTCTTTAATTTTCCTGTAGGCAGTATCTGTCTTACCCCTAGTGAGATAAGCTTCTACATCCTTACATTTGTCCTCTAGCCATCCCTGTTTAGCCATTTTGCACTTCCTGTCGATCTCATTTTTGAGACGTTTGTATTCCTCTTTGCCTGCTTCATTTACTGCATTTTTATATTTTCTCCTTTCATCAATTAAATTCAATATTTCTTCTGTTACCCAAGGATTTCTAGCAGCCCTCATCTTTGTACCTACTTTATCCTCTGCTGCCTTCACTACTACATCCCTCAGAGCTACCCATTCTTCTTCTACTGTATTTCTTTCCCCTATTCCTGTCAATTGTTCCCTTATGCTCTCCCTGAAACTCTGTACAACCTCTGGTTCTTTCAGTTTATCCAGGTCCCATCTCCTTAATTTCTCACATTTTTGCAGTTTCTTCAGTTTTAATCTACAGGTCATAACCAATAGATTGTGGTCAGAAGACGTAGTTCTCGCGAAATACTCTTGGATAAATTTAGAGTACCAGTATACGATGAAGACCGAGAGAGCATTCTGCTGTCGCCTCCGTATGTATTGCACGTGGATCGCAACATGCGAAATATTACGGTGCGTACAAACGCATATAGACAGTAATGTGCCTCTTTTTTTTTTTTAATAACCTATCCTCTGCGTTTCAATTTGGTGGCCAAGTGGAGGCAACGATAGACAATTTGCGCAACTCGCACAAGGTGAGCGCCAGCGCTGAGCCATGCTCAGGTCCCACTGACTGAAAATCGTAAACTACTGCTATATTGCCGATAAACTGCTACCACACAGCGTCCACTGTAGACTCATAACTTTCACCTTTATTACTCTCGAAGGACTCGCGCCTCTCAGGGATCTCATAATACGTGTGCAGTTCTGTCTATTGCATCAGAAAGCGGCACCCCCCTCCCCACGCCTCCCCCTTCTCCTCCACAGTACTGGTTCCTCGAACCATGGTCATTGTTTCGGCGGGGTAGGTTTGCGCGCCACTGCGATTCAGATAGCATTATCGTAGTGCAACCACATCGAAGCGGTATTCATGGAGAGGCCAGACTGACATGTGTTTCCTGGAGAGAGGCTGCGGAAGAGGCTACACTTTGCAGGAGCAACACTGGATGATTGACTAATCTGGCCTTGCAACATTAGCCAACATAATCACTCTATGTCGGTACTGCAACACGGTTGAACATAAAGCTTTTCTATTTCCCGAGAACACGCAACTCTACTGTGTGGTTTCACCCGCCTGGGTAAAATGCTACAAAGATAAACCATACGGAGCTACTCATCAATATGACTACTCCGCAGGTGACATTTCAGTGAATTAAAAAACAAGAGTTAATGGTATCTTCTGGGTTAACCAAAGTTTGTGATACCGTCTTTTCAGTTATGTTTATTCCGATTTTCGGCTACAAAACATAAAATTCACGTTTATCACATAATTACGCAACACATTGGTTGATTTACGAAATTTTATATTTTTCTGCACTTGTCTATAACATAATAATATTTTTGCATATTTCTGTAAGGTAACGTTGTGTTATGAAAATTAATTAGCGTAGAAATTTCACTTTATAGTGACCTAGCTTCCAAATAGATTATGTATCTATGCAAAACATAATCCGCTTTTTATTTTTTCTTGATGCAATTCGTAACAGATGCCGCATGGGTCAAATATTTACGTAATATTTCGTGAAAATTGAGTATTCAGTAAACAGAAAGCTGACATTACATTCTAAAAACACACAACTTTGGCCCGCAGGTGTGGCCGTGCGGTTCTAGGCGGTTCAGTCTGGAACCGCGTGACCGCTACGGTCGCAGGTTCGAATCCTGCCTCGGGCATGGATCTGTGTGATGTCCTTAGGTTAGTTAGGTTTAAGTAGTTCCAAGTTCTAGGGGACTGATGACCACAGATGTTAAGTCCCATAGTGCTCAGAGCTATTTTTGAACCACACAACTTTTTCGTTAATAATAGTAATTTTGTAAAAACTAAATATACACAATATTTTACACGTTGTATACTTCGAAATTACTAAATTTATTTACGTAACTATATAAATAACCTGCTGTTTGTATTATAATTTTAAGAATTTTGCAATAATACAAACTATAATTTGATTTAAATTTGTCTATATTCTTAATTTGACAAATAGAAGCTTCTAGATCCTTCTGGAAGGAAGAAGGTTTGATATACAGTACATATGATATTAGCGCCGAAGCAAACACATTAGTGCATACATTCCTTGTGAGCTCTTTGTCAGACTGTGAGTATATTGCCCTTATAGTACTCGTTTCTTTGGTTATGAAAAAGGCGGAGTTGGAAAACTCTTTAATTCTACAACATGAGCGACTTAATTTTTTACTGTTGTGATTAATCAGCATGTGGAATAAATCGCGTGCAGTGATAGAGTGAGGACTCGTTTTCGATTGTTTGTTTAAGATCAATGACCTCTGATTAACTTCTAGAGAATACGACGAGCCTGAATCATCGACAGCTTAAAAGGTGAGTGCAACATCGAGTCATATTATTATGCATTGAACTTTTAGTTAACGTTCGCTCTTTGCTTGCAGGGCAAATAGGTACTGAAAAGCCGTGAAAAATGCTAGAAGGGAACATTATTAAAATAACACTCTCCTAGAACGATTTTCACGTAAAATTGGAAAGACTGCATTAGAAGTGCCGGGCTGGGTGTCCATCGAACCACCTTCAAACTATTCCTCCCCCGTTCCACTCTTGGTCAACGCACGGCAAAAGCGAGGACTTAGCTGTATATCTACCCGTGCCAACTCTTATTTCTCCTACTTTATTACGATGACCATTTCTACCTAGGTAGGTCGGCGTCAACAAATTATTTTCTCACTCAGAGTAGAAAGTTGGTGATTGGAATTTCGTGATAAGGTCTAGCCACAAAGAAAAACGCCTTTGTTTTAAGGATTACCACTCTGACTCGCGTAATCGTGTGTGTGACATACTTGTCCCTTGTTTCCCAATAATACAAAAGGAGCTGCTCTTCTTCGGACTTTCTCGATGTCCTCCGGCAATTCTACGGAGCAGCAATACTCAAGAATAGGACGGACAAGCGTAGTGTAGGCAATCTCTTTAGTAGATGCACTGCATCTGCTGAGTCTTTGGTTCGCTCCCACCATAATGTTTTCTATGTCATTCTTCCAATTTAAATTGTTCGTAACTGTAATCCCTAGGTATTTAATTGAATTGAAGCCTTCAGATTTGTGTGATTTATCGTGTAACTGAAATTTAACAGATTCCTTTTAGTGCTCATGTGGATGATCTCTCACGTTTTATTGTTTAAAGTCAATTGCCACTTTTTGCACCATACGGATATCCCGTCTAAATTATTTTGCCATTCTTTTTCATCTTTTGATTAGTTTACTAGGCGGTAAACGACAGCACAAGCTGCAAATAATCTCAGTGGTTTATTAAAATTAGGAACAGCACTGTCTTGGGGAACGCCGGATATCAGTTTTGTTTTACTACGAACTGAGGCCTTTCTGACAGCAAATCATGACTCAAGTCGCACAACTGAGACGATGCTCCGTAGGCACCCAGGAAGATGTTGTCATCAGAAATTTGATTTAAAAGTGTCGTTGATCGAAGATAAATTCTCTTTTATTTTATTACTAATTTTTTTCTATATGATCGTCTTTGCGATCAAAGGCTGTTTTAAATTCTACAGACTTTTAGTCCTCATCTGTGGTAACGTCACATTTTGTCATCGGAGAAGAGTGAATGTAAAGACGCCTTTTCTGAGAACATTTATCTGTAATGTAGCCTCATGAAAAAGTGAAACAGGGACGCAAAGCAGTACAGACGAGAAGCTTTTGAAATATAGTGCTACTGAAGAGTGCTGGAGATTAGATGGGTAGATCATATAACTAATAAAGAGGTACTCTCTCCATTTTAAAACTAAGACAGAAATGCGTTCTGAATTTCGTACCAGGATATGGAATTTGATACTATCATTTCACACTAAACAAATTGTCCATTATTAAATATGTATTTCAAATTACCCTCTTCACTTAACGAATGGTCCACTGAAAAATAACCAAAGCGTCTATTTTCTTTTGTATATTTGTCCTCACGTTCGAAATTAATTTTTTATGTCAGGATGTTTTTCCTGTATGGGATTTATTTATTGATACTCACTCTAGAAATCACATTGGTCATTATCAAGCATGCTTCATTACTCAAATCGTTTATCGTGCTGTCCTGTCTGCGCGCCAATGTGTCTTTATTTTATGGGGAATGATACACCATCTAACTGATCAAGTTTGCTTCATAATCACCGAGGGATGGTAACTGGCCAACTGCTAGTTGTTGTTATTAATGTATACAGCCTCTGCAGAAATAAATGTCAAACAAGGTATACGAAGCGTGATGTGTCCCTGTCTGAGCACCCTTAAGCTATATTCAAGTTTCATCTAGGGTAATTTCTTTATTTGTAGATATTTTCGGTATCATTACACCTCGACTTCTGCAATTTCCAAAGTTAACTGTAGTCAACATTTAAATATCTTGTTGTCATAGTGACGAACAGCAAAAAAATCTCACAACTCATGAGACTGGGGCACATGCGGAAAAGGTGGTGCGACTCCTTGTACGATCCGCAAAGTGGTATTAAGTAACGGTCTACTATCTCTATGCGGCGACCGTGTCAATAGTTGTAATGTAGGCTGGCTATAAAGCAAACTATATTACTAAATGTACCACACGAGCATCATGTACTGATTTATAATGAAATAAGAGTGAAATATTCTACTAGTAGTGATTAATTGCTCTTCTTGCATCCATTTGTGAATTTTTACGTAAAAATTAATCAAGTAATCGCCAGACTGAACGTACTGTGTTACTTCCTAAAGATAAAATTAGTCCAAATTGGTAATTGTATCTGGGAAAAAATAGCACTTGTCGAAGGGAAACAAATAGTGTTTCTATTCTTTTTTACAAACTTCGCTACCGTTGTGTGGTATCTTTACACGACCATATTTCTTCGGACAAGTAACTCGATTTCACAATTTCAGCAAGTCATCAGCGCAAAATAGAATTTAAACCAGCTTGTGCCGCTCCAAACTTATGTTTGATGATGCTGTTGTATGCGAGATTTGCCTGATGGTTGGATGTTCTGGAGATCGAAATAAATCAATGTACAATGCAACTTTAAGTTCTCCATTATGTAAGTGTCATTGAAAATTCCAGTTGGTGGACTGCTTATTGAACTACATAGGACGCAAATTACGGTGAGCTAAAAGAAAATTTTATCATTGTTCATAAAAATACTCGCGATTCTTTGTTCTTGTGCACGTTTGCCCTAACCCCTCATTTTCATCGAGGGCAAAGAGTACGCGATATAGTTAGAGGGCCAGCACAGATATCAGCCATCCAGATGTAGCTACTTCAAACGCTTCTCCAACGGACCATATTTTCAAATATCCCGTCAATTTTGTTTGTATTTACCTATATTCTTCCCGCCCGGTTGGCCGTGCGGTCTAACGCACGGCTTTCCGGGCGGGAAGGAGCGTCTGGTCCCCGGCACGAATCCGCCCGGCGGGTCTGTGTCGAGGTCCGGTGAACCGGCCAGTCTGTGGACGGGTTTTAGGCGGTTTTCCATCTGCCTCGGCGAATGCGAGCTGGTTCCCCTCAGTTACACAATGTCGGCGATTGCTGCGCCCACAAGTTCTCCACATACGCGTGCACCACCATTACTCTACCACGCAAACATAGGTGTTACACTCGTCTGGTGTGAGACGATCCCTGGGTGGTCCACCGGGGGCCGAACCGCACAATAACCCTGGGTTCAGTGTGGGGTGGCGGAGGGGTGAAGTGGACTGCGGTAGTCGTCGTGGGGTTGTGGACCACTGCGGCTGCGGCGGGGACGGAGCCCATCCGTCGTTTCTAGGCCCCCCGTTAACATACAATACAATACAACACCTATATTCTGAATGTTTTTTCTATTTTATGTTTTTTTATAATTTTTCCAAAGAAACATGCATCAGACGTTTCATTTATCTCTGTTTGTCGAATCTCTGCACTAGTGTTCCGTTGAACTGCCACAACGTAGAGACCTTGTGGGGTTCGTCGTAGAGCCCTATAGCAGTATTTTCTATTTTCTGCAGTAAAAACTGCGAATACTGCTAACCATTATGTAGCAAAAGAATAGGACAGCCACTCACTCGTGTATAATAAGTTCATCGCGGATTTCTGCAAAAGAATCTGAAGCGTTAACTGAAATCATCATTAGTGTGTGTCAAGCACTGACACGTTCAAGCAAAGAATGCCAAGTCCAAGTAGAGATGAACATGGAGTCCTACTTCTTCCACTAAATTTCAAAATACCAATATTTCACTGTTATTTAATAATATCTCTGCAACAGGGAAATATGAAACATGTCGCCGAAAAAACATTTCAGTGCACCCAAAATTGCTAGTAAATAGCGCTGTAAGGTGAATTTGTGTAAGAAAATTAAAAAATTTGGAGTCAAGAATTAGATTTTCCGTGAAATATTTCAGTGAAATTAGTAACTAATATCACAATGACCGTTGTACATCCGCTCTGTGGTGTTCCTTAGTTTATAGCTTAGTAGTGTCAGATTGGCTAATTTAAAGCTTAATAAGCAGCTAGCTCAACCACGTCTTGTGACATTTGTTTTAGCAGCGCCAAACGTTATTTGAAAGACTGCATTGCATTCTTTTAGTATTTTTATTGATTCAACGGAAAAGGCGAACGGACCAGTTCTCCCGCAGTATCGCGAATGCAGTGGAACGCGTTAGAGCATATACTGACGTTCCTGTGATAACAGCCTGGGACACAGCGATCGACAGCGGAGGCGGAACAGTTAGAACATGTTGCTGTGTAACTGTCCGTTTTCTGCAGTTTCAAGCCAATTAGTTGTGCGTGTCAGCAAGTAACATCTTACGTTTTACGCCACCAAAAACGCATATTTGAAACGCGTCATAGTATTTTGATAAGGTATAGGTCCAATTTTTGAGAGAATTCATGACTGGTTGGAAGGACTACTCTCTTCTTTGCACTAAGCAATAACAAAGAATCAAAGTTTTCTAATATCATTTATTGTGATTTTGATTTACCTTTCGTGGCGATCTATCAATTTTACAATAAATAGAATTCCGCTTTACGTTCACATAAATGTATTTTCTATACGCTTGCAGCTTATACAAATAGAGGAGTACAGCACTAAAAAATCATGGTATTAGCTAGGCTTTTCAGGGTTTTATTAACTTGTATTTTAAAGGATTTAATCGTTTTTAACTACGAATGTCTTTAAAAAGAAAAAATCCTGATGGCCATATAATATGTAATAGTACGTAAGACAGACATACTGAGAATCCAGCCTCCGTCTATCTTGTCACAGTTAGCGCCAGTTCGGTCCGAGACTAGGCGCTAGCGCCACCCTATACACGTGGCTCGCAATAACCCAGAAGAGTTTACAACAACCCCGTACACACTTCAATGCTGCCTACGGCAAAGTGAGCCATCGAGCTCTTTGTACCTCTCTTCAAGTTAAAGACAACTTCATGTGGTGTTTTCAGTTAATTCCCATAATTATACTTTGGACAGACTTTTTAGTAGGTTTATCTGGTTTATTATCACTTACATTAGGTGTCCGGTGGTCCCAGTCACTTTAATCACTGGCTACCGTTTTTAGCGGACCATCTGTTTCAAAAATGTTCAAATGAGTGTGAATTTGTAAGGGACCAAACTGCTGAGGTCATCGGTCCCTCGGCTGTCACTCTACTTACACTAACCTGTGCTGAGAACAACACACACACCCGTGCCCGAGGGAAGACTCGAACCTCCGGTGAGAGGGCCACGCAGTCCGTGACATGGCGTCCCAAACCGCACGGCCACTCCGCGATCAACGATGAGACTTGCCTCTAAGCAATCACTTAACCGAGGCATTACTGTTGAAAAAACCTGCGGGTACACATCTATAATTGATATATGGCGCTTTGAGATAGTACACGTCCAGTCTCAAGTCGTTGTAATTCTGTAATGTTTTAATTTCTTGCACAGATCGCATAAAAATACATCACTACTGACGCGAAACCAGCAGCGATTTTCAATAAAAAGCATTTTAACAACTAGTGCGAAAAGCTTTATTCACATGCAGAATTTTGGCTGCGGCTGTCTGACCTTTAAAATGCACTGCTGGCCATTAAAATTGCTACACCAAGAAGAAATGCAGATGATAAACGGATGTTCATTGGACAAATATATTATACTAGACCTGACATGTGATTACATTTTCACACAATTTGGGTGCATAGATCCTGAGAAATCAGTACCCATAACAACCACCTCTGGCCGTAATAACGGCCTTGACACGCCTGGGCATTGAGTCAAACAGAGATTGGATGGCGTGTACAGGTACAGCTGCCCATGCAGCTTCAACACGATACTACAGTTCATCAAGAGTGGTGACTGGTGTATTGTGACGAGCCAGTTGCTCGGCCACCATTGACCAGACGTTTTCGGTTGGTGAGAGATCTGAAGAATGTGCTGGCCAGGGCAGCAGTCGAACATTTTCTGTATCCGGAAAGGCCCGTGCATGACCTGCAACGTGCGGTCGTGCATTATCCTGCTGAAATGTAGGGATTCGCAGGGATCGAATGAAGGGTAGAGCCAAAGGGTTGTAATACATCTGAAATGTAACGTCCACTGTTTAAAGTGCCGTCAATGCGAACAAGAGGTGACTGAGGCGTGTAAGCAATGGCACCTCATACCATCACGCCGGGTGATACGCCAGTATGGCAATGACGAATACACGCTTCCAATGTGCGTTCACCATGATGTCACCAAACGCGGATGCGACCATCATGATGCTGTAAACAGAACCTGGATCCATCCGAAAAAATGACGTTTTGCCATTCGTGCACCCAGGTTCGTCGTTGAGTACACCATCGCAGGCGCTCATCATCTGTTGACTCTGGGATCGAGACGTGGCTGCACAATCCGTTACAGTCATGCGGATAAGATGCCTGTCATCTCGACTGCTAGTGATACGAGGCCGTTGGGATCCAGCACGGCGTTCCGTATTACCCTCCTGAGCCCACCAATTCCATATTCTGCTAACAGCCATTGGATCTCGACCAACGCGAGCAGCAATGTCGCGATACGATAAAACGCAATCGCGACAGGCTACAATCCGACCTTTATCAAAGTCAGAAACGTGACGGTACTCATTTATCCTCCTTACACGAGGCATCACAACAACGTTTCACCAGGCAACGCCGGTCAACTGCTGTTTGTGTATGAGAAATCGGTTGGAAACTTTCCTCATGTCAGCACGTTGTAGGTGTCGCCACTGGCGCCAACCTTGTGTGAATGCTCTGAAAAGTTAATCATTTGCATATCACAGCATCTTCTTCCTGTCGGTTAAATTTCACGTCTGTAGCACGTCATCATCGTGGTGTAGCAATTTTAATGGCCAGTAGTGTAATATATTCGGAAACTAATCTGAACCACAGTTTCAATATCACACTTAATTTTCGCCGTTCTAGTAATTAAAAACTGTTACAGAATGAATCCAACCATATAAAATATTATTCCTGTTGTTTAAAAATGTGCGTTTCTAAGTATCTTGAGATTGTTCCTCTGCTGTGGCTCCATCGTCAATGTGACGTCCTCGTCGATCGACGAGCAATGCATCACCGAAGCTCAAATTTCTCACCTCGCTGCGGAGGCAGAATTGCGCAAGTCGACGTATTCTCCATGTTACTAGTTCGAATTTTTTTGGGGGGCTAATATGTTTGTCCTAACGTGCAGTTCAGAATCACGCAGGTTCTCGTGAATTACTGTTTCTTGAAAAGAGAATGAGTGTTCGGTCCCCACATTCACAGGTTGCTGTCTGGCGCTTTCTGTTTCTGCGTAAATGAATTGTACGTATCCTGTTAAGAAGAGAATCATGCCCCAAGTACGATTTACGTGAGCCATTCGCAGCCTTCCACAAATGTCCGCGATGACCTTGTATTACGAAAGAATAATCGTATAAATGTCGGAAAATCGAACTGAGGCAGAGAAGAGGTGCTTCCTCTATCGAAGCAGTCTGCGCTCCCAGCACACTGACTTGCGGAACGCCAGGCGCGCTTTCACTTGTGACGATGCACCGCAATAAGAACTGCGTTGTCAGTTCCGTTTGAAAGAAAGTCCTCAATCCACTCGCATACCGATATACCTTAGCACTTAGTTTACCAGAAGTCGGCGTGAAACCGTACCTGACGCTTACTGCAAGTCCGATTCCTGAGTTCTTTCTGGCTACCATGAAGTAGCTGGTTTTCACATAATCGATGCTTATGGAATCAGTGTGGAATTTTTCGCTCTTCGGATAGCGCACCAACTCACTATTGGTCTTATTTGCGTGTATCTAGAAGTTCGAACTTTCAACTTAATACCCAACATAAACACGCTTGTGTGGTTTCGAAGACCATGTTGGGTATATGATCCGCTGAGAACCAAAGTGGTCTAAGTAAAAAAAAAAAAAATGTTTTTGAGTTATACCACTCAGTTTACTCTCTATGCACAGAAATTTGTTGCGGAGAAATGGTATACCGATAACTCCCACCGGAGCCGCTTGAGAGGGCTAAATACAGTCTTCCTCTCACGCAAGCGTGAAGTGGGTTGGCAGGAATAGTGGTATAAGTCAAGCGTAAGGACCACGTTATCGTGTTACTTTGTGTTGTTTTGCGGTTTATTTACGCTCTAAAATCAAAAAGGCATTGCGACAGTGCTAGGAAGTATTAGTATTGTTTTCTTTCTTCAGTTTTATAATATCCAGATGTTACTAAATCAGAAATTGTCTTCGTAAGTCTAGGTTAAAGCATACGCGGATTAAGCAGCGAAGTCTCACAGTAAATAAACAGACCATACGTTGAGTTTTTTTGATTTATTCACAAAAAGCTTAGAACAGAATATTAGCATGCCAGAAGGCTTTATGTTCATTTGGGATGAGACTTTGGCATCAAAACGCTGCCAATAAATAGGTTCCTGCCTTCTAAAGCATGTAGAACTCCATACCCACGATGCTCATCATAAAATAGCATACAGTGACGCAGCGACTGGTCAAACTCGGAATTCGAAATTTGCACTAATTTGGATAGAGATTGTAAAGAACTCAAGAAATGAGATCCATATGGTTGACCATAAGCTTACGGGTATGTTATAGGGACAATCCTTTCTGCCAAAAAATTTCGGAGTTATCGAGACAAAATCAAGAACCGCTCAAATTTTCACTCCGAATGATTGGTGTAATGTCATTCAAAACACAAGGAGAAAATAGCACTTTACCGTTTGTAAAATGATCCTTAATGATTTTGTCTCAACAAACGATCTAAAGAAAAGTGTGACATTTAGAAAGAATAACAGGCAGAACGAAAAGTGCAATTGGCTTCACGTTCGATGGCTTCGTTTCCAGAAAGACTGCCTACATCTAGTTTTATACAAAAAATCTCGTGATGCAAGTATCCCTTTAGAAACTTTGGACATTGAAACTTTACATCGTGCTCGTTGCTGTTCTCGCTTGTCTACGGTTCAACTTATTCCTCTCAGCAATGCTGTACGACCTGTCACCGACGCAAAAAAGGAGAGACATCATGACACTTCTCCGGTGCACCACGCTTTCTTCAACCAACTGACAACTGCACGTTTGGCTCAGCGGTCTGGATCTGGACGTGAGAGGAAGATGACGTGGGCGGCGAAATCCAGTAAACATACATGCTCAATTATAAAGCCTCTTGAAATATCAGCATGACAAGAATTACACTTGAAGAAATTTCGTCATTTAGAAACAACAATTTATTTATAATCTGTAGATGAATACACTGCTGATCTATTAGACGGACTCAGTAGGTAGCATTCCAGTAATTAACAAAAATAATGCAATTACTTTAACTCAATATGTGAGAAAAAAGTGCATGATGGGAGCAGTGCAGACTCACATTTACTGTATCTCATTATGTTTATGGTTTATATAAAAAACGCAATTACAGAGATTAAAAGCAGCGTATTCCTTCTCCGTTATTCAAGTTCACCAAAACGTTTGTAAGAAGACTGGTACAACTCTAGATTTATACCATTTTATCTTTCACTGTGAGTAAATTTCTGAGAGGAAAAGTTGTACTCCAACTTTTGGGGACTATCAAAAGGAATTTAAGGAACAAATAACTAAAATGTCTTTAGTAATCCTAATTATAAAATTTCGTTTGTACATTTCATCAGATGGGACACGAATTACTGTAAAGTATGAATTTACATTCCAAGAAACGCAAAACCTTTCATTTCTCAGAACTGGAAAAAGTTGAGTTATACCAGTTTGGCTCTCAGCGGCTCATATCTGTCTGTCTTTCTGTCACACGTAGCATTCTTCACATATAAGTTCTTGTTGTTCAGTAGCTGGGTGCCTTTCACTTGACTGGCACTCCGGCGACTTGCGTATCTGTAACCCACCCCAGCTATCTAAACGGTCAAAGAAGACCTACAGCTTAACGCAGAATTCGAATCGCTTGTCGTTCCTGGCGGCTCAAAAAAATGTTTCAAATGACTCTGAGCACTATGGGACTTAACTGCTGTGGTCATCAGTCCCCTAGAACTCAGAACTACTTAAACCTAACTAACCTAAGGACATCACACACATCCATGCCCGAGGCAGGATTCGAACCTGCGACCTTAGCGGTCGCGCGGTTCCAGACTGTAGCGCCTAGAACCGCTCGGTCACTTCGGCCAGCCGTGCCAGCTCCTCACAGCGTTGAGAGATGAAGGCTAGAAAACTATTAAGACTGAAAATTTCCGTGATCCGATCGGGTTTCGAGCCCACGTCCTCTCGATTTCCAAGAGTATTCTTCATTATTAGACACCAGGCACGACACATTTTTCACTGTTGATTACTAACAGCCATCACTTGGGTTGTGCGGTAGGAAATGGGCCACTTGTTTGGCGTCACACAGAGGAACCATAATCAGGCTTTCGCGTGGCTGATGAAGGCACCTAGGTCGGCCTGACTCTGAAGTATGTATTACGCCATTTCGAAACTCACATCGCATGAATACGCGATATCTCTTTTGGGAAAAAAAACCAAGATTCTGTGCATGAAGAAGAGCGCTTGACTCTTTTTTTATTAGAGACACAGTCACATATAATGATCATAAATGGTTTCGGTCGCACGTTGGCCACCTTCAGAATCTAAAATAGGGAAAGAAAGAAGCCTAGAAAAAAGAACAGTAAAATCTGTAAATATTTGCCAGTTCAGTTCGTAAGTAATAATCAGAGTACCTGCGGTTCATACCTATACGTCATAGGCGGCATCTGGTGAGCTCTACGTTGTCATACTAAAGCCCAAAACAAAAATCCCATAAATGAAATACTGAGTGTAGGAAACGAGTTTTGCTATAATAGAAGAAAACTTAGGACCTAGGAAGTAAAAAAGGATGTAGAAAGCAGTTAGACAATTGCTGGAAAAGGTTTCCGGAAAAAAGAAAAGTACGTTAACATTTCTAGAATGAATTTTCATTCTACGGCGGAGGGTATGGCGATGTGAAACTTACTGGCAGATTAAATGCGTGCAGCGAACCGGGACTTGAATCCGGAATCTTTGCCTTTCGCTGGCAAATGTTCTTATGGGCAAATCACGGACAGACCCATGCAGTCACGGATAGCTCGGTCGGCGGAGCATTTGCGGCGGAAGGTAAAGTTCCCAGGTTCGAGCCCCGGTACGGCGCACAGTTTCAGTCATGTCAGTGTTAGGAAGGCATTTCTGAAAAGAAATTCTGAGATCAGCCGGATACGGAAGTGAAACTAGGGCGATAAACAGCAGAAAGAAGGGAATACACACTTTTGAATTGTAGTGCTACGGGAGAATTCTAAACATTAAATTGGTAGATCGGTTAACTGTTGAAGAGGTAGTATATTGTATAGGGGAGTCGGTAAATTTAAGGCACATATAGGCTAAAGGAAGGGATCATTTGGACACAGAAAGAATCAAAGGATAGGCAGTCTGGTAATGGAGGGAAGTGTGGAGGATAAAAGTTGTAGCGAGAGACCAAGGTATGAATAAAGTTGGAATCTTCAAGTGGAATGCAGTAGCTATGCAGAAACAAACGAACTTGCACAGAATATACGGCATTAGAACAGTCTTTCGACTGAAGATCAGAACTATTACTACAATTTTACCCCTCGCTCAATATTAAAAAATACTTAACAAATGTAAAATGTAGCTGTGTTTTACCGTAATTATCCATAACATCTGCATCTGCATCTATATCTACATGGTTACTCTGCAATTCACACTTAAGTGCCTGGCAGAGGGTTCATCGAACCATTTTCATACTAATTCTCTACCATTCCACTCTCGAATGTCGCGTGGGGAAAAGGAACACCTAAATCTTTCCGTTAGAGCTCTGATTTCTCTTATTTTATTATGATGATCATTTCTCCCTCCGTAGGTGCGTGTCAACAAAATATTTTCGCATTCGGAAGAGAAAGTTGGTGATTGAAATTTTGTAAATAGATCTCGCCGCAAAGAAAACCGCCTTTGTTTCAGTGACTGCCATCCCAACTCGCATATCATATCAGTGACACTCTCACCACTATTGCGAGATAACATGAAACGAGCTGCCCTTGTTTGCACTTTTTCAATGTCCTCCGTCCATCCTACCTGGTAAGGATCCAACACCGCGCAGAAATATTTCAGCATAGGACGGACAAGTGTAATGTAGGCTGTCTCTTTAGTGGGTTTGTCGCATCTTCTAAGTGTTCTGCCAACATCTACATCTACATCTACATCTACATCCGTACTCCGCAAGCCACCTGACGGTGTGTGGCGGAGGGTACCCTGAGTACCTCTATCGGTTCTCCCTTCTATTCCAGTCTCGTATTGTACGTGGAAAGAAGGATTGTCGGTATGCTTCTGTGTGCGCTCTAATCTCTCTGATTTTATCCTCATGGTCTCTTCGCGAGATATACGTAGGAGGGAGCAATATACTGCTTGACTCTTCGGTGAAGGTATGTTCTCGAAACTTTAACAAAAGCCCGTACCGAGCTACTGAGCGTCTCTCCTGCAGAGTCTTCCACTGGAGTTTATCTATCATCTCCGTAACGCTTTCGCAATTACTAAATGATCCTGTAACGAAGCGCGCTGCTCTCCGTTGGATCTTCTCTATCTCTTCTATCAACCCTACCTGGTGCGGATCCCACACTGCTGAGCAGTATTCAAGCATTGGGCGAACAAGTGTACTGTAACCTACTTCCTTTGTTGTCGGATTGCATTTCCTTAGGATTCTTCCAATGAATCTCAGTCTGGCATCTGCTTTACCGACGATCAACTTTATATGATCATTCCATTTTAAATCACTCCTAATGCGTACTCCCAGATAATTTATGGAATTAACTGCTTCCAGTTGCTGACCTGCTATTTTGTAGCTAAATGATAAGGGACCTATCTTTCTATGTATTCGCATCACATTACACTTCGCTACATTGAGATTCAATTGCCATTCCGTGCACCATGCGTCAATTCGCTGCAGATCCTCCTGCATTTCAGTACAATTTTCCATTGTTGCAACCTCTCGATACACCACAGCATCATCTGCAAAAAGCCTCAGTGAACTTCCGATGTCATCCACCAGGTCATTTATGTATATTGTGAACAGCAACGGTCCTATGACACTCCCCTGCGGCACACCTGAAATCACTCTTACTTCGGAAGACTTCTCTCCATTGAGAATGACGTGCTGCGTTCTGTTATCTAGGAACTCCTCAATCCAATCACACAATTGATCTGATAGTCCGTATGCTCTTACTTTGTTCATTAAACGACTGTGGGGAACTGTGTCAAACGCCTTGCGGAAGTCAAGAAACACGGCATCCACCTGTGAACCCGTGTCTAAGGCCCTCTGAGTCTCGTGGACGAATAGCGCGAGCTGGGTTTCACACGATCGTCTTTTTCGAAACCCATGCTGATTCCTACAGAGTAGATTTCTAGTCTCCAGAAAAGACATTATACTCGAACATAATATGTGTTCCAAAATTCTACAACTGATCGACGTTAGAGATATAGGTCTATAGTTCTGCACATCTGTTCGACGTCCCTTCTTGAGAACGGGGATGACCTGTGCCCTTTTCCAATCCTTTGGAACGCTTCGCTCTTCTAGAGACCTACGGTACACCGCTGCAAGAAGGGGGGCAAGTTCCTTCGCGTACTCTGTGTAAAATCGAACTGGTATCCCATCAGGACCAGCGGCCTTTCCTCTTTTGAGTGATTTTAATTGTTTCTCTATCCCTCTGTCGTCTACTTCGATATCTACCATTTTGTCAACTGTGCGACAATCTAGAGAAGGAAGCACAGTGCAGTCTTCCTCTGTGAAACAGCTTTGGAAGAAGACATTTAGTAATTCGGCCTTTAGTCTGTCATCCTCTGTTTCAGTACCATTTTGGTCACAGAGTGTCTGGACATTTTGTTTTGATCCACCTACCGCTTTGACATAGGACCAAAATTTCTTAGGATTTTCTGCCAAGTCAGTACATAGAACTTTACTTTCGAATTCATTGAAAGCCTCTCGCATAGCCCTCCTCACACTACATTTCGCTTCGCGTAATTTTTGTTTGTCTGCAAGGCTTTGGCTATGTCTATGTTTGCTGTGAAGTTCCCTTTGCTTCCGCAGCAGTTTTCTAACTCGGTTGTTGTACCACGGTGGCTCTTTTCCATCTCTTACGATCTTGCTTGGCACATACTCATCTAACGCATATTGTACCATGGTTTTGAACTTTGTCCACTGATCCTCAACACTATCTGCACTTGAGACAAAACTTTTGTGTTGAGCCGTCAGGTACTCTGTAATCTGCTTTTTGTCACTTTTGCTAAACAGAAAAATCTTCCTACCTTTTTTAATATTTCTATTTACGGCTGAAATCATCGACGCAGTAACCGCTTTATGATCGCTGATTCCCTGTTCTGCATTAACTGATTCAAATAGTTCGGGTCTGTTTGTCACCAGAAGGTCTAATATATTATCGCCACGAGTCGGTTTTCTGTTTAACTGCTCAAGGTAGTTTTCGGATAAAGCACTTAAAAATATTTCACTGGATTCTTTGTCCCTGCCACCCGTTATGAACGTTTGAGTCTCCCAGTCTATATCCGGCAAATTAAAATCTCCACCCAGAACTATAACATGGTGGGGAAATCTACTCGAAATATTTTCCAAATTATTCTTCAGGTGCTGATCCACAACAGCTGCTGAGCCCGGGGGCCTATAGAGACATCCAATTACCATGTCTGAGCCTGCTTTAACCGTGACCTTCACCCAAATCATTTCACAATTCGAATCTCCCTCAATTTCCTTCGATACTATTGCACTTCTTATCGCTATAAACACGCCTCCCCCTTCACTGTCCAGCCTATCTCTGCGGTATACATTCCAATCAGAGTTTAGGATTTCATTACTGTTTACGTCTGGTTTCAGCCAACTTTCTGTTCCTAGTACTATATGGGCGTTGTGACCGTTTATTAATGAGAGCAGTTCTGGGACCTTTCTATAGACGCTCCTGCAGTTTACTATTAGCACATTAATATTGTTATTCCTTGTTGCATTTTGCCTACTCCTGCCTTGCCGCGTCTCAGGAGGCGTCTTGTCGGGCCTAGGGAGGGAATTCTCTAACCTAAAAAAACCCCATGTGCACTCCACACGTACTCCGCTACCCTCGTAGCCGCTTCCGGCGTGTAGTGCACGCCTGACCTATTCAGGGGGACCCTACATTTCTCCACCCGATAGCGGGTTTGTTTCGCCTTCCCCACAATATTATCTATGTGGTCTTTCCAATTTAAGTTGCTCCTAATTGTAATTCCTAGGTATTTAGTCGAATTGACAGCCCTTAGATTTGTGCGATTTATAGTACACCCTAAATTTATCAGATTTCTTTTAGTACCCATGTGAATGACCTCGCACTTTTCTTTGTTTAGTGCCAATTGCCACCATCGCGCTATACAGAAATTCTCTCTAGATCGTTTTGTAATTGGAATTGATCGTCTGATGATTCTACTAGACGGTAAATTACAGCGTCAGCCGCAAACAATCTAAGGGGGCTGCTCAGATTATCACCTAGATCATTTATGTAAATCAGGAACAGCAGAGGGCCTATGACACTGCGTTGCGGAACGCCAGATATCATTTCTGTTCTACATGATGATTTACCGTCTATCACTACAAACTGTGAACTCTCTGAGAGGAAGTCACGAATCCAGTTACAGAACTGAGACAATACTCCATATGCACGCAATTTCATTAATAGTCGCTTGTGAGGATGGTATCAAAATCCGTCTGGAAATCTAGGAATATGGAATCCATCTGAGATCCCTTGTCGACAGCACTCATTACTTCATGGGAATAAAGAACTAGCTGTGTCTCACAAGAACTATATTTTCTGAATCCGTGTTGGTTATGTATCAATAAGACATTTTCTTCAAGGTGATTCATAATGTTCGAGTACGGTATATGCTCCAAAATCCTACTACAAATTGAGGTTATTTTAAAAACGTTTTTCCGGAATATATGGCAGTAATGTAAACAAGCTAGGTACATTGGTATGCAAACCTTAAAGTCGAAAATAACAATAGCATGACGTGTCATTGCCAAGTAACATAGCTCGATGAAACTTGGATTGTACATAGAAAGTACTGCTAGAGTATAGTAAAAAAGGTAACTGAAAGAAGTACGCAGTAAGACGAATAGAAATGACACTTTTATTTAAAGACAGCGATTCCTAACGGTCCCCTGGACATTACAAAATGTGGGACACAGTTCTCAATAGGATGTTTCATCACGACGGACGAAAATGCATGCTGTGCAGCGTGATCCCATGCTGGCTGTAAGGTTGGTAAAGAGTTATCCTGCTAATGCTTTCCTTTCCTCCACCACATCTAATCTACATCTACATCTACGTGGCTAACCTGCAAATCACACTTAGTTGTTTGGCAGAGGGTTCATAGAACCACTTCCACAGTAATTCTCTGTTATTCCTCTCTCGAACAGCGGGCGGAAGAACGAACACCTGTATCTTTTCGTGCGAGCTCTGATTTCCCTTATTTTAATAATCTGGTCTTTTTGCCTATGTAGGTCACTATCAACAAAATATTTTGCATTCGGAAGAGAAAGTTGGTGATCGAAATTTACTGAAAAGTCCCGCCGCAACGAGAACAGTCTCTGTTTTAATTATGTCCACACCAAATTCTTTATCATGTCCGTAACACTCTCTCCCCTATTTCGCGACAATATAAAACGTGCTGCCCTTCTTTGAATTTTCAAGATGTCCTCCGTTAATCCTATCTGGTAAAGATCCCACATCGCGCAGCAGTACTCCAAAAGAGGATGAAGATGTGTAGTGTAGGCAGTCTCTTTAGTAGATCTGTTACATCTTCTAAGTGTTCTGCCAATAAAACTCAGTCTTTGGTTCGCCTTCCCCACAACATTTCTGTGTGTTATTTCCAATTTAAGTTGTTCCTAATTGTAATTCCCTGGTATTTGAATTTACCGCCTTTAGATTCGACTGATTTATCGTGTAACCGAAGTTTAACGGATTCCTTTTAGCACTCATATGGATGACCTCAAACTTCATTATTTAGGATCAACTGCCTATTTTCGCACCATACAGATATCTTATATAAACCGTTTTGCAATTGGTTTTGATTTTCTGACGTCTTTACTAGACGATAAACGATAGCATCATCTGCAGACAACCTAAAACGGCTTTTGAGATTGTTTTCTAAATCGTTTATACAAGGTGTTACAAAAAGGTATGGCCAAACTTTCAGGAAACATTCCTCACACACAAAGAAAGAAAATATGGTATGTGGACATGTGTCCGGAAACTCTTACTTTCCATGTTAGAGCTCATTTTATTACTTCTCTTCAAATCACATTAATCATGGAATGGAAACACACAGCAACAGAACATACCAGCGTGACTTTAAACTCTTTGTTACAGGAAATGTTCAAAATGTCCTCCGTTAGCGAGGTTACATGCATCCACCCTCCGTCGCATGGAATCCCTGATGCGCTGATGCAGTCTTGGAGAATGGCGTATCGTATCACAGCCGTCCACAATACGAGCACGAAGAGTCTGTACATTTGGTACCGGGGTTGCGTAGACAAGAGCTTTCAAATGCCCCCATAAATGAAAGTCGAGAGGGTTGAGGTCAGGAGAGCGTGGAGGCCACGGAATTGGTCCGCCTCTACCAATCCATCGGTCACCGAATCTGTTGTTGATAAGCGTACGAACACTTCGACTGAAATGTGCAGGAGCTCCATCGTGCATGAACCACATGTTGTGTCGTACTTGTAAAGGCACATGTTCTAGCAGCACAGGTAGAGTATCCCGTATAAAATGATGGCGGTGAATCTAGGAAGTACAGTACATACTGACGAAACTAAGATGAGCTTTAACATGGAAATTAATTTCTTTATTTGTGTGTGAGGAATGTTTCCTGAAAGTTTGGCCGTACCTTTTTGTAACACCCTGTATAGGTAAAGAACACCAGTGGGCCTGTAACACTACCTTGGAGGACGCCAGAAATCACTTCCGTTTTACTCGATGATTTTTCGTCAGTTATTACGAACTGCGATTTATCTGTCAGAAAATCGCGAATCCAAACAAGTAATTGAGACGACATTCCATAAGCACGCAATTTGGTTACAAGCCACTTGTGAGGTACGGTGTCGAAAGCCTTCTGGAAGCCTAGAAATATGGAATAAATTTGAAATCCTTTGTCGATAGCACTAGACACTTCTTGTGAGTGTTTCACAAGAACGATGTTTTCTAAATCCGTGTTTACTATGTGTCAATAGATCGTTCTCTTCGAGGTATATTCATAACGTTTGAACATAATATATGTTCCAAAACCCTGCAGCATATCACTGTTAATTATATGGGTCTGTAATTTAGTGCATTACTCCTATAAACTTTCTTGAATATTGATGTGACCTGTGTACTTTTCGAGTCTTTGGGTACGGATCTTTCGTCGAGCGAGCGGTTGTGAGTGATTGTTAAGCACGGAGCTGTTGCATCAACATACTCTGAAGGGAACCTAACTGGGATACAATTTGGATCGGAAGACTTACTTGTATTATTTATTTATTATTTTATTATTTATTTATTATTATAAAGTTGCTTCAGTGCTCTTCAATGCTCCGAGGGTATCTACTTCTAAGTTACTCACTTTGGTTGCTGTTCTTGATTCGAGTTTTAGAATATTTACTTCGTCATCTTTGGTGAACGAATTTCGGAAGGCTGCGTTTAGTAACTCTGCTTTAGCAGCACTATCATTGCATTGGTTGTGTCTCCATTGCTACCGCACAAAGGAGGCATTGACTGTGTCTTGCCGCTAGCATTCTTCACATATGACCAGAATCTCTTTGGATTTTCTGCCAGGTTTCGAGACAAAATATCGTTGTGGAAACTGTTATAAGCATCTCGTATTGAAGTCCGCACTAAATTTCGAGCTTCTGTAAAAGATCGCTAATCTTGGGGGTTTTGCGTGCGCTTTAATTTTGCATGTTTTTTTCATTGTTTACACAACAGTGTTCTGACCTGTTTCGTGTACCACGGAGAATCAGTTCCGTCGTTTGTTAATTTATTTGGTATAAACCTCTCAATTGCTGCCCATACTATTTCTTTGAATTCAATCCACATCTGGTCAACACGTTGGTTGGTTGGTGTTTGGGGGAGGAGACCAGACAGCGAGGTCATCGGTCTCATCGGATTAGGGAAAGACGGGGCTGGAAGTCGGCCGTGCCCTTTCAAAGGAACCATTCTGGCATTTGCCTGAAGCGATTTAGGGAAATCACGGAAAACCTAAATCAGAATGTCGGGACGTGGGATTGAACCGTCGTCCTCCCGAATGCGTGGTTTACACGTACATTGTTAATTTTATAGTAGTGGCGATCGTCTCTCAGGAAGGCGTCAAGCTAATTTTTAATCTGCGTTTTTGAATAGATATGGTTTTCGTTTATGTTTAGTGGATTTGGAAGTTACGGCCTTCAGTCTCGCTACGACAACACTGTGTTCACTAATCCTTGTACACGTTCTGATGCTCGTTATTAGCTCTGGAGTATTTGTTGCTAAGAAATCAGATGTGTTTTCACAACGGTTTACTATTCGAGTGACCTCATGAACTAATTGCTCGAAATAATCTTGAGACAATGCGTTTATCACAATTTCAGATGATCTTTCATGCGTGCCTCCGGATTTAAACATGTATATTCGCCAACATATCGAAAGTTAAGTCACCACCAACTGCAATTGTATGGGTGGGGTACATGATTGAAATTAGACCAGATTTTTCTTTCAACCTTTCAGCAAATGTGTCGTCTGAGTTAGGAGGTCGGTAAAAGGTTCCTATTATTATTTTATTCCGGTTGCCAACAATGACATCTAGTCATACAACTCACAGGAACGGTCTACTTTAATTTCGTTACAAGATAAACAACAATTTACAACTGTTATAGCGATGGTTCTAGATCTACGTTCTTCCTGAAGTCGAGCTGCACTTTTTGAGACTGGATCTCTTCCTATGTTTCCCCGAGGCCCTCTAACCTAAAAAACCCCACCCAGTTCATGCCACGCAGTCCAAGCTACCCGTCTAACCGCCTTCTGCGTGTGATGGACCCGTGACCTATTTAGCGGAACACGAATCTCCACCGCCCTATTGCGTACGTCGAGGAATCTGCCGCCTACACGGTTGCAGAATAGTATGAACTTGTGAGTCAGACCCTCCACTCGGCTCTGTACCAAAGATCCACTAGTGGTCCTGTTGACTATGCTGCAAATGGTGAGCTGTTTTTTAATCTCGGAGGCAAGACTAGCAGCCTTTATCGCCTCTAATTGCAACTCGAAACCAGAGAGAATCTCTTCTGATGGCTGCAGCCTGTACTCTTCATGGCATACGGAAGAACCCATTCCACGTCTGGAATAACTCCAGCAGTTATGCACACGGAGTGCATATTGGCTTTCTCTCCTCCTTGGCAGCCATATCCCTAAGGGGCCCCATAACGCTCCTAACATTGGAGCTCCCAGCTACCAATAATCGCACTCTCTGTGACATTCCAGATCTTACAGGCTGAGAGGTTTCCTCTGAACCAGGACAAGCGACTGCATATAGCTGAGTGACAATGGTAGCCACAGACATCACCTGGAACGTGCCTGTCAGATTAACTGGGGATCCCTTATATTCGGCCCCCAGGATGTCTTTCGCAGCCTGCCACGTCCTTAGGCGACCTCCCACTCTACGACGGGTATGGATGATTCAAATGGCTCTGAGCACTATAGGACTCAACTGCTGAGGTCACAAGTCCCCTAGAACTTAGAACTACTTAAACCTAACTAACCTAAGGACAACACACACATCCATGCCCGAGGTAGGATTCGAACCTGCGACCGTAGCGGTCGCGCGGTTCCAGACTGTAGCGCCAGAACCGCTCGGCCACCAGCGGCCGGCGACGGGTATGGAGTCAAACTCAGTGCGAGCAGTAACTGGGCTGGCCACCGGTGCAGACCAATCAACGCACTAGTGTGTCGTGCTAGACATCTGTTGAATCCCTACGGCCAGTCCACTGCAGTAATGCGCATCCACTGCTGCCTCAAGCTGTGTAACCGAAGCCAGCACAACCTGGAGCTTAGAGCGGAGTGTCACCATCTCAGCTCGCATCCTCACACAGCAATCACAGTCCCTGTCCACACTAAAGATGGTGGGAAACTGCGTTAACAGACAAAAAGACGATTATCGATACTCGATATGAAACTCTGTTGTAGACACTGATGAAAACGCAAGGACTGTGTATAGTAAATCAGAGTAACAAGCAGAGATTCAAAAAACTAAACTACCAAAGCCTTCAGGTGAGACTTAATAATTTGTTCCTGTTTAGGAACTTGCAAAATCAGTTACTTTCTGACACAAGTGAGAACTGTGTCTATTGAATATTAAATTAACATGTATAAATTCAAAAACTTAACTACCAAGCACACAGATGAAACAATATCATTCTTTCCTGGTTAGGAACTCCTAAAATGTGACAAAATCAATGACTTTCCTGTTGCTGCTCAATGGAATTCATTCGGGTAGCAGGAAGGTTTGTCCATTCGCCGAATATCCTCTCGTTACAAGTGCTCCTTCACCTGCAGTGTTCGATATTGTCACGATTTTGCATCCATAAAAGTGAAGTGAGGGCCGAATGCTCTCTAAAAAGATGCACATGGGGAAGGAGTAACGTTTCACAATTACGCTGACCACTGAGAGTACCGTGTTTCAAGATTTGTAGGTCAATACGCTTACGTAACAATACGCCTCCCCACACCGTAACACCTAGAGCATTAAAACCATCGTGTTCGGCAATGCTGGACATATCTGCATATGGCGAGATGTGAGAACACATAATACACTGAGGACCATTGTCGAACACTATTGTTTGGGTAGTCCAGGTGTGATGGTGTAGAGAGGTATATTGTTGCATGACGTACTGAACTCTAAACTTTTAACACGGTACAGTCTCCGATCAGCATTATTGTGACACTTTATTTCTTTCCCATGGGCATCTTTACAGGGGTGCATTCATTATTGTGGATGACAATGCGCGACTGCATCGATACCACAAGTGGAGGAGCTCTCGGAATGAGATGATACTCGGCGAATGGGCTGGCCTGCCTTTTCCCCCGACTTAAACCCTATCGAGTGAGTGAGGGATGCATTGAAGAGACATACTGGAGCACGTCCACGTGCACCAACGACCATCCAGCAGTTGTCAACCGCACTTGTGAAGGAATGGGATGCCCTACCACCAGAACTCCTAACCAACATTGTCACCAGCATGGGAGCACATTGCCATCTTGGTTATCACACAACATATTAAGAACCACGTCTCATCTTTTGCAATGTCCAGGGAAAAATAATGATCATGATTACCTCAGTGTAATTATTGTCTCTGAATGAAAGTGTCCTTCAAATGCCTTCTGTACCGTACTGTACTGCAGCTGTTCTTTCTACGTGTGGTGCAAGTTTCATCAAGCAGTGTTATTTGGCAGTGACACATCATACGAAATTTACTTGCGTTCTTAAGGTATTTTTCTCTATTGTTACCTCAGCCCCCACGCCCGGTATGGTCAGGGGGAGGAGGCGAAGTGGGCTGTCAACGGTACAATACTCCGCTCATTAGCCAAGAGCATTCATAAAGATGTAACAAATATGATAGAAAAATAAAAATATGAGGATTATTTACGTTTTAAATTTAAAATATTAATGACAGACAGCTGAAAAGGAAGAAGAATATATGCAATTTAGGAAACACAGTTTCAATTAGGTGAAATTTTTCTATGGAAAAAGCACTGGAGCGCTGCACTTTCACTTAACATCTGAAGGGCGTGCACTGGGTGAGAAGTATTGTGGAGAAAATATGTTCCTTAGAAATTGGGGCGAGGTTTGGTAAAGAGATAGGGGTCTATCAGGTGGGGAAACTATGGAAATGATAGGTAGGAGGTGAAGCAGATTGTGGGAATACAGACAGTGGTAAAGACAGAGGGTGCGGAAGAGGAATGGTGTATGGGGAGGGTAGTGGTACAAGAAGAAAAGGATATGGCTGGGTGTGTAGGAGAGACGAGCCCTGCTGTGGACTGGGATACGTGCGGAGGTTTGAAGTTGGTAGGAAGGATAAATATCGCAGTGGATCTCGTTGTCTGAGAGAAGGAGTTGGCTAGAGTTGCGTTGAGGTAGAATATTGACTGTGTGTAGGTTTAGGGGTGGAGAGGTGTGTTTCTGAAGGCAGCATACCAGGATTGGTGATCAGAGGCGAGACGATGGGGTTATTGGAATATAGTTTACAGGTTCATCCGTAAGTTTTGCACACCAGTATGTAAATGGAAGTCTCCCGCCACGGTTTCCGTCTGTATGTTCTGAGGCTAATTTCAGTAACTAATGTAGGGATTTTCATACAGTTTTGACTGATAGACTGATTCACAAGGAAGGCCGGTGTACACAAATGATAAATAACTCGTGTAAATTGTCCGAAGTGTGGTGAATTAAAACCCCGGCGACTGCGAAAATGATGCCATTGCCATCTAGCAATGAATTGCGGAACTCCTTGAAATCATCTATGCAAATTATTTTTCTTTCAGAGGGTACTTCATACCAATGTTTCATGGCAAAAGGTGCTTATCGTGGTGTTCCATCCCACTGCTACGTGGCAGAGAGCGCTTTACATCAATATTACACGGCAGTGGGTGCTTTGTATCAGTGTTACATGGCAGAGGGTACTCGATACGAATGTCGTGTGGCACGGGTGCTTCATAGTGATGTTGGATGGCAGAGGTTGCTTAACACCAATGTTGCATGACAGACTGTACTTCGTACTGAAGTGAAATGGCAGAAGGCGCTTCATATCAACACTGCGTGGCAGAGGGTGCTTCGTAGCGATGTTGGGTGGTGGAGGGTGCTTCGTACCAATGTTGTGTGGCAGGGGGTACTTTGTATCGACGTTGTGTAGCACAGGGTGCTTCTTACCCGCTTTACATGGTAGAGGGTACTTTGTAGCCTTGGCCATTGCAGAGGGTGTTTTGTGCCAGTGTTACGTGGCAGAGGGAGGGTAGTATCTATTTTACGTGGCAGATGGTGTTTTCATAATGACATTTCGTCGCAGATGGTGCTTCGCACCGATTACGGGAATCAGAGAGTGATTTGTACCAATGTTACATGGCTGAGGATGCTTCGTACCAATGTTCCGTTGCAGAGGGTGTGTCGTACCAACAGTGCATGGAAATGTGTGCTCCTTGCCGATTGTGCCTTTCAAATTATGCTTGAGTGGCATAGCGTTCTTCGTAGCAATGTTCGTTACAGTGGCTGCTTCGCAGCATTGCTGCAAAAAATGGTTCAAATGGCTCTGAGCACTATGGGACTTAACATCTGTGGTCATCAGTCCCCTAGAACTTAGAACTACTTAAACCTTAATAACCTAAGGACATCACACACATGCATGACCGAGGCAGGATTCGAACCTGCGACCGTAGCAGTCGCGCGGCTCCGGACTGAGCGCCTAGAACCGCGAGACCACCGCGGCCGGCACATTGCTGCAACTTCATACTAATATTACTCAGCAGAGTGTGCTTCGTAACGACAATTCGTCGTCGAGGGCTCCTTCCATGTTGGAGTGTGCTTTGTGCCAACGTTTCATGGCCGTCGGTGCTTTCCAGCTTTGGTGTGTGAAAGAAGGTACGACATACCATGTCGCGTTGTGGAGGGTGCTACGTATCGATTTTGTATGGCAGATGGTACTATGTACCAATGTTGTGCGACGCAGGACGTTCTGAACGATATTTCATTGCATAGGTTGCTTTGAGCCAGTATTCCGTGGCAAAAGGTGTTACATACTGATGATGCATGGCAGAGGATGGTGTGTACCAATGTTGAGTAGCAGAGAGTGCTTCGCACTGATGATGTGTAATAGAGAGCGATTCATACGATGTTCTGAGGTAGACGGGGCTTCGTACCAATTGTGCATGTTAAAAGGTACATGCTACTGATATACTGTAGATGGTGATTCATAGCAATATTACGTTTGGAGATACGGCAAAGGTCGCGCATAAAATTTAGCTCACGCCAGTCTGGTACTCGAGTCAGGTGGCCTGCAAGGAGACGTGTCTCACGCTGCAGTTTTAATCTTCCACTTGCAAGTCACTCATAAATAAAATTACGGCTATGCTACACAAAAAAGTCGTCCAGACGTAGACGCTTTGTGCTACTCATGTAAATCTGGGGTTCGTCGCTAGTTTGAAAATAAAAGTATAGTCTACGCAGGAAGATGACGCCCTTTAAGAAATTTAATAAGTCTTCTTAATTTAACAATAATGATCGTTATTCAGATATAATTCTAGTTAAACATGCAAACAGTATGTCGAGAGCAGCGCCTTTCTTTACTGGTCATATCCTATTACATGAAATATTAATAATAATGTAAACTATACACACACACAAGCTTTTCACATTAAACAGTGGAAAACATAATAAATAATTACAAAGAAACGAAGGCCAGCTTAAATAAAAGATCTTCTGCGCTCTATCTATTATTGCTCGTTTTCTTTGCACTGCTTTCACCACATCTGATTAATAAGAGATTTTATGCATTGACTAGTGACGCGATTAATTAGTAAACTAGGAAATCAATCTTTAACTTAATCATACACTATGTGGGAAGATATAGGATGGATATGGGCAACTCATGCTTGTTATTCGATATATGTCAGCGTGATGAACTCTGCGATTTTGGCACATTTACATATTTGTGAATAATTAAAACAGACCTTAACCCTGCATAAAACGAGACGATCTGTGGTGATAACTGGCAGTTTTAAATTTGGTCTGATGTCACGTTTGCAAAGTAGATTGGTGTATTTGCGTTTTATTAAACTTTATACGGTGTGTCGATAAATTAATGTGTGCATGTAAGCGTAACTTTTGTAATAATGATTGTAGGACTGTCAGCGAAGTGGCAATGAGCTCGTTTCATTGTGGTCATGATTCTGATGTATTTTTATTGCGCAGCTGCCTTAGACCGTAGATCAGAATTTTCGATATGTTAGTTTCAGCCATTGTTGACGCAGTTATGTATCCGCCTTTATTGGTCAGTTGCCCACCACCGGCGAGCGAGCACTTGCTTGCCGTCCACGCAGTTTACAGTCGAGCAGTGACCGTTATCTTACAGAGTGAATGAGCCACGAGGAGACTCATTTACATTGCAACACATGTATCATATTCCAAAGATACTGCACAAACAATTATTAAACTAAGAAAAGATGGACATATCATATATATGCATTCCAATAGAACAACTTACATATATGATCCCTTATAGTACTGCAGTGCTAATATTAACTATATGCTGACTGATAAGAGTTAAACACCTGGAAGGAAAGGGTCCAGAGTCAAAGAAGTTATAAATTGTGCGTATCACAGACACGTGTGTAAATGATTGGATTATTGTAATAATCTGTGATTGTTAGAACGCACACCATAATGCATTAGTTTTGTCATCACGTGGCCGTCGTGTCTGAAAGGTTACAAAGGGGCGTGCGTAGCGTCAGATGACTCTAACCTCTCCTTACATCGAGGCTTCGTTTACAACCGGCCTTCCATTAGCATAACACAGCCTTCACTAACTATCCCCTGCTCCAAGACCCACTTTCCAGTCATACCTTTCCCAATACTCAACAGCCTACTCCAAATCACAGATACAGAGTTAGTCATAAATGACAAAAGTATTTGGTTCAGAGTATCATTATTTGAGCGATAAACAGAAAATTATTTCCACCATGTTCCACAGTCAAGAAATGACAAGGCAGCTGAATTTCATGAAGTCGAGAAATGAACAGTGAGCTTTTTGTGTTCCTGTGAGCCTGCATAAGGAAGGAGGAAAGAGCTCTGTCGACCGCTCTTTGTGTTTACAATTCAAATCGCACATAATAAGATACCGTACACCCACTCACTAGGTGTTTCACGCGACTGCCCGCTCTCTACGATGAAATGTATTTTCCAGCTCTGGCTGCTATAAATCAGAATTTTGATATTGCATTTAATGCATCTGTGGGAATGACGTGTCCATTTCTTGAGGCTCTTCAATGTCTTGTGAAACACATAACTTTATACTTGATTTTGTTAACAGTTAGTGCAGCAGAAAAGAAATAATATTTCTTGTCACGCGCGTAGCAGTGTGCGATTTACAGATTATTTTTTCTCGCTTATATTGTCCCGTCCGCTTTGTTCCTCATTCACCATCCGCCCCTTCCACGTCTGATGCACTAATCGAGAGCCACCACAATACACACCAGTCACAATCCATGTCCAACATTGCCATCCACATTATAGCACCAATCACACAGTCGCCGTTCGTGTTTTATGTGTCATCAACAGAACTAATCTTTAACTCTTTTATACTCATTTTTATTTATTATTAATTGTAAAACTCAGTTCATATATAAAATTGTGTTACTCCGAAGGACAGTAACATGGCCATCCCCACATGAGCAATAACGGACCACAAAGAATGAGCTCTGATGGTGTTACCAGCACTTGACAAGTTCTGAAATGTGAATTTGCACCTGTGCAGTTGTCAGAACAGCACAATTACAACAGTTTGCGACATTTAGATGCGACAGTGTTCCGGCATTGGACTGAAGGGGAACGAACAGAAAAGAAAAAAAAAAGTTCAAATGTGTGTGAAATCTTATGGAACTTAACTGCTAAGGTCATCAGTCCCTAAGCTTACACACTACTTAACCTAAGGACAAACACACCCATCCATTCCCGAGGGAGGACTCGAACCTCCGCCGGGACCAGCCGCACAGTCCACGACTGCAGCGCCCTAGACCGCTACGCTAATCCCGCGCGGCGAGCAGAAAACCACACACGTCAAGTTTCCAGTCGACTAACTTCGACTGCGCGGTCCCTCTCGCCGGAGGTTCGAGTCCTCCCTCGGGCATGGGTGTGTGTGTGTGTGTTGTTCTTAGCATAAGTTAGTTTAAACAGTGTGTAAGTCTACGGACGGATGAAATCAGCAGTTTGGTCCCTTAGGAATTCACACACATTTGAACATTTGACTATCTCCGACCACATTAAGGGACAATCGTCAAGCACAGCATAACCCTTATGTATCTTCGCTTGACATTCGGACACAGAAATGAGCCCACTACAACAACCAAGTCAGTCCGTAACATTGATCGGACGAGTAACAACGAGACTACTGAATTTTAATCCCATCCAAAGGCTGCCATTAACACCACAAGACAGACGGCAGCATACGGTTTGATGCTTATGAGGCAATCATGGGTTGCTGAAGAATGGTATCACATTATTTTCGGGGATGTTTCTCGGTTCTGTACTTTCTGGCTTGACCGTCGTCTGCGTTTATGATGGCACCGTGGCGTGATGCAACATTCTGACGATTTTTAGAGAGACATTTCGGTATCCCTCCTAGTGACATTGTGTGAGCGACTGTACAGTAAATAAATTATTAAAAGTATAATATTTCTGGGTTTTCGGATGAGTGGTTGCTGTAAATTTATTTCGCTTCGTTTGTCGTCTAGGGGACAACCAATGCGTTTGTCGCAACAACCTATTAATCTTTGTACTAACTGATCAATAGTTTGTTCATAAACATCATCATCATCATTTAAGGCTGATTATGCCTTTCAGCGTTCAGTCTGGAGCATAGCCCCCTTACAAAATTCCTCCATGATCCCCTATTCACTGCTAACATTCGTGCCTCTTCTGATGTTAAACCTATTACTTCAAAATCATTCTTAACCGAATCCAGGTACCTTCTCCTTGGTCTGCCCCGACTCCTCCTACCCTCTACTGCTGAACCCATGAGTCTCTTGGGTAACCTTGCTTCTCCCATGCGTGTAACATGACCCCACCATCTAAGCCTGTTCGCCCTGACTGCCACATCTATAGAGTTCATTCCCAGTGTTTCTTTGATTTCCTCATTGTGGACACCCTCCTGCCATTCTTCCCATCTACTAGTACCTGCAATCATCCTAGCTACTTTCATATCCGTGACCTCAACCTTGTTGATAAGGTAACCTGAATCTACCCAGCTTTCGCTCCCATACAAAAGAGTTGGTCGAAAGATTGAACGGTGCACAGATAACTTAGTCTTGGTACTGACTTCCTTCTTGCAAAAGAGAGTAGATCGTAGCTGAGCGCTCACCGCATTATCTTTGCAACACCTCGCTTCCAGTTCTTTCACTATGTTGCCATCCTGTGAGAATAGGCATCCTAAGTACTTGAAACCGTCCACCTGTTCTAACTTTGATCCTCCTATTTGGCACTCAATCCGTTTACGTTTCTTTCCCACTGACATTACTTTCGTTTTGGAGATGCTAATCTTCATACCATAATCCTTACATTTGTGATCTAGCTCTGAAATATTACTTTGCAAACTTTCAATCGAATCTGCCATCACAACTATGTCATCCGCATATGCAAGACTGCTTATTTTGTGTTCACATATCGTAATCTCACCCAGCCAGTCTATTGTTTTCAACATATGATCCATAAATAATATGAACAACAGTGGAGAGAGGTTGCAGCCTTGTCTTACCCCCGAAACTACTCTGAACTATGAACTCAATTTACCGTCAACTCTAACTGCTGCCTGACTATCCATGTAAAGACCTTTAATTGTTTGCAAAAGTTTGCCTCCTATTCCATAACCTCGTAGAACAGACAATAACTTCCTCCTAGGAACCCGGTCATATATCCTAATTTTCTTGCTAGACACTGTCAAATCTATCCACATCAGTCGTTCGTTTACATACCTTATTGCAACTGCGCTGGGTTCCATTTCTTTCCTGATGTAAAGCCCTACACCCCATTGTGCTATTCCTGCTTTGACTCCTGACAGGTAGACCTTGTATTCTCCCACTTCCTCTTCTTTCTCACCACTTACCCGAACGTCACTAACAGCTAAAACATCCAGCCCCATCTTACTTGCAGCCTCTGCCAGCTCTACCTTCTTCCCAGAGTAGCCCCCATTGATATTAATAGCTCCCCATCTCATTACCAATTGTTTGCCAAGTCGTATCTTGTTCATAAACGCATCCAGAATTTACTACAAAGTGAAAAATATGCAAATAATGTTCTCATACCAGACGGGTTTCGATTTAAAATAATTAAAGTTTATTAATTCTCTTTTTGTGAGTGAAATTACACAACGGCAGAACTAATGCTTCATGAATTTACTGACCAGACCAGGGCACGACGTCACTATGAATTAGTAGTTCCAGCTTCTCGATAATTCACGAAAAATTCAGCTCTGTTTTACTCGCCGAAATTTTTTGCGTTCAACTCATTCCAACTTGGGAGAACTGTTACACGTCCAAACACTCACTATATCGCTGAATATTCTAAGTTCAGCTCTGTACAATTTATTACAAGTCCACACCAACTTTTCCCCAAATATCCTCTAAGTTTTCTCCATTAGTGCCCGAGAATTTCTCAAGTGCCCGAACTCATACTTCGAAAAATTCCGAACACTTCACATCTCGGTTTGCTCCCACATAGATACGTATGTCTGCTCTGTTCCAGGTCTCCGGATCCACTGACCCAGGCCAAAATGGCCGCCCACTATTTATGCCCTTGGTCTGTCGTTGCGACCATTCTCATACAATATATTCCATACATCTTAACATTTACGCTATGTCAAACATATACACAGCATATCGTACCAGACTGAAATTTTCTCAAATGACCGATAATGTCTAGTTTTTTTTCTGAGTCTAGAAATGAATACATTGACAGATAACTACCTTAGTCCAAATTACCATGTTGACACTACTTTCACTAATGTTTTGTTTAAAAATGATGTTCCCATATCTCAGAATACATATTCTGTTGTGTAGTTCAAAGTTTACCTTCCGCACGCTAGTATAAATGGAGATGCAAAATCAGCTAAGCTGAGAAATCTGTGCAATTCGCACGTTTATTTGTTCTTACGTGTATAAGTCGCCTTTCGGTATTTCTTTTGTCTCGTAGTAAAATCACGTGCGTCAGATAAAATCGTTTAGAAACACTTAACGCAAAATTTAAACGTGCTTCTGACGTGCAGGTATCGTGACATATTGTATAGTACTAAACCGTCAATTGTAAACATAACGCGTGCTATTTAGGAACTTAAGATATTGTATAGTATTATACTGTCAACTGTTCACTTCACCTATG
Organism: Schistocerca gregaria; assembly: GCF_023897955.1. Classification (NCBI taxonomy): domain Eukaryota; kingdom Metazoa; phylum Arthropoda; class Insecta; order Orthoptera; family Acrididae; genus Schistocerca; species Schistocerca gregaria. Next base: position 853,034,576 of record NC_064931.1, on the reverse strand, counting down.
ATTTTCAGAAATTATGGCCACAATATCCTCACTCGCAACCATTAGTTCCCTAATTTCATTACATATTTACGTGAAAAAAGCTATTTTTTGAGCATTTGAAGTGCTTACAAAAATTTTCGTAAATTAAGAGTTTTTTGCATAATCCATTGCCTGACGAATTCGTGTTTATAATTTACAGTAAATAAGTTACATCTCGTGTCGCATTAACTCTTTCTCTTAATAAGAGTGTATATTGTCTGCATTTACCGTAAATTAATGCTATTATCGAATTTTCTTTGTGACAATAACCTCTATACGTTTCAGAGAAATGGAAAAACTTGTTCCAAGTTTTCTGTTGTCCTAATAGATACCTTGTTTTCGACGCTTTAGTTCCAAAAGGGTAGTGATACTACTATAGCGTGTCAAACTCATAAATTAAAAGAAACAGCGAACTCAGTACAAATTTATTTTACTGTCTGCAAAATATTGGACCAGACGTAATGCATCCCCACTGTGTTTGCTGTTCTCGGATAGGGAATGAGTTGGTAGCTATTCAAAAGTAGCTGGAAACTGCCCTGAGTACTGCAGGTGACTGCAAACTGCTGTGAATGGGTGTGTTGGGAGGGTTACCGAGAGTAATATAGCGGAGATACCAAAAGTACCTCAAGTACTGTCCTCTTCTGTGGATACTGCCCTTCTTGCAGGAAATACAGGACCTATCATTCCTCGACCACTTGACTCTGCGTGGCGTGTCAATGATAGGTCTAGGCACCCTGTGGAGGGGAGACAGTGATACGCAGGGTGCTACACCCATCCACGTAACCGACAGGTTCGAAGTGCTGTCTTCCATTGAAACCGAAGCTGAATCAGTGAGACTCACTTCACCTGTTGAGAAAGCTGCTATATCCTGTGCAGAGAGGCAGCGAACGCAAAGGGGTAAGTGTTCTCTCCTCCTGCCTAAAATGTCATAGTACTTGCAGTGGATCCTGATGCAGTTTGGAATTCCTGTGTGATGGTCTGGATAGATGTCTGCGTATTGCAAATTACGATCTTCTTCAACTGTCGGCGGTCTCTGCAGTCAACAGACGAGGTCGGCCTGTACGCTTTCGTGGTGTACGTGTCCCTTCACGTTTCGACTACACTATCACATCGGAAACAGAGTACCTAGAGATTTTTAGGAGTGTGCAGACGTATGACACAAGTGACACCCAATCACCTGACCACGTTCGAAGTCAGTGAGTTCTGCGGAGCGCCCCATTCCGCTCTCTCACGATGTCTAATGACTACTGAGGTCACTGATATGGAGTACCTGGCAGTAGGTGGCAGCACAATGCACCTAATATGAAAAACGGATTCTTTTGGGGGTGTCAGGATACTTTTGATCACATAGTGTAGCTGGATCCTTATGTCGACCACCACGCTCACCTCCTGAAGAGAAATTTCAAAGAAAACTTTATTTCTATTCAGCTTGTACGTAAGTTCCCTAATCATACTGTATTCAATGGAGAAGACGTTAAACATCCAACAGTCAACTGTAGTTATTACAGTTTCGTTAGCTGTGGGTGTGACAAGTCATCCTGTGGAACTTTACTAAATGCATTCTCTGAAAAGTACCCAAAACAGATAGTTCACCTACCTGTGATGGAAATAAATTAGATCTAGAGGCAACAAATAGACATAATCTCTTCGAGAATGTCCACATCGAAACTGGTATGTAGGGTGCAGATTCCTTGATTTGCGCCACCGGGTGGTGGGTTTCCGGTTTCCACTTAATAGGTCAGGAGTCCACTACACACAGGAGGCGGCTACACGGGTAGCGGGGGCTGTGTGGAAGGGACTGGGAGGTTTTTTGGGTTAGAGGGATTCTGGGAACCACAGAAGGGACGTCCGTCTGAAAGTGAGCAGGTGAAACACAGTAAGGTAGTTGTAGAAACGATTGGTATTGTAGTTGTAAATTGTCGTAGCTGTGTTGGGAAAAAACCAAAGCTCCAAGCCCCAATAGAAATCTCTGAAGCTCAAATAGTTGTAGGTATAGAGAGCTGGCTAAAACCGGAAATAAGTTCAGCTGAAATTTTTTCGAACGATCTAATAGTGTTCAGAAAGGATAGATTAAATACAGCTGGTAGTGGTGTATTTGTTGCTGTCAGAGATAGTTTGCCTTGTAGCGAAATTAAAGTAGATAGTTCGTATGAAATAGTATGGGTAGACGTTATACCTGACAATCGGACTAAACTATTAATTGCATCGTTTTACTGACCCCCCGACTCAGAAGATATAGTTGTTGAACAGTTCAAAGAAAACTTGAGTCTCATCTCAAATAAAAACCCCGCTCATACAATTATAGTCGGTGGAGACTTCAATCTACCCTCGATAAGCTGGAAAAAATATAAGTTTAAAGCCGGCGGCAGGCATAAAACGTCATCCGAAATTGTACTGAATGCTTTCCCAGAAAATTATTTTGAACAATTAGTTCATGAGCCCACTCGAAGCGTAAATGGTTGCGAAAGCATACTTGACCTTTTAGCAACAAATAATCCTGGACAAATAGTGAGTATTGTGACGAATACAGGGATTAGCCACCACAAGGCAGTTGCTGCTTCGCGGAATACCGTAAAAACCTACTACCATCAAAATGAAAGGCAAAGTATATCTATTTAAAAAAGGTTGATAAATATGCTCTTAACGCCTTTTTAAGAGACAGTCTTCACTCCTTCCGATCTGATCATGTAAGTGCAGAAAAGTTGTGGAATGTTTTCAAAGAGATATGGTTCAAATGGCTCTGAGCACTATGGGACTTAACATCTATGGTCATCAGTCCCCTAGAACTTAGAACTACGTAAACCTAACTAACGTAAGGACATCACACAACACCCAGCCATCACGAGGCAGAGAAAATCCCTGACCCCCACCGGGAATCGAGCCCGGGAACCCGGGCGTGGGAAGCGAGAACGCTACCTTTCAAAGAGATAGTATCGACAGCAGGTGAGAGATATATACCACGTAAACTAATAAGGGATGGTACTGATCCCCCATGGTACACAAAAAGGGTTGCAGAAGCAACGAAATAAGCATGCTAAATTTAAAAGAACGCAAAATCCCCAAGATTGGTAAAGTTTTACAGAAGTTCGAAATATGGCACGTACTTCAATGCGAGATGCTTTTAATAATTTCCACAACGAAATTCTGTCTCGAAATCTGGCAGAAAACCCAAATAGATCCTGGTGATACATAAAGCACACCAGTGCAAAGACGCAATCAATACCTTCACTGCGCGATAACAACGGTGAAGTCGCTCATGACAGTGCTACTAAAGCAGAGTTATTAAATACGGTTTTTCGAAACTCCTTCACCAAAGAAGATGAACTAAATATTCCTGAATTCCAATCAAGAACAACTGCCAAGATGAGAAACATAGAAGTAGATATACTTGGTGTAACAAAGCAGCTTAAATCACTTAATAAAGGCAATGCCTCCGGTCCAGACTGTATATCAGTCAGGTTCCTCTCAGAGTATGCTGATAAAATAGCTCCATATTTAGCAATGATATACAATCACTCGCTCACAGAAAGATCTGTACCTAAAGACTGGAGAATTGCTCAAGACACACCAATACCCAAAAAGGGAAGTAGGAGTTATTAAAAAAAAAAGTTCAAATGTGTGTGAAATCTTATGGGACTTAACTGCCAAGGTCATCAGTCCCTAAGCTTACACAATACTTAACCTACGTTATCCTAAGGACAAACGCACACACCCATGCCCGAGGGAGGAGTCGAACCTCCGCCAAGACCAGCTGCACAGTCCATGACTGCAGCGCCTTAGACCTAGGAGTAATACTCTGAATTACAGGTCCATATCACTAACGTCGATTTGTAGTAGGATTTTGGAATATGTACTGTATTCGAACATTATGAAGTACCTCGAAGAAAACGATTTATTGACACATAGCACGGTTTCAGAAAATATCGTTCTTGTAAAACACAACTAGCTCTTTATACTCATGAAGTAATAAGTGCTATCGACAGGGGATGTCAAATTGATTCCATATTTTTAGATTTCCAGAAGGCTTTCGACATCGTTCCTCACAAGCATCTCCTAACCAAACTGCGTGTCTACGCAGTATCGCCTCAGTTGTGCGAGTGGATTCGTGATTCAGAAAGGTCACAGTTCGTAGTAATAGACGGAAAGTCATCGAGTAAAACAGAAGTAATAACCGGCGTTCCCCAAGGAAGTGTTATAGGTCCTCTATTGTTCCTGATCTATATTAACGACATAGGAGACAATCTGAGTAGCCGTCTTAGATTTTTTGCAGATGATGTTGTCATTTACCGTCTTGTAAAGTCATGAGATGATGAAAACGACTTGCAAAATGATTTAGATATGGTGCGAAAAGTGGCAATTGACCCTGAATAAGGAAAAGTGTAAAGTTATTCACATGAATATTAAAAGAAATCAGCTAAATTTCGATTACACGATAAGTCAACAAATCTGAAGGCTGTAAATTCAACTAAATACTTAGGGATTACAATTACAAATAACCTAAACTGGAACGATTACATAGATAATATTGCGGGTAGAGCAAACCAAAGACTGCGATTCATTGGCAGAACACTTAGAAGGTGCAACAGATCTACTAAAGGGACTGCTTACACCACGCTTGTCCGCCCTATTCTGGAGTATTGCTGTGCGGTGTGGGATCCGCATCAAGTGGGACTGACGGATGACATCGAAAAATTACAAAGGGCAGCTCCTTTTGTATTATCGCGAAATAGGGGAGATAGTGTCACAGACATGATACCTGAATTGGATTGGCAATCATTAAAACAAAGGCTTTTCTCGTTGCGACGGGATCTTCTCGTGAAATTTTAATCACCAGCTTTCTCCTCCGATTGCGAAAATATTCTGTTGGCGCCCAACTACATAAAGAGAAATGATCATCACGATAAAATAAGAGAAATCAGGGCTCGCAACAGAAAAATGTAAGTGCTCGTTTTTCCCGCGTACCGTTCGAGAGTGGGACGGTAGAGAGACAGCATGAAGGTGGTTCATTGAACCCTCTGCCAAGCACTTTATTCTGAATAGCAGAGTAATCACGAAGATGTAGATGTAGATGTATGTGACCGTGAGGCAGTTATAGCAACAATGAATACCAAAGTACAAAGGGTAACTAAAACACGTACAAAGATATTTACATGTTCAGCAAACTGCAAAGGGAAACAGTAGCGCCATATCACGATGAGGAACTGAAAGTTTCAGCTCAGGACAGGAGCACGTAGAAGAACTATGGTTCAAGTATTAAAAAATAGTTAACCATGTACTGGATAGATATATACCAAGTAGAACAATACATGATGGGAAAGAGACCCTCCGTAGTATACAGTCACTGTAAAGAAACTTCTAAAGAAACCGAGGCTACAGAATAGTACACAGACGGGAAAAAATCCCAGCTTCAAGAAATAATTAGTCATTTTTCAAAATGGTTCAAATGGCTCTAAGCACTCTGGGACTTAACATCTGAGGTCATCAGTCCCTAGTCTTAGAATTACTTACACCTAACTAACCTAAGGACATCACACACAACCATGCCCGAGGCAGGATTCGAACCTGCGACCATAGCAGCAGACCGGTTCCGGACTGAAGCGCCTAGAACCGCTGGGCCACAGCTGCCGGCAGTCATTCTTCCCAAGCAGTATTCGCAAAAAGGATGACTATGGTTTACCGAGGTCATTCGAGACGGAGCACATGGAATTGGGAAAGTGTATTTGATACAGGCATTCTCGTTCGAAGCGACTATCCCAATACCTCACCTTTAGCGAATTAGGGAAAACCTGAACGTGGGTGGCCGAATGTCGATGTGTGAACCGCTTTACCCCTACAACGAGCCTCCAGGAACGGGAATGATAGTCGCCTCCTATACTCCGTAATCTGGCTTTCAGAGTACAGATATAAAAGCGGACCTGAGAATTCGCCACCGCGACTTTCGTAAGCTACGGAAAAGAGAAATGTGAACAGCCAGACGGTCTCTTTAAAGTCCGCTACTCGTGTTACGTTAACCACGGCGCTAGTTTGAGAACTTTTATTTGCGTAGTGTGTGTCACAAATTTCAAGATGGGCTTCGAATGCTGTTGTAACTATAATGGGTTCCAATTTCGGGTGAGAGTAAAGCCGGTTTTTCGGCAACGTGGGACGGCAGTGAGTCTGCGGCAAAGCTCGGATTTCGCGACGCTGTAATAAGAAGCTTACCCGGCGGAATGCTAAAGTGGGGCACGCCGACACCGCTTTCACGTTCAGCTGCAGCCGTCCGTGTAGTGCAGCGCGTTCCCTGCACCCTCAGCTCGACAATACGTCCACCCCTCTTACTCAGGATCTTCTTGTCTTCTTTCCGAAGGCTAGTTTGACGCAGCTCCCCTGTGCAGGTCTCTTCGTGTCGGTATACTCACTGAATCCCACATCCACGTGAACCTGCTTCTGTATAAAGCTTTCATCTCCTTACACAACTTTAGCCTCCTAAAGTTCCCTTCACTGGCAAATTGTCTATACCTTGATGCTTCAGGCACTTTCTATCAACATATACCTTCCAGAATGAGATTTTCACTCTGCAGCGGAGTGTGCGCTGATATGAAACTTCCTGGCAGATTAAAACTGTGTGCCCGACCGAGACTCGAACTCGGGACCTTTGCCTTTCGCGGGCAAGTGCTCTACCATCTGAGCTACCGAAGCACGACTCACGCCCGGTACTCACAGCTTTACTTCTGCCAGTATCCGTCTCCTACCTTCCAAACTTTACAGAAGCTCTCCTGCGAACCTAGCAGAACTAGCACTCCTGAAAGAAAGGATATTGTGGAGACATGGCTTAGCCACAGCCTGGGGGATGTTTCCAGAATGAGATTTTCACTCTGCAGCGGAGTGTGCGCTGATATGAAACTTCCTGGCAGATTAAAACTGTGTGCCCGACCGAGACTCGAACTCGGGACCTTTGCCTTTCGCGGGCAAGTGCTCTACCATCTGAGCTACCGAAGCACGACTCACGCCCGGTACTCACAGCTTTACTTCTGCCAGTATCCGTCTCCTACCTTCCAAACTTTACAGAAGCTTCTGTAAAGTTTGGAAGGTAGGAGACGGATACTGGCAGAAGTAAAGCTGTGAGTACCGGGCGTGAGTCGTGCTTCGGTAGCTCAGATGGTAGAGCACTTGCCCACGAAAGGCAAAGGTCCCGAGTTCGAGTCTCGGTCGGGCACACAGTTTTAATCTGCCAGGAAGTTTCTTTAACATATACCTTCTTTTAGTCAGGTTGTACTGAACGTTTCTTTACAGCTCAATTCAGTTTAGTACCTCCTCATTAGCTACCCGAAATTCCAGTATACTAAATAGCACCACGTTTCAAAAGTTTCTGTACTCTTCTTGACTGTACAGTTTGTCGTCCAGGTTTCACTTCCAGTCATGGCTACACTCCAAATACATTCAGAAAAGACTTCCTAACACTTAGATCTTGATAAACTTCTCTTCATAGGAACACTTTTCTTGCCATTGCCAGTCCACGTTTTCTATTCTCTCTACTTCGGCTATCAGTTACTTTGCTGCCCAAAACAGCAAAACTACTATACTGCTTTAACTGGCTCGCTTCCTAATCTAATTCCCTCAACATCACCTGATTCTAGTGCCGTAGGGGACCGCACCGCCACTTCCCAGCAAATTAGGGACACTGTTGCTCCTGGGGTATCGGCGAGGACCATTCGCAACCGTCTCCATGAAGCTGGGCTATGGTCCCGCACACCGTTAGGCCGTCTTCCGCTCACGCCCCAACATCGTGCAGCCCGCCTCCAGTGGTGTCGCGACAGGCGTGAATGGAGGGACGAATGGAGACGTGTCGTCTTCAGCGATGAGAGTCGCTTCTGCCTTGGTGCCAATGATGGTCGTATGCGTGTTTGGCGCCGTGCAGGTGAGCGCCACAATCAGGAGTGCATACGACCGAGGCACACAGGGCCAACACCCGGCATCATGGTGTGGGGAGCGATCTCCTACACTGGCCGTACACCTCTGGTGATCGTCGAGGGGACACTGAATAGTGCATGGTACATCCAAACCGTCATCGAACCCATCGTTCTACCATTCCTAGACCGGCAAGGGAACTTGCTGTTCCAACAGGACAATGCACGTCCGCATGTATCCCGTGCCACCCAACGTGCTGTAGAAGGTGTAAGTCAACTACCCTGGCCAGCTAGATCTGATCTGTCCCCCATTGAGCATGTTTGGGACTGGATGAAGCGTCGTCTCACGCGGTCTGCACGTCCAGCACGAACGCTGGTCCAACTGAGGCGCCAGGTGGAAATGGCATGGCAAGCCGTTCCACAGGACTACATCCAGCATCTCTACGATCGTCTCCATGGGAGAATAGCAGCCTGCATTGCTTTGAAAGGTGGATATACACTGTACTAGTGCCGACAATGAATTCACGGTGTTCTTATTTCAATTTCCAGGAGTGTACATCTTGCACACCAAATGGAATAGTTTTGACATGACCGACTTTCCCAAGGATACCAGAAGTTCTGACGGAATTTCGTCAATTCCACGGGCTTTGTTTCGATTTCCTGTAGGTCTTTCAGTGTTCTGTCATATTTTCTCGCAGTATCGCATCTCTCATCTTAACTTCATCGATTTTCTTTCGCCTTTCTATGACACTGTCGACAAGTTCATCTCCCTTTATAGCCCCTCTATATACTCCTTCCACCTTTCAGCTCTCCCTTCTTTGCTTGGTAGTGGTTTTCTATCTGAGCTCTTTATACTCATACAGCAAACTTCTCTGTTCCCCAGAAGTCTCTTCAGGTTTCCTGTAAGCGGTCGCCATCTTTCCTCTAATGATCTATGCTTCTGCATTCTTAAATTTGTCCTCTAATCATTCCTGCTTAGCCATGTTCCACTTCGTGTCGGTTTCATTTTTAGACGTTTTGTATTCCCTTTCGCCTGATCCATTTGCTGGATTTTTATATTTTCTCCTTTCATTAATAAAAATGGAGTATCTCCTTTGACATCCAAGGATTTCTAGTTGACCTTGCCTCTGTACCTACTTGATCATCTGCTGCCTTCAGTATTTCATCTCTCAAAGCTACCCATTCGTCTTCTACTGTATTCCTTTAATCTGTTTCAGTCAATCGTTTCCTAATGCTCCCTCTCAGACTCTCAACAGCCTCTGGTTCTTTCAACTTATCGAGGTCGTATCTCCTTAACTTCCTACCTTTTGTAATTTCCTCAGTATTAATCTACAGTTCGTAACCAGCAAATAGTAGTCAGAGTGCACATCAACCCCTGGAAATGTCTTTCGGTTTTAGCGATGATTGAATTGTGCTCTGTGCAGACTTCTATCAGTTGGCTTCCTCTTTCATTCGTTTGAATTTATATTAGATGTTAAATTACTTCTCTTTTTCAGAAACGCATTAGTGCTATTCCCAGTCTGCATATTGTAACTTCTCCACTTCTGCCATCTTCAGTTATTTTGCTCTCAAAAACTCATCTACTACTTTGTGTCTCATTTCCTAATCTAATTTCCTCAGACTCGGCTGATACTATTCGACCACACTCAATTACCGTAATTTTAATTTTGCTGAAGTTGATCTTGTAAGGTATTTTCCAGATACTATCCATACCGTTCAAATGGTGTTCCAAATCCTTTGCCGTATATGACACAATTCCATTGCTCTGGAAAACTTAAGAACGATAGAGATAAAGTAATGTGACATATTGACTGCTCGTTGGAAATGAATGAAATTGCGGGATGATGTTTTCACGGATGTTCCAGTCGTGCACAGAAAGTTGGACGTCACGTGGCATGAGGACAGCGTGACTATAGTGCCAAATGGGCCTGGGCCCCCAACACCAGGCAGCTGAAGTACCGGGGACAGATAGTGTGCGTGTGCGTGTGTGTGTGTGTGTGTGTGTGTGTGTGTGTGTGTGTGTGTTGGTGGTGTTCTTCATAACAACATGTCCCTGAGATATTTGGATGACTTCACACGGGGAAGAATCATCGGGAAACTGGAAGAAGTACGAAGAATGGTGAGTGTAGCCCAGGAGTTTGGTATTGCTCATAGCATTATTTCAAACGTATGGCGAGAGTTCCGAACCATCGGCGCTGCTGCCCGAAGGAGGGGAAGTGGTTGACCACAGTATACTGCAGCAGCAGGCACTCAGTATCGCTCTCCAAAGTGCACGGAGACTGCATTGGGGGTGATCTCTTTGTCCGACGACCAGTAAGTTGTGTTCCGTTGATACATACACATCGGCGGGGGCCTACACCAACGAGGTGTGGCGTCGCCTTCTCTTCTCAGATGAGAAAAGATTCAGTCTGCGTACTGATTCTGGATGTTCCCTCATATGGAGAGAGGGTGGAACATGTAATGCACCCAGGAACATTGTCGAACACAATCGTTTCGCTGGTGTGGGGGGACATAACGTTGCTGTCCTCAAATTTTTGACGATGGTACACTAACCGGTCAACGTTATTGCGACACTGTACTCCTCCCCCATGGCCGTCTTCTCAGGGGTGATTTCGGCCCTGGCTCCACTTTTATGGACGAAAAGGGGCCACCGCAGCGAACAGCACAGGTGGAGAAGCTCTCGGAAGGGGTGGCTGTTTGGTGACTGGACTGACCAGCACGTTCCACGGACTTAAATCCCATCGAGCAAGTGTGGGGCCCGTTGGGGAGACGTATAGCAACACGTCCACCTGCACCGACGACTATCTTGCAGTTTTCCCTACTGCGGACTGTTAACGAAGGTACGAGCATACGGAATAGCTTCCCAGATATGTGAGTGGCTTGAAGTCTTCTTAAGTGACACAACCCACTATGTTGTCCTTGACGGCGTGTTTTCATCAGAGACAAGAGTGCCCCAAGTAAATGTGATAGGATCTCTCACATTCTCTGTATACATAAATGATTTGATGGGCAGAGTGAGCACCAATCTGCTGCTGTTTGCCGATGATTCTGTGGCGTGCGGGAAGGTATCGTCGATGAGTGACTGTAGAGAATACAAGATGAATTAGACAAGTTTTCTTGTTGATGTGATGAGTGGCAGATTGCTCTAAACCTAGAAAAATGTAAGTTAATGCAGATGAGTAGGAGGAATAATCCTGTAATAGTCGAATACGGCATTAATAGTGAACTGCTTGACACAGTCGCGTCGATTGAATATCTACTACTACTACTACTACGTGATCTGGCCCAGTGGACCGCACGCATCTACAAGTTTCCTTCTCCACTGTATTCTGTCCATTGCTGCTATCCGCCATTCGTCCACATCTATTGACACTTGGTTTCAACCTTCATGGAGTCCATCCCTCCAACGCTTCTTGGGTCTCCCTGGCGGTCTCTTTCCTGTAAGTGTGAAATCCAGGAGCTTCCGAGGCCATCTGTGATCCTCCAACCGGGCCACATGGCCGGCCCACTGCATTCGTTTGGCTTTGACAGTTCCTGCTATGTTGGGCTGCTGGTATAGTTCCTCAAGCTATTGGTTGTATCTGATCCTCCATTCCCCTGTATTTGCATCCAGAACCGGACCGAAGATCTTCCGAAGCACTTTTCTCTCAAAAACAAGGAGCTTATGGAAGTCCTGTTTCCGGATACTCCATGTCTCAATGCCATATAGAACAACAGGCTGGATCAGAGTTTTGTACAGAGAGATTTGGACCGAAGCAGTTGTGCTAAGCTTTGGTAAGATCGGTTTCCTGCTTGTATTCTGGCATTGATCTCTGCTTCTATCTATCTATCTTCTATCTAGGTGTATGAAATTCAACGAGCATGTGAGGACGGTAGTGGGGGATTGGGAAAGTCACCGGCCGGTATGACAGAGTGGCTCTAGGCGCTACAGTCTGGAACCGCGCCACGGCTACGTCGCAGGTTCGAATCCTGCCTCGGGCATGGATGTGTGTGATGTCCTTAGGTTACTTAGGTTTAAGTAGTTCTAAGTTCTAGGGGACTGATGACCTCAGAAGTTAAGTCCCATAGTGCTCAGAGCCATTTGAACCATTTTGGTTTGGGAAAGTCGAGTTTGGTTTACTCGGAGACAGCGTAGAGAACACTAGGCCTATTCATGAGTAGTGCTCGTGTGTGTGGTATACCCATCTGTTCTGATTAAAGGGAGACACTGAAACTGTTCAAAGACATGCAGATAGAATTGTTATAGCTAGGTTCGGTCAGTATGCAAGTATTGCGGATATTCTTCGTAACCTGGATGGGAGATCACGTTTTTTACGCGAGCTCTATTGAAAAACTTTAGAGAACCGCCATCTGGGGCTGAGTGCAATTCTACTGCGGCCAACGTGCATTTAACGTAAAGACCGCGAAGACAAGAGAAGAAAAATTAGGGCTCGTATGGGAGCATATAGACGCTCGCTCCATTTGGGAGTCGAACAGGAAAGCAATGGCTAGTAGTGTTACAAGGTAGCTAGACGACGGCGTCTGATGAACGAAAGTAGTAATAAAGCGAATATAAGGCGAACGTTATCGGTTTATTCGTACATTCTTTTCAGATCCTCTATAGCTGAAGACAGCGTTTGCTACACATTGTCCACTTTTTGACACCTTGAATAAATTAAACTCGTATTCTCAATGTAAAGTTTAAGAGGACGCTGAACTCTATTGCGGTTGGAGGTGGACGGATATTACTTAATATTTGATACTGTTTAGGGACAGAAAGGTTGAGATCCAGTGGCATAAATATGATGGAGATTGTCCCGCCTATCTAAACGGAACTGGTGAGAATTAAATGTGTGCTTTAATGATTCGGCTACATTGAACTGTCTACTATGAGAATTACCTACATGTTTTTCACTTTCGTCGACTCAGTATATATTGTATGAAGCCGAATGTATCAGTTTTGAAGAGCCCGATACCAGCCACAATTCTTTGTAAATTATTTTACGCTCAAAAATGGTCGAAATGGCACTGAGCACTATGGTATTTAACTTCTGAAGTCCTCAGTCCCCTAGAACTTAGAACTACTGAAACCTACTACTAAGTACATCACACACATCCATGCCCGAGGCAGGGTTCGAACCTGCGTACGTAGCGGTCGCGTGATTCCAGACTGAAGCGCCTAGAACCGCTCGGCTACATGAGCCGGCTTTACACTCAGGTGTTAGAAGTCATGGGATACCCCCTAATATGGCGTCGGACCTCCTTTTGCCCGGCGTAGTTCAGAAACTCGATGTGGCAAGGACTCGACAAGTCGTTGGAAGTCACCTGCAGAAATATTGAGCTATGCCCGTGCAGAACATAATCATTTCCAGTCAATGATGGGTTCACTTGGACCAGAGGACCCAGTTCATTCCATGTAAACACAGCCCACACCATTAGGGAGCCACTACCACCTTGCACGGTGCTTTCTTGACAACTTGTTTCCATGGCTTCGTGGGACTTGCGCCACACTCTGAACCCACCATCAGCTCTTAGCAACGGAAATCAGGACTCATCTGAGCAGACTACGGTTTTCCAATCGTCTAGGGTCCAACCGATATTCTCACGGGCTGCAGGCGATGTCGTGCTGCTAGCAAAGGCACTCGCGTCGTCGTCTGCTGCCATAGCCCATTAACGCCAAATTTCGCCGCACCGTCCTAACGGATACGTTTGTCGTACGTTCCATATTCATTTGTGCGGTTATTTGACGCATTACTGCTTCTCTGACAACTCTACATAAACGCCTCTGCTCTTCTCGGTCGTCCACTGTGCTGTCCCTGGTGAGAGGCAATGCCTGCAATTTCGTATTCTCCGCACAATCTTCACAATGTGGATCTCGGAATATAGAATACCCTAACGATTTTCGGAATGGAATGTGCCATACTTCTAGCTCCAACTACCATTCCGCGTTAAAAGTTTATTAATACACGTCGTGCGGCCATAATCACATCGGAAAACTTTTCCCATAAATCACCTGAGTGCAAATGACAGCTCCGTCAATGTTCTGCCCTTTTATACGCGATGCTTGTGCCGTCTGTATATGTACATATTGCTATGCTGACTTCTGTTACCTCAGTGTATTTGTGGTCTGGTCTCACCGTCAGGCAAGCATAGCAACGCAAAAACATTTACGTTCAGTATCCACGACATTAACTGCAGTCCTTTCTAGTATCGGCGTGTGCTGTGAACTGCTTATGGAGGAAGCGAAGTGGTACATGGTTGAAAGATAGTTTACTTCGCTGGACTGTTTTTACATGTACATGTACAATATTACTCCCACCGTTCATCAAACTTATCCGCGCTTTTGCGGAATATTCTTCTCCTCCATCACTAGGGCACTCTGCATTTTGTTGTGTATTGTTTGTAACCTCTCGAAGTACATACAATTAACTCAGTACAGATGAACTTACTCTAACAAGCAAATGTGATAAAAATAATTTGAGATCAGAATATAATCAATATAAAACTCAAACATCAATTGCACATTAAAAACGGCTAGTGATCTTACAAAACTAAATAAAATGTACAAACACTAACAAAAGCAACAAATTAATAGAGAACAGAATCGACAAATGTAACATTTCAGTGGCAGCAGAACATGACCAACATCCAAGGTAGCAGGTAGTGAAACTCCTACTACCAGAAAACAAGTGGCTGTGCAATGTGGCAAAAAATGTGATCATATGGCGTTGCATCTAAAACAAGTAATCTGGGAAATACAACGATGAAGAAGTAAATACCATTTCTACATTCCAGACATAATTTTCGTAAAGGAGTGTCACTATAATATAAGTTAAATGTTTATTGGACACTGCAGTAGTAAAGCCGCAGTCACAGTACATAAAATATTTCTTTAAAGAAAAATGTGACTGACTTCGCTATTGAGGTATCAAGTAAACATTTAAATACCATTTATTAAAATAGTTTTTACAGAATGAAATACTCTACTTTGAATGGAGATCGATACCTGAGTCTGTAGTTGTAGTTCACATACATTTGAACATAACGCCAATGCGCGCAAAATTCAGATTGCTCAAGATGCTTTTGAACACCGCACCAATTTACGCAAAATTCTTGCCATTGAACACGGCGCCAATCTACAAAAAATTCACATAATTCAGATACTTCAGCAAATGGTGCCCATTTATGCAAAGTTCAGGTCCTTTGGACACTTTTTAACATGGCGCCAAATTATGCAAAATTCACATCTTTTCCACAGTTTTAAACGTGGTACAAAACTGAGATCATTCGAACACTTCTGAAATGGTGAAGATGGTAGCCACATACTTATTGGCTGTTTTGTATTAATGACCAGTAAAATTTTGCACTGTGTTTGGCTGGTAAAACAATGGGATGTGTTTGGAAGGGCAAAATGTGTCTGTGTGTCTTTACTACGTACACACATTTAAGATGATGTTTACTGACAAGCCAGAACTTTTGCAGAAAAGGGAGAAGTTTTGGTTACGACATTAAATATAAGGTAACTGCTGACACGGCATCTCGCCCCTGCATCTAAGCAACACGAATGTGTAGGGTCGTGTCTTTCCCCTGCTTCTGTATATTGCTATACTATTGTTGTCTGTTTGTTGTAGCATGTGTCACTGAACCATATAGCGCATCCATAGTTCAAAGTTTCTCAACCAAGACGTCTTCTTTCTTCTTTCTTCCAACCCCTCTTCTGACCTCAATTATCAGCTGTGAAGGCCGGTGTATTTCGATTTCCATGATATGACATAAATAGTCTTTTCCTTAATTATGTCGCATGATTCTCGGTCTCTGCTAACACGTTCAAACTATCCATTTCATCACCATCATGCACAATATCTAGTATATTGTGATCTGTCCTAGTTTCACAAGTTTCTATTTTGTTGCTTACTTTTAATGACAAACCTCCTGCACCGTAATATATTATCGACAAAACTTAACATTTTACAAAAGCCCAGATCAAAATTCTAGCATTTAAGAACTTACTTAAATTTTAAGAACATTTGGCGAACTAGTTCAGTGCGATATTTTACTTCACTGTTGGATATCCATTCCTCGAAGAACGTGTTCAAAATGGTTCAAATGGCTCTGAGCACTATGGGACTTAACAGCTGAGGTCATCAGTCCCCTTGAACTTAGAACTACTTAAACCTAACTAACCTAAGGACATCACACACATCCATGCCCGAAGCAGGATTCGAACCTGCGACCGTAGTAGTCTCGCGGTTCCAGACTGTAGCGCCTAGAACCGCACGGCCACTCCGACCGGCAAAGAACGTGTGACCAGATAGTTAAACTTAGACTTTTTTCTCTTACTTGTTCATAACATCTTGTTAAAATTTTGAAATAGATATAATTTCCTTGGGTTCTCGAATTGACTTTTTAAGCTCCGCAGCATCTAATAGGAAAAGGGGGAAACTGACAGTTCACGCAATTAGTAGAAACATAAATCGCCAAGCGCTCCAAAGACCTCACCAAATTGCACTGGTGTGATCTTATTATGTTGACAGTTGGTTGTATGTCATCTATATTATCAGAGAATGTAGCTAAGCAATTTTCCGTTTACCTTAACTCCTAATTTCACGTCTTTCAAACAATATTCAAAACTTTCAGCGTAATAATGACTGAATAAATATGGAAATAGAACGCATATATGTCGTAGCCCTACCTAGATTAATTTGTATTAGATTGGATACATCATTATATGGTTTTACCAACGCAGTTTGGCTCCAATCTAAATTTCAATACATCGGATATCCTTGTGATCTATATCCAGTTTCTGAGGGGCTCCATTACTTTTTGATGCTGTACCCGAAAGCTTTTTCGCAATCCATAAATATTTCTTTGATGGTTCCCAATAGGTGTATTGCGACTATCGCGTGTCAGTCCTCTTCTAAGTCCTAACTGAGACACTAAAATATCTTTTGCCAGCCGGTATGGCCGAGCGATTCTAGGCGCTTCAGTCTGGAACCGCGCGACCGCTACGGTCGCAGGTTCGAATTCTGCCTCGGTCATGGATGTATGTGATATCCTTAGGTTAGTTAGGTTTAAGTAGTTCTAAGTTCGAGGGGACTGATGACCTCAGCTGTTAAGTCCCATAGTGCTCAAAGCCATTTGAACCATTTTTTAAAAAATATCTTTTACATTTCTTATATATTCTTTGAGGCATCCCTTTATGCGCAGCGACGATACGGCGCGAAATCTGTTAAATCAAGAAGGATGGGTACAGCTGTTATCAGAGAAGGGAGGTAATTAAAGTTTTCTAGCGATATGACGTGGAGTGTGTATCGGTGTAAGATTTCAGGGAATGTGCGAGGAAAGTCTCAGAGTACGATGTTTGCAGATAAAGGATGAAACGAATGGGTGGTTTGTGTCAGCTATGTGGGAGATGTAGGATATCCAAAGCTGTTCGTTCTAAGTGAGGGAGATATTTTATAATTTGAATGAGGATTCGCATGGGAGTGGGTAGACTGATGAGGAAAATGAGGTAGAGAGAATTACGTTTCAGGATTTTGTGGGATGCATTTTGTTGTAGTCTTAGTTTTCAAAATATAGACTAAGTATTAAGACAAGAACAAAAGTGATTCTTAGAGCACTAGAGGCTGGCAGCAACGCAGTTAATAACCAGTAGTGGCCACCCGGGGAGCTATCATAGAACGGCATTGTGGGTACGGCGGTACGCGTCTCTCTTGGCAGTTCCTAGACGTCTCTCTCCATTAATCCGTTGCATAGCTCCGCAGCATCTAATAGGAAAAGGGGGAAACTGACAGTTCACGCAATTAGTAGAAACATAAATCGCCAAGCGCTCCAAAGACCTCACCAAATTGCACTGGTGTGTGGCAGAGGAATATCGATGCCTCAGGCTTCACTGGGAACGTGAACAAAGACAATGTCGTTGGAGCAATACCTTTTCTTGGATGACGTTTCTGTCTACATCCACTTTAGAAGATTGAGTGCTTCTGTGTGTACTGCGTTTTATTACAAGGGCTTGCTGAAAAGTAATGCCTCCGAATTTTTTATTTTGTTCTCAGTATCGATTGAGGTATTACACATATTACTCGGTCGACTTCCCCGCTTCGTTGATGCAAGTTGCAACCCTCTGGCTCCGAACTGTAACGGGTAACATGGCGGTGTGTAACGTCCACTGCGTCGGTGCGGGAGAAACAGCATCCGATACCACTCATCCTCCATACAGTCCCGATTTGGTCCCATCCGATTCTCAACTGTTTCCAAGATCTAAAGAACTTCGCTTTGATAGTAATGAACCGGCGCAAGCAGAGGTGAAGTTGTGGCTCTGTCAGCAAAGCCAAACATTCTACAGTGACGGTATCAACAAACTGGCCTCTCGCTGGAAGAAATGTTTTCGCCACCAGGGCGACTATGTTGGGAAATAAATATGTAGACATGAAGAATAAAGACGTAGAATGTTAATAGAGTTTGTTTTATTTAGAGAGCTTTAAGAGGTTCAGCGCGCCCTCTTTGGTAGGTTTTTATAGTTAGAGAGATCATACTGACTTTACTGAATATTTGTTTTAGGTCAAGTTCCATGTTCCATGTTCGGTTCCATGGCAAGTGAAGTTCTGTCTGATTATGCAATAAACTATTGGGAAGATGTCACAGAAGAGTACGAAGTCCTTATTTCTACAGTTTAGAACACTTCTGGGTAACACAGTGTTAAGTGGACCAATAGATGAAACGTCTAGTATAGATGCAGCAGGGAAGGTAGACTGTTTGTGCTTGAAGAAGCATTAAGGAAAGTCGTGAAACTGGCTCTGATACTGAAGTGGCTGCGAATGGGGATTCATATGCATGGTCTAAAGCTGGTTGTGAACCACAATCCTACGGAAAATATCTTCGCCCTAAGGACTTTTTTTTTTGTTTGCTAACAGAAATGGATATTGCTAGTTTCCTACAGTTTTCCAACTTTCTCACCACAGATTTTGTGCTCCTTATTCATTTGTATGAGTATTTACGACGCAATATCTCATGGTTGACGAAGAAAACAATAAAAATTTGAGCAGTTTCATTGATTTCTATTCCCAAAGAATAAACACTGAAATGTACAGTATTCCACTTTTTGTTGGATAAAACTTTCTTTTTCACTTAAAGGGTTAGATTTCCTCAGTTTTATTTTATTATAAAAGCAGTATAGATAACGTTCTTTCAACTTTTATTAAATGTTTCCATCGACGTTGGCAGTCATTAAATATAGAGAGATCGACAAAAAACTATATAAAAGTAAAATATTAAGCTAAGTACTGGAAGATTACTGAGAAATATTGTAACATAATATTCTTCCTGTATTTGAATTCTGAAGATCGCCTGATTCAGCAATAAAAGCTAAATGAAAGTATGCTCTAGCCCTTTTTGTTCACAAAATAATAAAATAAAGTCACTGCCACCTCCTGAGATATAATATCATCATTCAAAAGAATTACAGTTCTACTTATGCTTTTCCTACCCAAAGTATTATGTGGTCGTTCCACTTTAGATTGCTCCGAAGGCAAACTCGTAGACAATTCAGGCTTTTTACTGTTTCCACTGATCGAGTGCTAATGGTTTAATCGAACAACAAAAGGTTGTTGTTTTTGCCTAGTTACGAGCAATTCAAAGAAGTAATTTATGTCAAGGCTCAAGTGACTGTTCCTGCGTCAAGTATCGATCCTTTGCACTTCGATCTACGTTTTCTGGTGCTGCGGCTTTCTTTTATACAAAAGCGTCAGCCTTCCAGAGCGTCCGCCGCTATCCCCTATGTCAGTTATCATTTACTTACGGAACGTGAATAGTAGCGTCCCCATAAAACTCCCTTGGGGTACGCCCGAAGTTACTTTCAAGTCCGACGATTTAAGAAAGAAGTGTTGAGCTGTAGTTATTGAGTTCAGTCACAAAGCTGGGCCGATATCCCGTTACCTCGTCTTTTATTCGCAGGCGACAGTGCGGAACTGTATCGAACGCCTTCCGGAAACCGAGGAATGCGGCATGGAGCTGGCAAGCAATTGGTTACTGCCCTCTGGATCTGAGGTGTGGAAAGAGCGAGTCGAGTTTTTAATGAGATCGCTGTTCACGGAAGCAGAGTGATTTCTAGAGAGAGAATTTCCGGTTACCAGAAAACGCGTTCTATAATTTGACAGAATTGTGAGATATAGACCTGTAGCGATCTGATCATGTCCGAAGACTATTCGACATAAGGAGTAACTTGAGCCTTTTCCAGTTACCTGGAACGCTACGTTGCATCAACGACCGAAGGTCAGCTGCTGCTAGAAAGGGAGCACGTTCTTTCACACAGTAGAGTCAACATAATCTGCCTATGTTCTGCTGCCGGCCGCGGTGGTCTCGCGGTTCTAGGCGCGCAGTCCGGAACGGTGGGACTGCTACGGTCGCACGTTCGAATCCTGCCTCGGGCATGGATGTGTGTGATGTCCTTAGGTTAGTTAGGTTTAGTTGTTCTAAGTTCTAGGGGACTGATGACCACAGCAGTTGAGTCCCATAGTGCTCAGAGCCATTTGAACCATATGTTCTGCTGAGCGATTATAGTTTGTAGTAATTTCCAAGATTGCTTATCTCAATATTTCTAATTTGGACGTTAGAGCGATGATTGATGCTCTACTACAGAAACTGAATTTCAGATGACGGAATTCAGTATTTTGTCGTTCGCTCAGTCATTTTCCGGGCTGGTGCCAATATCTCCACTGAGTAACTGGAATAGTTTACTTGGATTCGTTTACTGACTTTACACACGACCACACCATTTTAGGGTGTTTCGTAGATTATGGCTTCCCATTTCGTTACTGCACCTCAGTTTCTCTTCTTACGCTTGGTCCTTAGGCTTGAGACACCAAATGGTTCAAATGGCTCTGAGCACTGTGGGACTCAACTTCTGAGGTCATTAGTCCCCTAGAACTTAGAACTAGTTAAACCTAACTAACCTACGGACATCACACACATCCATGCCCGAGGCAGGATTCGAACCTGCGACCGTAGCGGTCTCACCTTTCCAGACTGCAGCGCCCTCCGCCACACACCATCAGGTGGCTTGCGGAGTATGGATGTAGATGTAGATGTAGATGTAGCTTGAGACACCCTTTGTACTAATGTTATATTGCAGATTAATGTTCACTTGATGCTTTTACTGTTAATAAATGTTTAATTGCACAATATTACAAACAAAAATCTTTATGGCTTAGAACAAAATGAAATAGTTCCTCCTTCATAGCTTCTATCCCGTAGAAGATTTTCTGCTATTGCAATGTGTAAAAGAGGGTGAGTAGGTATTACTAACTCACATCTGTATATCTAATAATAATAATAATAATAATAATAATAATAATAAACTTACAAAAGTTCATCATTTAGCCATATTTACAAATTAATTTGCTATGTGAATGTAGAATGATTAGTTCCACAACGTTAAGAATTATCTTGCAAATTATATAAAAAAGCACATTCGGTGTGATGCTGAGGCTGTACAGTATCACTCTGTTGTCTAATTTAAGCAATTAACCTTTTATTATCTTCAGAGTTGAGATTTTGAAAGTATCTGACATTTATGATGGAAACCGTCGACGACGTAGTGATGAAGTAGTCTAATGCCAGCTCCGGGCTTTGGTTTACGGTCTGTTTTAGTAATTTACTCAACGTAATATTAATTAACATAGCAACAATGAACAAAAGAAAGTTTTATATTCAAACCTAGATGTCAGATTTGGCTTTAGTGTGCATCTAACTAATACTGGATACTTTAAAAGAAACATGTGCCAAGCCCGAACAGCGACGTTGACATGAGGGGCGGAACAGTTGGTACTCTGTATTTTCGTTCTGTAGAAGTGCAACACACTACGTTTATTTAGTCAAACATGCAGTGATATACGTGATAGCCGATAACACGTGAATTATGAACAAAGTAAACTACCTTGTCTGACAATCAACCTGCACGCAAATAATCTTAAATATTTAATGGAAATCTTACAAACAACGTTTCTCACAATAATCAATGTTAGAGATGGAAATTTTAGCACGCAGTGTCAACCTAAGAGCTCAATACTTACAGTGGGTCAATTGTATTAACTCTTTCAGTAAGAACAGACATGTAGTAATTAAAAAGTTCGTGATAATTGTTGATTCTAATTGTCTGTGTTATTAATGAGGCATCATTCCTATGGGCTTGGCACAAGACCACATCAGTATGACTTTTTTTATAAATTTTGACTTCGTCATGTTTTGAAGTAGGAGATTTGATTGTTTTAACATATCTTAATGCAGCATGTACACGTCACCTGTAGTACTACCTGCTGTAACCAAGTTTTTCATCAGCTTAAGATGATTATGTAAAGAATCGAATCCGGTAATTTCAATCAGTTTGCGATCGTGGCAAATAAAAACTTGTATTTACGTAACTAGACTCTTACGCACCAAGAATACTTTGAATCAACTAGTTCGGTAAAAGGTAACAACCATTAAGCTCTGTTTGCACTATAAGAAACGTCGCCTTACTTGTCGTGCACTAATTCATCATTAATGAGATTATAGTTTCTCAAAAAGTCTCCAAACGTGTAGCATACGTCTTTGTAAATTCCAGATGTTTCTAAACTTTCCAGTCAAGGCGATACAACTATTAAGTTAGGTATTACTACGTAGAGGTTCACATTATTTTCTCATTAAAGGTCGATATACATATATGATGAACTCATAAAAATGCTCCTGCTTTGTTCACTACACGTTTCGTTAATAGTACACATTTGAGATCATTTAATGTGTTTACTTTTCTTCACATCTTGCCTTCAACCAAATGTCCTACTCATCGTTGAAGAGCGCAGATTGTTCTCAAGTACAAACATGTTCAAATTATATGTGCTTCAGTAAAGCATGATTTTCTCTTTGGGCTGGTACTTATATCACATCTCCGCAAATTGACTTTTTTTATGGTAACAGATATAGTGATTTTCGTTAAATTCATCAAAAAATTTAATTTCCTAACAATCGATCTCCAGCTGGTTTAACTAATACTTTTTTCCTTCAATGTAATTTATTGGCCTTTGGCATTAAACATTTAGCCAGAGAAGTGAGCAATAACATATTTGGCATACAATATCACATACTCAGCATAGACATTAGAAATGACATTAATTCCAGGCTAACATCATGGTACATACTGTACATCCATACTCAACATATTCCATGTATCACAACTTATAAAGCTGGAACCTTTGTGTCGTGCTTATAACTGGATGTCCGCTTGTTGCAGAAACTGGGCAACTGCGACATGGTCCGCTGTGGTGAGCTGTCGACCCAAGTCCGTCACAGATGTAGGCCGGTGCGAGCTAACATCCCAAAGATGTTCGGGCTCACATGCGGTTCCTCTTCGTCGAACTGTCTTGGCTCAAACTCGTGTAGGGGTTGAACCGCACTACTCGCCCTAAATCAGACACTTGTAACCCTTGGTTATATTGTCTGGCTGATGGCAAGTTTGCTAAATACAAAATTAACAAAGCATATAATAACAATAACAATAATAATAATATCGGGAACTAAATTAACGATCCACAAATGGTGTAGGCTTCACAGTTGCGATTTTTTTAGAATAATTATTATTCGGAAAGCAAACTAACAGCGAAAGTTACTGTTACACTCGAGCACATATCCGTTTGACACAGTTCGATCATTCACAATCTCATCGCGAATTACAAGTTCGATATTCCACCTCATTAACTGTGCGAAAAGTTGCGAGTTCACACCAGGCGCGCGGCTGCTCACCACTCAGAGACTAAGTTCCGCGATACTTACAACGCGACATTTTCTAAGTCGTTTCGCTTCCTAGTTGGCTAAAGACCGACTGTCCGCTTTCGCGTCTCAATCCTAACTACACCCTTTGATGTCTCCAGACGAACTGTCGCTCTGCCCGTCCCCGGCTGCGTTTTCCCGCGCGCCGAACTTCTTCGCTCAACTGACTATGGCATTTCCCTTTCTTGAGGCCGTCCATCTGATTGGCTACAGCTTATTCTACATTATTTTACATTTTAACATATTTAAATAATCAAAGCTTAACCACTTTCGCTTTCTAAATAAAGTAACAATAATAATGTCCATTACATAATAAACGTTAAATTCTTTTACATAAAACCAATAGAATTTCCTTCTTAACTTTGAATGTCACGGTCAGTAACCTTGCACCAGTGCGCTTTCTGATAAGCAAATAAAGAACACAAGTAACTATTATGCACTAAACTTTACAACAATTATTCTGTTACCTAATGATTCAATAAGGTGTCATGCTGTCGTCGTTCAATGTGTTTTGTGTGGAGGAAATGATGATCTGATGCTTAACTGAAAAGTCTGATAATTTAAATTTAATGTATCTTGTAAACAAATAAAGTTACAGAGTCGATATTTACAACATTTGTCATCTTAATGATGCGCTTCTATATGACATATCGATCGTTAAGATCGGCCAAAGCGTTCAGATTTTTGCATTCAGGTCTTTGTTACAAAACTTGTTAATTTCGCTTTAACAGTAAATCCTAAACTATTATAGATATGATCAATATTCAGGTTTTATTGGGATCACCATTAAAATTTATTGAGGATCGCAGATTAAAATTATTGTGTCTCGATTCCCTGAATTACTACAGAATTAAATAGTTCCCATACATGTTTTCTTTTATGGCCGATCTTAGGTCCGCCATATCTAACACTGCTATGCTTCTCTGGGTTTCCCTATGACATAGGTTCTCGTCTGTCTCACTCGCACACTACAGCGCTTTGGCCTCAATAGACTTCGCCATGTCGTGGTGAATCTGCCTTCTTTGTGGCACACGGTCCTCGACGACAGGGTTCGTTTCACAATTCCTGTAGGCTGACTCTTTCGCCCATATATTTAAATGAGAGCACAATGCTAGTCAACTCACACTGGGGAACTTCTGCTCTGATCAAGGCCTTAAGAAACTTGCGGCGTTCTCTGTCATAGCGTGAACATCCAGTATTGAGGTGTGCTATCTCAGATGTGCGGACTTCGCAGTATGGAGATGGCTGATGTGAAGGGCAACAGCCGTGACCCGGCCAGATGCGCGTTATAGTAGTGGTATGACGTCTAGATAGCTTCATTTGGGAGTACGATGTTTTTCACGGAATATTCGGCTGTATTGCGGCATAATGTCTTCCTTTGTACTGTTGTGAGACCTCCCACGTCTGTGACCATTCTTAATGGAACTTTCTACCAGCAACAAAATCTGTTTGTGTAGTAGGGTGGGCCATCAATCACATTTTGTTTCGCCAGGTTTCCGCCATCTCGTTATGTGAAATAGCAGAGTGTCCCTTGATCCACAATAACTGGACACGCTTATGATGACCTTCACACTGATAGATTAACATAATTACATCGAGCACATGGCGGTTAGTGTTGGAGCCCCACTGCTGCTTTTCCACATTTTCCAGTTAACTCCTCGAATCCGTAACAGTAAAGATGTCATCGAACTGATTTGCTGCATATTGAAGGGCTTCCTTAATTGCAATAACTTCGGCAGTGAAGATGCTAGCTTCCGCCGGTAGCTTAAAAATAGCCCAAGCTAGTGGATCTCCGCAGAAGTAAGCAAAGCCGATGCCCTCTTTTGTTTTGGAGCCGTCAGTGAATATTTTGGCCTATGAGGGCCACGTTACGCCTTCAGATGGGAAACGCTAGTGGAAGTAGTGAAAGTTCCATCCGACCCTCCGGGCTGATAGAAAATTGTAAACTGGTAGTTTAGTAAATCGTATTCCAAACTAAATGCAGAGACAGAAAGTCTTTTAGGACGAGGTGTATCACATATCTTTTCTGCCTGAAACTTTGAACTAGGAGGGTAACCCCCCCCCCCCCTTCGAATCCTATCGACTTATCCATTATCCTCAGTGAAGCAGTTAAGATTTTAGCGACGAGGATGAACTGTTTGGATACTCTACTAAGGATGAATTTCTGAATGTTCAAATGTGTGTGAAATCTTATGGGACTTACCTGCTAAGGTCATCAGTCCCTAAGTATACACACTACTTAACCTAAATTATCCTAAAAGCGAACACACACACCAATGCCGCGAGCGAGGATTCGAACCTCCGCCGTGATCAGCCGCTCAGTCTATGACTGCAGCGCCTAGATCGCTCGGTTAATCCCGAGCGGCTGAATTTCTGAACCAAGATAGCTCTCCGGAATTGAAGGAGCATCTCCCTTGCTTCCACCAAAAGCACATTTACAGATGTACAATTCATTGCCGCAAGGCAGTTGCTAATGGAACGGTACTCCAGGGTGTTGATCTTGCTTAGTATAGATGTCTAGGCATTGGCACTGAAAGTGCACCCTTAATTCAATGTAGACTGAATCATGGCAGGATTAAGAGTGAGTAGGGCCGTAATATCAGCTCCCCACCATTCGCGAGATATCAATCGTAGGATATTAAGTAATGGGCCGACTTGGAAAATCAAATATTACACATGGCTTGCCCACGTCGGTCTGCTGTCGAAAAAGAGTCCAAGCCATTTGACGGGACTCCTTACCGGTAGAGTAAAAGGCCCTAATCGTATCTCGTGTGTTGTTATCGTCCATCACTGCCGTATAAAGACAACCACCGAAGATTTTATACCCGCCAGGTTCAGTCCAGCTCTGCGCGTCCACCAATACAGCACGTATGCCGCTCGATCCGACCACCTTAGCGTCATCCTTAAGCTGAAACAAAACGTGTGCATGCAGATGTCATGAACGTACGTTCGAATTTTTACTGAAGGGCCAAATGAGGCCTGACGAGTACACTGCATAAAGAACAGGTCTTAAGATGGAGCCTTGCGGCAGTCCTCTGCAGACCAGACGCGGTCCGTGCAAGAATTTTGGGAAGATGTTGTCTGGCAGAATTTTGGGAAGATGCGGTCGACCTGTAAAGGAGAAAGCTTACAAAACACTACTACGACCTATTCTTGAGTACTGCTTGTACATTTGGGATCCCTATCAGGTCGGATTGAGAGAGAACATAGAAGCAATTCAGAAGCGGGCTGCTAGATTTGTTACTGGTAGGTTTGATCATCACGCGAGTGTTACGGAAATGCTTCAGGAAGTCGGGGGGGAGTCTCTAGAGGAAAGAAGGCATTCTCTTCGCGAATCGCTACTGAGGAAATTTAGAGAACCAGCATTTGAGGCTGACTGCAGTACAATTTTACTGCCGCCAACTTACATTTCGCGGAAAGACCACAAAGATAAGATAAGAGAGATTAGGGCTCGTAGAGAGGCACATAGGCAGTCATGTTTCCCTCGTTCTGTTTGGGAGTGGGATAGGGAGAGAAGATGCTAGTTGCGGTACGAGGTACCCTCCGGCACGCACCGTATGGTGGATTGCGGAGTATGTATGTAGATGTAGATGTAGATTGCACGTTGCCTTAGGAGATAGTAATGAGGCGTCGCACACTCATTGTCTGTAGCGTCAGTAACTGGACTTTCATGTCCACACTATCATACGCACCGGAAACATCGAAAAACAGTGCCATCAGGTAACCATTAGAAGCATAAATACATTCTATGTCGCTAGTTAAGAGACTTAGCCGCCGGCCTGTGTGGCCGAGCGGTTCTAGGCGCTTCAGTCTGGAACCGCGCGACCGCTACGGTCGCAGGTTCGAATCCTGCCTCGGCCATGGATATGTGTGATGTCCTTAGGTTAGTAAGGTTTAAGTAGTTCTACGTTCTAGGGGACTGATGACCTCAGATGTTAAATCCCATAGTGCTCTGCCTCTGCCTTTTCGAAACCCGTGTTAAGAGCGAGGCAGAAGGGAGTTCCTCTCTAACGATCGTTCCAAATGACTCTTCATGGTCCTTTCTAATGTTTAAACACACAAAGAGAAAGAGCGATCGGACAGCATGAACTGTGCAGACTGGGGTCTTTCGGGCCTGACCATGGGAACAATTCCTTTAGCGCCAATCGTTCAGGAAGCTGGCTGGTTGCCACAAATGATTGTAGATGTTGAGAAATATGTGGAAGGGTTTCACCCGCCAAATTGGCCAGAATTTTCTAGTGGATTCGTCACATCATTAAGTAGTGTTGCTAGTACCTTTTGAGACGTTCTGTAGTTCTGAGAACTGAAACGAGATCAGTAACGATTACGTCGACCCTAGGGATGAAGAAGAAGCAGCATCCGAGATTGGCAGCCATTCGGGAATTACCGAGGATGGCGCGACGATTTGTTTGAAGTCATCCAGCCAGCCATGTAAACCTTTACTCAACCGTATGGTGGACAAAACCGATGGCAACGGAGTTTCTCTGGTCAGCGTCTCACAAAACACTTTCCGAGATTGTTTTTCTCGCTGCTTCAAAAACCGTTTGGTTGTGGCAGGCACCTGTTTATGTTTGAGAAAATTCGCCCCGGTGCCTTCTCTTTTATAGATGCTGTTAGTCAGCTTTCGTTTAGCAATTTTTCTTGAGCATTCCTGATTCCGAAATGGAACTGAAAGATCTTTCGGGCTCTGAATAGGTTTCACTTGGCATTTGGAAAATACAGCGGCCTCATTTATTAGGGAAATAAACAGATTGTAACGTTCGTCTGTGGGCTCTTGCAATAAACATGCGTGGAGGTGTTCGTTGATATACATTTTACAAGCCTCCCAGTCCGCTTTGCGCATGTTGCATTTTGATGATGGCGTGTAGAGATCTATATCACTCTCATTTATCGTATTTATTCGGATAGCAATATGACCAGACCACAGCGGGTAGGGGCAGATCTCCCACCTGAATTATTGGGAGATAAAAGCTAGAAAGTTGTGGTAAGGTTCAAAAATGGTTCAAAGGCTCAGAGCAGTATGGGACTTAACATCTGAGGTCATGAGTCCCCTAGAACTTAGAACTACTTAAACCTAACTAACCTAAGCGCACCACACACATCCGTGCCCGAGGCAGAATTAGAACCTGCGACCGTAGCGGTTGCGCGGTTCCAGACTGAAGCTCCTAGAACCGCTCGGCTGTGGAGCAACGTTCGTAATGCCTGAGTGAAAGGGAATTCCCAGGTTGAAGACCGCCTCTCGTGCTGACTGACATAAAGGGAACAGACGGCTGTAGGCGGTGATTTGCATCTGCAGGGCTGAAGGGTGAGAGGGCATAAAACATTGACACTGTGGAGATGTGTAGGGTATCACCTGTATACACTTTGAATTCCTGTTATTGTTGAATGACATTTCGCAAATTTGAAACCTTGCTGTCACGTTCTTTTAGAAATAATCGTCGAATCTTTGCCAAGTGTAGTCCTGTCGTCAGCTGGCAGTTTTCCCGGAACCAGATCGTTCATCGAAACAAGCTTTCACTGTAGCTTCTGTGGGAGTAAGGTAGACGTACAAAGGAACGTATACCTTTCGTGATGCCACTTCTTGCTAAATTGATGGGCTAATCTGTTGTCTGAGATTCCTAAATGCCGTTGGATCATGACAAGTGATTTTAACTGTTTTCATTTATCTATCGAAATATTTTAACGTTTTTAAAGTGCTGATATATTGTTTAACAACAATAATCTATTTATACTAGCTGTGCAATGGTGTCAAAAATTTATTTTTCGGTACAATAACTACATTTTTATGGTAATCGTCATACAGATATTTAAAATGTAAATTCTTGTTGCACCATCTACAAAATAACACAGATGGGGATTTAAACAAAAGGAAGGATCATAATAAAACGAAGTTGAAGAAAAATAAGGAAAAAAAATAATGAATGCAATAACGCGGACGAAAATATAAAATGATAAAATGCAAAAATTAACGTCAATACAGAAAAATAAAAAAGAATGATAGGAAGGAAAATGAGTGCAAATGAAAAAATTGATACGATAATCAAATCAAAGTGACAAATAATTCGCATTTAAATGGTCCAAATGGCTGTGAGCACTATGGGACTCAGCTGCTGTGGTTATCAGTCCCCTAGAACTTAGAACTACTTAAACCTAACTAACCTAAGGACATCACACACATCCATGCCCGAGGCAGGATTCGAACCTGCGACCGTAGCAGTCGCACGGTTCTGGACTGCGCGCCTAGAACCGGGATACCACCGCGGCCGGCAATTCGCACTTAAAAAATACATTTAAACCAATTAACTGAATAAAAGTGATCGAAGTCATTTCGATAAAGACCAAAAATAAAAAAATTCAAATCACTGGGCAAGTCAGAAACCAACAATCTTATATATATTTAATAACTTAATTGAGAAAAACATTTCACATTACAATCAATGAAGAGGTACAGTTCTTGTTTCACAACCATTACATATACAATAAAAGCACACAATAAATATTGCAACATTGGAACACAGCATGCATCACGTCACGAACAGTGGAAAAAAGTTTAATCTCATTAAGAACACCGTAATACAGATTCAAGTTGCCGTTCCAGCTATCGAAATGGATGTTTCGTAACAACTATACTGCGCCACCACTCTGTTTGGCATACTTATTTTTAAGGCTCTAGAGGATCGCACAAAGCTGCGAAATTCTTTTTCGTCAGTTACTGGTAATCGAGAGCGCACTGTGATGAATGGCTGCAGGGACATCTCCTGACTGAGATATTACTTGCGTCTCATTCTCTGGAGTTTCCATGTCCCCTGGCCGCGGCATGATTTTCTCGCACTCTTTAGGCCAGTTTCCATAGAACGTGGTAGCGCGATGCCTCGCAGCGACAGTGGCGAGCGTTTGCCTTGAGGTCACCGAGGCACTCGGAATTGGCGTTCCCATCTTAGCAGCAGGCGCTTACGGCCAATGACTCGCCGCAACTGACGTATACGTGCGACCCAATGAAACGCACTTAACAACTGGATTGGAAATTCGGAGAGAGGTTTATATCTCAACATGGCTCTGAAGGGGTGAGTCAGATTGTGCACCTGCGGTGCTTTAATGTATCCATGCAGTCTGGGAATTGTACGATGAAGTTGCTGAAGTACGGCAGTGCAAAAGATAACCATACTTTAAAGTTATACGAAAAGTAAACGTCAGGAATGGTTTACTGTGACAGAGTACCATAATATGTAGTACGGCGTACACAAGAAAACAGTGGCTCGTGCCTCGCAAGTGTCGTTTACGACTGCTATGACTGAACTTGTGTCCGCTGTTGCCATAGAAAGCAGAAAAAGAATGGAACACATCTATATTCTATGCGAAGGACTGGAAGCCTACCACAGTGACAAGCCCCGATGCAGATTCTGGGTGGGCCCATTCTTTTGTAGTCTAGGTTAAGGAGGAGAGTTTTACACTCTCATATGGAAAATGAGAGGGAGTAAGAGAAGTTCTGTATGTATCCCGAAATACACAGCAAGGTAAACATCCGTTAAGTTTGATTTCTACAGTCAAACTGTTAAACTGTAGCTTACCATAAAAAGGATACAAGTAAAGTGATGTGGCAACTATATTTTATGTATTAAAGGACAAGTCTACATAACAGCTAACAGAGGCATGCTTACCTGTTTCTGTTAAAGACATGTATTGTATTGTGTGAAAGAAACAGCTAAGTGACCTTAAACGCCCCCGCCCCCCCCTCCTTCAACACCAACGTTCGCACCGCAACGGTCAGTATTTTTAGTATATTGTTCACGACACTCCCCTCTGCCACAGTAAACAAATTTCAACCAAACAAATTTTCCTCCTAACTTTACTTCATTGACTGAACTAGCAGTATTAGTGACTTTGAACACTGTTGTAAGGTTCGTACTGCCTGTGTCATTTTAAGTGAAATAAGGACATTGCATGTTGTGCTTAGCGGACTATAAAGAAATATGTTTTGACTTTTGAATTCACTAAGATAATTTAATGCAGGCGCTACATTGGATTTATGTTGCCTCTTTAGATTCATTGGCGAATTCGAAACCATACACAAGTTTTCCATCATCTGTCCAGTCAACGCCAGCATTCCTGGACTAATGGTATTCTGCATCTGCCGCCTTTAATGACTTAGTCGAGGGGTCACTGAATATTTGCACAATACCGTCGAGATGGCTACCAGTCTTCATGTTGTTTTTTTCCGGTTTTTTCACAGCATTTATAAATCGACATATGTCTACAGTTGTAAAAGCAAAATTCACTGTCGACCATTCAGAAGCTACACATTCTTCTCCGAGATGATGAATTGTGGTTGGTACCTAGAGCTGCAGGTATTTTGTTGTCTATTGGTGCAGGTCTTGGGTCTTCCAAATCTGAGAGTGCGAAAAAAGCTCGACCACATTCTTTGATTCCTCACACCTGGGAAAAAGTTATACCGGAAGTTCAGAAGCATTATAACAATTAAAACTTGCTGCCAAAGATCTCTGCAGTCGACATGAAAACATATAAGCTACACCATTTCAATAAAGTCAATTGACAAAAACGCCTGTATTAACCAGGTACTGTCAATCAAGACTTGCTGGCTTCTGGTTTTCATGCTGTGGAAGTGAAGTCCAGAGGTCGGCTGTGGTTCTGAATGTAGAAATCGTTTGCTCTGTATGTCAGTTGTAGAAGTTTTGCTTCGCAATTAAATTCTAAATAACACTCCATTTTTTCAGCTAACGGCTTAGAACGTATCACTTCTCTCAGAAACTGCAATTGCATCATCCGTGGCCATGCGCTTGTGACTGCTGAACCAGATCCACTGCAATGATGCTGTTTATCAGCTTCTTTGCAGTATCGATCGCGCAAACACTTCCACTTTCATTTAGATTCTGCAACTAAAAAAATAATATTTTTACGAATCTGCTAAAGGTTTAGCAGTTACGTTTTACACTGATGTGTTGTTTTTTCTTTTCCTTTTGCAAGAGGATTTATTCATGTACAGATGCACTATTGTTGCTCGTCAGTATTAATGACTTATGCTATAACTCTGTACTCACAAGATGTGATATATTTAATATTTCTCAACTTTAACTTGGACCTGAGTGCCGTAGTTTTAAATAGGTAGAAGTCGTTCAAATCGGACTGTATATAACCACTACTCGTTGATTAGCATCTTGTAATGTTTTGAGTACTGACGCGGAATTAGTTGCCGTTAACGCCATTGTGTGAAGTGATTGTTGCATTAGGTACGTTTTACTTCCGTTTCTAATTGTGTTCGCGGACACTCGATACAGAGCACACATGTAATTTGAGGGAGGTAGCTGCTGTGTCCCCACCCTTGTACAGCCAGCCAGGCAAGAGGTGGGCAGAACTTGCTAATTTCGTGCTCTAATCCCGGTGGCAAGTTGAAGATCTCAAATTCTAAACCTAACTAAATCCCTACAAAATAATACAGAGATGAATAAATATCACGTTCAGCTTCACACAGTCTTGTAAACGATGGCAGTCAAAGAAATTGGTGTAGGGCATGCAGTATCTACACTATTTCGACGAATAAAGAACTGACCTACATGTGGAATTTAGTCTTCACTTTACTTGATGAGCTTGTGTAACATTCACGCTTTATCGGCCCTGTGTATTACTTTTTATCGATTCATACGGTATTTCTTCTGTGTTGGCATACTTCATATTCACACGTGCGGCACTAATTTGCTCACCAGTACCAGTGGAACACGTTTTAGGTGAAGCATCGTAGCATGCGTTGAAGAGCGTGAGAAAGTAAGTTCACAAACTATCTCGCGTGGGCGACACGACCAAAGATTCGGGTGTGATTCGTTGCTCTTTTAGTACATTATTATTATTATTATTATTATTATTATTATTATTGTACCATGTTAATGAGAATCTATTCAATGCGCCAATGCTTGAAACATGTTCTGATAGCCTAGTATAGAGCTTTCTTTTGAAAAAAAAAAATCACTACCTTATGATACAGCTCTCTTGCTAGAACGTATTGCCATTCTAGAAAAAAAATTATACAGTTTCAACGATCCGGTATTTAATGTTAGCAGCAGTGCAGTGATCTTAAAACACCGGAGGTGAGTGGACAGCATAAGCTATGTGATCGAATAATGGTAAGTTTTGGATCAAATGCGTTGCCTCACGTACTTCACTGGGTTGGTACAAACTGAGATTAAGGTACAGTCTTAGAAGTAATGTCGAACGTGGTAAAGGAATGTTCCAGACTTTAAAGTGCTCGCAGATGAACAAATTCACTTCACACTAATTTAGAAATGCTTCATTCACAGAACTCATATTCATATAATACATAGTGGATGTTCAATAGCTTTCATAAAAAAGGCAGTCCCATAGCATATTAAAAACTAAAAAATGTTAACTCCTTTCGAACAGGCCTTCAAGGTCCAACGGTACCGACCGACCACCGTGTCATCCTCAGACCACAGGCCTCACTAGGTGCGGATATGGAGAGGCATGTGGTAAACACACCGCTCTCGCGGCCGTTGTATGTTTTCGTGACGGGAACCGCTACCTCACAGGCAAGTAGCTCATCAATTGGCCTCACAAGGGCTGAGAGAACTCCACTTCCCAACAGCGCTCGGCAGGCTGGAGGTTACCTGTCCAAGTGCTAGCCAAGCCCGTCAACGCTTAACTTCTGACGGGAACCGGTGTTACCACTGCAGCAAAGCGGCTGGCACAATAGTATGTTGCAGTAACATATGCACCGGTTGCTTATAATTAAATTGTCCCTATTTATCACGTTATAACACTTAAACTTGCGACTAACAAACTTGGTAGCATTAATGTCAAGGACATGGGGAAGAGAAATAATGCAGAATCAATTCATTTGAAACTTTTTAATATGCTGCTACGGTACGTCATACCATTACTTAGTGGTACCATTACTGCCACAAAAAGGGCTCCGATCAGTGTCCAGAAGAGTATGAAAGCACAGGATTGCATTCTGCACAGAATGAAGCATGTTCGTAGGTATGCTGGCTACCTCGCTTAATATGCTGCACTTCTGATCGGCACGTCTGTGAATGTTCCCCTCGTAAACGCTGCCCTTCAGGTAACCCCACAACCAGAAATCACAGGGAGTGAGATTAGGTGATCGTGCCGGCCAGGCATTTAGATACGATCGGCTAATAATTCAATCGTTTTCCAAAATATGTTTCAGAGAAGCAGGTGAACTTCACGAGCGTTGTGCGGTGGGGCCCCATTTGCATGAAGACTGTAAATTTCAATGCGTCTCTCTCCTGCCAAAGCATATCGCAATAACGCTGGCCAATCACACTGCATGTCTTTGGTTCTTGAGCGCCAGATTGCTGTAAAAGGAATTGGTCAATGATGAATGTGGACGTGAAGCCCACACTCGGCAATTCCGTGTGTTCAGAGAAAAATGAGCTTCGTCTGTCCATTGGATGGTCAAGGGCCAGCCCTCGTCAACTTGAGTCCTAGCGAGAAAGTGGAGAGCGAAGTCAACACGTCGTTGTACGTCCGTTGGTGCGAACTGCTGGACGATATGGATCTCGTACGGATACCATGCCGGCCGGAGTGGACGAGCGGTTCTAGGCGCTACAGTCTGGAACCGCGCGACCGCTACGGTCGCAGGTTCTAATCCTGCCTGGGGTATAGATGTGTGTGAAGTCCTTAGGTTAGTTAGGTTCAAGTAGTTCTAAGTTCTAGTGGACTCGGCCATCCTGATTTAGGTTTTCCGTGATTTCCCTAAATCACTCCAGGCAAATGTCGGGATGGTTCCTCTGAAAGGGCACGGCCGACTTCCTTCCCCATCCTTCCCTAATCCGATGAGACCGATGACCACGCTGTCTGGTCTCCTTCCCCAAACAAACCATCTAGTGGACTGATGACCACGGCAGTTAATACCCATAGTGCTCAGAGCCATTTGAACCATTTTGAACGGATACCATTTGAGAATGCACGCAAATTGCCTACGATTGGGAACTGCGCGCATAGTTGTCTGGCATAGCAACAGCGATTTCATCAACCACCTGTGGCGCAACCGCACGTCGTCCTCTTCACTGAGTGACGCCCAGTTCTCCAGTTGATTCTGACTTCCTCGTCATGCTCCGCACAGCAGGTGGAGAAAAATGACCCTTCCGTAATCCTTTCGGCCGGCGATATTCTCGAAGTGTAGATGCAGCATTACTGTTGCTTTGATAATGGAGCTGCACCAATAAAGCCCTCCTTCTTTTGCCCCGGCTCTTGTTGACACATCAACCGGTGCAACGCGACTGGGCGGGTGTGAGAGACTATGATTCACGATGACTGATCACGGCACCTAGCAGCCATAGCTGGAACTGGACGGTGGCGCTGTGATCGAAGAAAATCGTGCATCCTATACTCTGAACATTAATGCTACCAAGTTCGCTACTCGTACGATAATTAGTTTCCGTGTTATAACGTGTTAAATACGGAAAGTTAATTATAACCACCTGCCATATTACAGTGTAGCACTTAATTCGATAAATTATAAAGAGATATTTACTATAAATACACACAAACATTTTTCACTTTCGCTCTCTGTGGTGACCAAACTGATATATCTAAAGTCCTACAAAGCACTAATTTTTAAGGTAAATAATGATCTGAATATGTAACAGGGATTGATATAACTTTGTTTGTTGAGAGACGTACATCAAGTCAGTGAGTACTGACAACCACAGATTCCCAATAGTTAACTACTACGACCGTTTTTTCGTGTAATTCCATAAAACTATTAATTCTTAAGTACATAGTATGCTAACTAACCTGGTGACCAAAAATATTTTCCTTTGTCTTGGCTACGAAGATAATTGAGCAACAACAGTCTTACAATAAACGACATTATTTTAAAAGCGTATTAAGGGCATATCTGTCAGTCCACCATTGTTTGAAAATGTCCCATCCATTATTTTTCCGCTGCAGATCTTTATATTCTAGGCAGCGATGGTCCGATGGACATAGAGCCACAGATAACGTCGGAGTTCATTAACGAAAAATTTTTTGTTGATCGACGTCTTGCTTCGATATGAGTGCTTCATCTGCTTATTTCTCCGACATGCACTGCAGAGTGTGATCTCTCGTTGCTAGCACAAGATTCAGCTAGCGTCGCGTTCCATTATTAAATTCTTTCCACTTACAAACAGTATATTCGTACAGTCCTGCTTCTATTATGATAAGTTAAGCGGTAAACACTGAGATGCGCCATATCACTGCATTTCTTTTTTGACGAGATATTAAATGCTGTTTGAAAAGTGCATAGTTTCTTGAAAAACAACTTCCATATGGATAAATAAATGTCAAACATCAATTATACGACAAAATACGTGCCTCTTTGACTGCTAACATTTGCAAAAAAACACATTTCGGTATCTTGAACCATTTACGGAATATGACGATTGCTATGATAACATGATTCTCGATGCATAAGCAAAGAACGGAGAGAGGTATCACTCTAGTCTCAGTTTTAAATACAATTTAGGTACGCTGGGTACATTGATGAAACACAAAATTGGAAACATCTTAAAAGGACATTTTCCTGTGTATACTAACGGCTGTAGAAAAGATCGGACATTGTTTATTGAACGACCCTTATACATTTTATTCCAATAGGTTGGCAGCCTAGTCGGAGGCGTGGCTTTGGAGCGCGTGCCAACCAGGACGTGGGAAACGATTCGACGTCCCATTGTACCGCAAGAAATGCAACAGTCTTTATCCACGGTGGCCGGCCCCTTTTTACCGTTCGAACACGTGAGGAAGCGTGACAACAGGGGTGCACAAAGCCTCTGCCGCCCTCTCGCGTTCGGAATGTCATTGTCTTTCGATACCCCTCCACCTGCGCGCAGTGCGCATGTAATTGCACTGCAGGCTCACGTTATGCTCCAAAGAAGCGTACTGAGAAAACCGAATACGAAATTTTGTTGCCGCGTTTTGCTTTTCTGTCGGCAGCGGAGGTAATCTGTCCGCTGCAATCACAAGCGAACATTAATGGCCGCATCCCCAGAGTGAGCTGGTGCGAGACGAATTGGACCTATCTTCCGAGAACTCCCTGCTCGTTTCAATTGTCCAGTTTCCGCAACTCATCGCTAGACCCTCTAGCCTTCACCGCATCTGTTTCATGCCAGCCATTAACCAGCCACGTTGGCGATTTTTCACAGCCAGAATCAGTGGTCGAGGGCTAAAGTGTTGCCGTATTTACGAAGTAGTAATCTACATACGCACTCCTCAAACTCTTATAAAATGAGGACAATCACGAGTAGAAGGATTTGGAGATCTTCTGTTGTGATACTGCGCTGTTCAATATCCAATGGGCACAGAATGAGGTTTCACAGAGAAATAGACTCGAGTGCATTTTGATAACTCAGACATAAACTGACGGAAAGTTTGTGAATCAAAGAAAAGAAACCACTCTACACATAGCCTGCCTTTCTGAAGGCTGTGTGAAAATATTACAGGGACGAACTTCTCAATCTTGCGCCATTATTGATAAATATAAATTTTAGCTACTGATTATGCAGTGCTAATGTGTTTGGTTCAACGATTTGCAAAAAAGCTCTTAATATTTTCCACAAATGCGAGGCATCTTTGTCGCCTATTAGTGCTGACTGTGTGGCTTACATTGTGGATAGGTTTAATCTGTTCAGATTTCTAATAAATTTTCTAGTCTATTTGACCCACTGCTAAGGTGAAGGCTGTTCTGTGTATAAACGGAGTGAAAAATTTCTATCGCGAGAAATTAAATAAAAGAGAGTACTTCAGTGCAGTTAAGGATCAATATGTATGGTTTACTTCCATATCTCTCAGCAGCGTATCATAGAATGGAAGTATGGGAACGTCCAAATCACCGACCCTCTTCCTGTTATTCGAGAAGAGCAGGGTATGTGGTGGTTCAAAAATGGCTCTGAGCACTATGGGACTTAACTTCTAAGGTCATCAGTCCCCTAGAACTTAGAACTACTGAAACCTAACTACCCTAAGGATATCACACACATCCATACCCGGGGCAGGATTCGAACCTACGACCGTAGTAGTCACGTGGTTCCAGACTGTAGCGCCTAGAACCGCTCGGGCACCCCGGCCGGCAGGGTATGTGGTGGCACTTCCTCCATTTCATTCCACACACTCCCTTAACACAAAATGTAACACTAAAAGGAACAAGCAAGATACATGTACATATTCGACACTTCATTAACAGGTCACAGGAAGAGAATGACGAACCACACCTACTGGAATTTTTGCAGTCATAGCTCTACAGTATTCACGCATGTCTCCGACACTCACTGATGAATATGGGACTGTCATTGATCTCTAACATTATAGCGACTCTTCCTCACGCTTCGACGTTCTCTCTCCGCATCTTATTCAAGTGTACTGAATATTCAGGAGAAGGAACACCAAACCGACTCACTCTGTTTTGAGTCATTGGTCTTCTACAGAAACTAAACTGGTGTCCAAAATTAAAGCAACAAACTGCTGTTTCCCCGTCCTGCGTCTAATTCTCGATATAACCATACAAACTGTCAAAAGATGTCGTTACGATCGTGTTCTGCACGGAAGTTGGCATTCTGATCAACGGACAACCACGCCAGCAACGACGTCTTGGCGCTTATCATGCGGGTTAGAGTTTGCGGGGTAGTCTCACATCCACAGGCGCTGTGTTCACAGTCACAGACGGTGCTGTATGGCACAGAGAAGACGCCTACAGACTCTCTGCTGTGGATGGCCATAGTAAGAATGGAAGCAGGAGAGTCCCAAACAGATGTGACCCGATGGTTTAATGTGAACCGTTCTGTCGTTTCTCGGATGAGACGATAATTTATAGAGACCGAACCTGTATCCTGGAAACCAGAACCGCGCTGACCACGTGTGACATCAGAAAGACAGGGCCGTTATTTTGCTTTAAGGGCACAACGGTACCGCCTTACTACTGCAATGCAACTGGCATGTGACCTCGCACAATTGACTATACTAACGTCTGGAGTTTGGTGGCCAGCGGAAGTGTTTAAACTCAGAAGGGTGTTTCTGCGACCACTCTGTAGCAATTCTGGACGTGTGGGGTTTTGCACTGTCCTGCTGGAATTGCCCAACTGCATCGGAATACCCAATGGACATGAATGGATGATCAGACAAGATGCTTATTTCCGTGCTACCTGTCAGAGTCGTATCTAGACCAATCAGAGGTCCCATATCACTCCAACAGCACACGCCCCACACCATTACAGAGCCTCCACCAGCTTGAAAAATGGTTCAAATGGCTCTGAGCACTATGGGACTCAACTGCTGTGGTCATCAGTCCCCTAGAACTTAGAACTACTTAAACCTAACTAACCTAAGGACATCACACACATCCATGCCCGAGGCAGGATTCGAACCTGCGACCGTAGCAGTCGCACGGTTCCACCAGCTTGAACATGCAGGGTCCATGGACTCATGAGGTTGTCTCCATACCCGTACACGTCCATCCGCTCTATACAATTTGAAACGAGACTTATCCGACCAGGCATTAACAGTCCAGTGTCGTTGTTGACGGGCCTAGGCGAGGCGTAAAGCTTTGTGTCGTGCAGTCATAAAAGGTACACGAGTGAACCTTCGACTCCGAAAGCCCATATCGATGGTGTTTCGTTGAACTGTTCGCACGCTGACACTTGTTGATGGCCCAGCATTTAAATCCGCAGCAGTTTGCGGAAGGGTTGCACTTCTGTCACCCTGAACGATTCTCTTCAGTCATCGTTGGTCCCGTTCCTGCAGGATCTTTTTCCGGCCGCAGGGATGTCGGAGATTTTACGTTTTACCGGATTCGTGATATTGACGGTACACTCGTGAAATGGTCGTATGGGATAAACCCCCACTCCATCGTTACCTCGGGGATGCTGTGCCCCATCGCTCGTGCGCCGGCTGTAACACCACGTTCAAACTCACTTATATCTCGATAATCTGCCATTGTAGCAGCAGTAACTAATCTAACAACTGCGCCAGACAATCGTTGTCTTATATAGGCGTTGCCGACCGCAGCGCCGTAATCTGCCTGTTTACGTATGTCTGTATTTGAATACGCGTGCCTATACCAGTTTCTTTGGCACTTCAGTGTGCTCAAAGGATGGCTGCGCAATCCCTGAAGGACACAGGCTACCTTCTGCATTGGAACATAGGTGGAATCTTCACCGGGGTAAGCTTTATTGACGTGGTCAGCAAGGTGGAGGCGCAGCAGCAACTATTTTGTGTTATGTTGGGATTAAAGGTTGCGTTCAAACCCTAGTAAGTCTACATCTAAACATTCCTCTTCATCTGTTACCAGATTACCATGGGTGGCAACATCACAGTTGAACGCCCAAAGCCCAGAATAAAAGCTAGACGTAATAGTAAACGTTAGTACTTTTGTAGAGGCAGTATGAATCTAGGCGGAATTGTTATCAGATCCTTCCACCGTCTCCGAGACGGCGTGCACAGTTTCCAGAGTTATGGTGAGCGTTTACAAATGGTAGAAATCTTCCACTTGCTTTATGTGAAAATGGTAGTCTTTTCTGATTTCACCTCCAAAATTTCGATGTCCACACAGTAAGAAAATTCGAATACTCATTAGTTAAAACCTTTCTAATCCTCATGGGTCTCCTCGACATCCTACTTTCATGTTTGAGCTTCCACTACTCACATACTTCTTTTCCATTGAGAGGTTGAAGGCTTGAGTCCAAGCGAATCATATTTTCACAGCTTACACTGAAATCGTACTTTTTCCATTTTTCTCTATTCTCAACTGTAAAGCACGTCTAGCACGTGATGTTTGCTTATTACGTTAGTTATATCTCGCAGATTCCAGCCCGAGATATGCATGTTTCAACATCTTACTAATTTCGTCATAGTAATTGTTTGAAGGAATTGCACAAGTGACTCACTAATTGCAACTTTGCGTGTTCAACTCACAAAAACGGTATTTCTTTGCTAGTTCGTTAGACGTTATAAATTTTCCACTAAACGTACACAGCAAATTGCACATCGTTTGGGATAACACGCAAGTGGAAACACTGACTATGCCGCAACAGAAACAATGTTCAAAAATACAGACACTGGCTGCAGTGGTTTGTGATCAAAAGTATCCAGACACCTCAAAAACACACGTTTTTCATGTTAGGTGCATTGTGCTGCCACCTATTACCAGGTACTCTACATCAGCGACCTCAGTAGTCATTAGACATCGTGAGACAGCAGAATGGGACGCTCCGCGGAACTCACGGATTTCGAACTTGGTCATGTGATCGGGTGTCCCTTCTGTCATATGTCTCTACGCTAGATTTCCACACTCCTAAGCATTCCTATGTCCACTGTTTCCGATGTGATAGTGAAGTCGAAACGTAAAGGGACACTTACAGCACAAAAGCGTACAGGCCGACCTCGTCTGTTGACTGACAGAGACCGGCAACAGTTGAAGAGGTTGATTAATGTGTAATAGGCAGACATCTATCCAGACCATCACACAGGAATTCCAAACTGCATCAGGATCCAATGCAAGTACTATGACAGTTATGCGGGAGGTGAGAAAACTTGGATTTCATGGTTGCGCGGCTGCTCATAAGCCACACATCAAACCGGTAAATGCTAAACGACGCCTCGCTTGGTGTCAGGAGAGTAAACATTGGACGATTGAACAGTGGGAAAACGTAGTTTGGAGTGACCAATCACGGTACACAATATGGCTACCCGATGACGAGGTGTGGGTATGGAGAATGCTCGGTGCACGTCATCTGCCAGCGTGTATAGTGCCAACAGTACAATTCGGAGGCCGTGGTGTTATGGCGTGGTCGTGTTTTTCATGGAGGGGGCTTGCACCCCTTGTTGTTTTACGTGGCTCTATCACAGCACAGGCTTACATTGATGTTTTAAGCACCTTCTTGCTTCCCACTGTTGAAGAGAAATTCAGGGATGGCGACTGCATCTTCCAACACGATCGAACACCTGTTCATAATGCACGGCCTGTGGCAGAATGGTTACACGAAAATGACATCCCTGTAATGGACTGGCCTGCACAGAGTCCTGACCTGAATCCTGTAGAACACCTTTTAGATGTTTTGGAAGCCGAATTCTTGCCAGGCCTCACCGACCGACATCGATACCTCTCCTCAGTGCCATTCCCCAAGAAACACTCCAGCACCTGATTGAACACATGCCTGAGCTGCCACCAACGCTAAGGGTGGGCCAACACCAGGCTGAATTCCAGCATTATCGATGGAGGGCGCACGAACTTGTCATTTTCAACCAGATGTCTGGATACTTTTGATCACATAGTGTACATTATGTTCACACCTCATGTGTTGGTGCACACAACAATTTCCTGATTAAACAATTTGTTAAGCCTGACACAGATGTTTCAGCGTTACTGACCTCAACAGTTCCACATATACAAAATTAATTACACAGGTTTTAGTTGCGGTGGTAGTATTTTAAGCCCTTATCAATGTGTGACATGATGGTCATCTAGTTTGTAGTTAGACGGTGCGTCATATCAATGTGCCCTTTTCCAAAGTCGGTAATGTGAGAGGGTTTCCCCATTTGCGGTCAGTATTGTCCGCATTGGACCCTGCGCCTCTCATACATTTCCCTCTCCGCATCGTGTGGCCGGAACTCCACCAGACTGCATTCAATCTCGTGGTAGGCAGTCTCATGTTTTGGCTCATCAGTGCATTTCACCAACTTTCTTATTCACATATGTATATTGAGCAGTCGTTCGTATAAAATGTGTCAAGCACATTTTTCATATTGTTGTAAATCTGTATTTCTGC
The DNA here is from genome assembly GCF_023897955.1 of Schistocerca gregaria. Lineage (NCBI taxonomy): Eukaryota > Metazoa > Arthropoda > Insecta > Orthoptera > Acrididae > Schistocerca > Schistocerca gregaria. Next base: position 852,991,102 of record NC_064931.1, on the reverse strand, counting down.
TGTGTATGTACTTGTCTGTATCTTGAAACTAGAATGTTGAATGATCTCCACACCTAGGTTTCATCTCATTTAATGGAAATCATACATTAGCCACTTAGATAGATTTCAGATTCTTATTCTAACGTGGAATAGCTTATATAGCTTTATTTTTGTCCTTCGCATATGTATTGTAGTCAAGTTTACTTGAGGATTCTATTTGGTTTATAGTTACAATTAGCCACATGTTTCATATTTTAACCCGTCAGAAGCTGTTAATTTTATTTTTAATGTTCTCCATACTCATTGAAGACACGTCTTTTTATCAATTTGTAATAATCCCTCCCATATCATTTGTAGCCTCAATCATATTTACATCAAAGTGGTTGTACTTCTTTAACTAATTCATTGATAAAAGATGTGTACAGAGAGGTAATGTACTTAGGAGCATATCACTTTTTTTGGTTGGCTCTTCAGTGTAGTGACTAACTTTAGAATTACTTGAAGGATTGAGCACTAGTGACCGCTGTAAGCAGTTTCCGTCATTTTATACAGTCTTTCTTGTTGTTAGACTCTAGGTTGTGTTCCGTGCAGCATTTGCAAATATTATGAGTTCTTCACCTTTGAGTGTTATATAATATACTGTCAAATACAGTAAAAACGGCGCACTACGAAGGAATTATCCGAATGGAACGAAGATCGGTACAGGTCCAGACAAACAAATGATTTCAGTTTCAGAAAAATTGAATGGCTTACTTAAGGGAAAGAGATTCACAAACTGAGCAACTCAGTAATGCATTGACCCACCTCTGTCCCTTAGGGAAGCAGATATACGGCTTGGCGTTGATGAACACAGTTGTTGTTGTCCTCCTGAGGGAGATCGTACCACATTCTGTACAACTGGTGCGTTAGATCGTCAAAATCTCGAGCTGGTTGGAGGATCCTGCCCAAAATCCTCCAAACGTTCTCAATTGGGAAGAGATCCTTGCTGGCTAAGGCTGGGTTGTACAAGCAAGCTGTGGGCGGGCAGCTATTATCTTACTGAATTGTAAGCCCAGCATGACCCGCAAAGAAAAACAACAAAATGGGGTGTAGAAAATACTTGATGTACTGCTGTGCTGTAAGGGTGCTGCAGAAACAACCAAAGGGGTCCTGCTATGAAAAGAAATGACACTCCAATCACTCCCGGTTGTCGGTCCGTATAGCGAGCAACAGTCAGGTTGGCATATCACTACTGTCATGGTTATCTCCAGACATGTCTTCGATGATCATTTGGGATCAGCTGGAAGAGGGACTCATCACTGATGACAGTTCCATTCCAGCCAATGAGATTCCATGACCAGCAAGATCACTGGATCTCCGCCCAAGTGAGAACGTTTGGAGCATTGTGGGCAGGTCCCTCCAACCACAATCTAATGCACCAATTGGACAGAATTTTGGCATGATAGCCCTCAGGCGGACATCCAAAAATTATCACTTAATGCCAAGCCGAATAACAGCTTCCATGAGGGCGAAAAGTGGACCAATGCTTGATTGACTTGCTCAGTTTGTGAAGCTCATTCTCTTGAATAAATCATGCAATTTTTCTGGACTTGTAATCATTTGTTTGTCTGTACATGCACATCACATCAATCGATTTCTTTGTGGTGAATCTTTTTTCTATTTTTTTTATTAAAGCCATTTTGAATGACAAAAGTCATGGAACACAGCCCACACCATTATGGACCCACCATCAGCTTGCACACTGACTTGATTCAATGGCTTCGTGGGATCTGTGACACACGTCAGCACTACCATCAGCTCTTACCAAATGAAATTGAGTTTGATCTGACCAAGAGAACTATTCTGTATCTTTCCGCCATTTGCCGATCGTTTCTGTACGTGAGAGCACCGAACATTATTCAGTAAGCATTTCAAAAGCGATGCCCAACGGTCCTAGCGAACCGAAACGCTGTTGTCAGTTCTCCTCGCGCCAACCAATCTGCCTTAGATCCGCGCATGCGCACTGCAGCGCCACTGGCACGAATTCAAAGCGGCTAGGACACAGATATGCCATTCTTCACAGTACCGAAAAGTGTGGTTAGAGTACGTAATACTGTTCAAATTTCGCTGACCACGGGCTTCCATGACTGCATGAGAACGATAGAGTATTGACTGTGTTCCGGGAACTGTCGTAAATGTCACATTATGTCATTTTATTCTCATTCACATCGCGGTCTTGGTTTGGATTTTACGTTTCCGAATATGAGTTAGGAATGGAGTGTAGTACCACATTGTACAAGTGCATCTATAGAAACACCCGAAAATTCGACATTTTTTCTGTTTTCCGTCGTTCCTTAGTTGTTTCAAAATTCGTGGAGGTACGTTCCGTCTACGCAACTAATTGAAGGCAGTTTGTTTATTGCCATACGCGTTTCGCTTCCTTCATTCGTGATGATGCTTCCCAAATAAAAGAAGCGAAACGCGTAAGGGAATAAACTGCCTTCAATTAGTTGCAAAGACGGAACACATCTCCACGAACCCGAAAAATTGCTTAAGAGTGTGTCAAAGAATAAGAAGATGCATAGAATGTGGTTATAGCTAGCTCCAAGAGATCAAAATGATGTAGTAGCCTTGTTCCCTATATGGTACATCAACGATCTGATTCATAAAAACAAAAAATAGGAAATCGCATTTCCGAGAGCGTGTGGCGACTGCAGCTATAGAAGTTCGTTCTAGTTTATAAGATGCATATGATGAATCAAAATGCTTCATATATTGTGGTATAGTCTGAAAATAGTGCGGCGGGAACCTTTCATCTCTGGCTACTGTTGTTAAGGATTCTATAGTAGATAAATATCTGTTATAGTATAAAGACGACTGTGGCTAGCTTCATTCGCAGTAAGTTACGTTGTACTCTTAGATTCCTGTCTGACCACACTCTCGGAACTCGCTACGTATTCCGAAAGAAAATGATGAATTATTTGTGGCAAGAAACAGTATAAATGTCACTGTCAGTTGTTTCACGCACAGTAATTTCATCTTTCATTTATTAAACATATGGAAGTCACGAAATCGGAGATACTCGTTACTGAGATACTCGTGTAAATTACAACGAATATTTCAGAAAAACACTTAACTTTGACGATTAACGACGCCTCAGATTGTGTTGCAAACACGAAGAGGATAAAAATATTTTCACATCTAACAGTATACGAAACCACGCCCTTTGCCACGGCAGTTCGTCGCCTTAACAACTTCGCTAGTACATCTGGCAGACTGCCTGCCCATTTATTTTTTTTATTTTTATTTTTTTTAGAGACGCAGGCTGACTCCGTTGGCGAATGATGCGGGCGTAAGTCGTAAATACATATTTTGCATTGTTACTTGAAATTTTTAAGTGCGTTTCGATTTGCGATAGTTAATAAGTAAACCATTTGCGGAAAAGAGTACACGAAGTCACTAGTAATTTCAGCTAACACTCATGTAATGTACGTAAGCAGAGCCGATGTCTTGATATTTAATCATCTTTAAACTCTTCATTGCATAAAAATAACACGTATTTTGAGAGAATATTGACCTAAAACGTTTGTTTTTATGTTGTAATCACACACAGTAACAACCTAACCTAACCATATTTGTAACAAAGGAAAAAACTGAACTTCCTTTCCAACCAGACACGTCCTGTGGTACTTCTTCAGTAACACAATCACTAAATCCAAAGCTAAAACCGCTCAATACGTTTAAAATAAAAGATTATAGGTGTAAATAAACCACAGCCAACCGAACGACAGGGCCACACCAAAATCCAAATTGTCGAAAAATCGAGGGAGGACCATTGAGTAACAGGTCTCAGAAGCTTACTGAATAGGAAATTCGGATAAGGAACCGAAAATGATGTCACTACCGAAACTTGCCTACTACACCGATCGGTACGCACGATATAGAACAGGGCCCCAGGCCATGGTTTTCCAGTCGTCTAGGGTCGAAGCGATATGGTCAGCAGCCCAGAAGAGGCGCTGCAGGTGACTGCTCGCTGTTAGCAAAGGGACTCGCGTCGGTCGTCTGTTGCCATAGCCCATGACGCCAAATTATGCTGCGCTTTCCTAATAGATACGTTCGTCGTACGTCTCACATTGATTTCTGCCGTTATTTGATGCAGTTTGCTTGTCTGTTAGCACTGACAACTCTATGCAAACGCCTCTGCTCTCGACTGTTAAGTGAATGCCGTCGGCCACTGCGTTGTCAGTGACGGGAGGTACCGCCTGAAATTTGGTACTCTCAGCACACTCTCAACACTGTGTATCTCGGAATATTCAATTCACAAACAGTTTCCGAAATGGAAAGTCTGTTAATTCCGTCATGTGGCCATAATCACGGCGGAATCTTTTCATATGAATCGACCTAGTTCAGATGACAGCTTCACCAATGCCCTGTCCCTTTATACCTTGTGCATGCGATACCACCGCCATCGGTATATGTGCCTGTATCGCTATCCAATGAGTTTTGTCAGCTCAGTGTATAGCGAGTAAAATGGCACATATTTTTAGAACTATTTGTAGAACATGTCGAAGTTAAGCCATACTTCGTCGGTCTTGTACCGTCTTGTACCTTGAAACAGAAAGTCTTTTATCATATAACATGTGATACTTGCAGACGAACTGAGTTTCTTTAATGTAAAAAGTTATATCTGTCTTGGAAATGGAAATTTGTGTTAGTTTCTAGTAGAGAAGCCACACGCCCCCTTTTTTTATCGTGCAAAACCAGTATAAGTTGTTCTTTACAGCCAGCGGATGGATCCTGTCCATCATTTATGTATGGTAATTCAGCTTCACCGTATCAGACTTCCTTTTCAGATGGGCGCGCCATAACAGATTTAAATTACTCCAGTGAACTATTCGGATAAACTTTACGCAAGCTCGGAAGTAGTGAGAAACAAAATTTCAGTCATTTGCATATCAACTGTTCCACAAACTTCCGTGCCTTCCAGAATTTGACGCAGTTAATTGTGATCTCCGATCTCGACTTTAATGATATCGAGCGCTGACTCACTTCAGACTTCAATAACTTCCAAAAAATCTCATGACTGGATCCTCAAAATTAATCTTCTCTTGATGAATTCAGATTAAAATTCACAGTAATTTTTAAAATATTGAGTCACTTTAAAATTCTTGAAGAATAAGTAAGTAAATTTCCACACTGATTGACGCATTTTATTACAACATACAACGTCAGTGTCAGTCGTACGAGGTCAAGACAAGAACGAACTTAATCCTAATTACATCTTCCATTAACAACATTGACAATCCATTATTATGTTTGTTAAAGACAATTAACTCCACATAATTTGGTACAAGTCAGAGGGCGATAACATACGCCGACACAATCTTCTGCGCTACAGCCTTCGGTTGGTGGTTAACAGCTGCCGCAACGACAGTTCTCTGTCGTTCGGGCAGCGTCGAAGACGCTGTCAACATCGTATTAAGGCGCTCTCCTTCGACATGAAATAGATACAAAAAACCATTTAAGTACACAGCTCAAACTTGAAAATTACAAAAATAACATTACCAATATACCTATTAAACATTCAACGTCATATACGCATAAAATACTATTACCTGCAAACTGAGCTGTAGGAGACATAGCGTAACTGCCTTGAAATTTGGTTCCACTACACATTTGCTTTAATTTCACAATTTTTTTAACTTGTAACTGGTTTTTGAAAACATCCCTGCTTAATCTGATTTCACTTACTGATTACTTGTGTGGTAGACTAACAATGTGACAGATAGACGAGTGAATACAGTACTAAGAAGATTTTTCGATTGCAACGTTATTAAATTTCACTAGAACATTTTTTTCCTGGGAACATGACCGCTTTGTAAGTTGGAGCATGTTTTCACATTTGGAAAAACCTTAATTTTCCTGCAGTAATTTTTGTAATTTCATAAAAATTCCACAGCACTTAAAAAGTGAATGCCATCATTTAAAACTAAAATAAGAAAATACATTAAACTTCTGTTACAGGGCCAGCTAGAGTCACTAGAATGAACAACATACGTAACCTTCTTACATAATATTGTAAGTAATTTTCACTCATTTCTACCAAGAAACACTTTTTTTAAGTGCAAATAGTAGATGTTGATGATGAGTATTGTGTACTTATATATATTCCAAATCCACTTAAAGAATGTAACTACATCCACAATTATTTTGCATATTCAGTGTATATACAAGACCTTTAAATCGAACTGTTTAAGTCATCGAATCAACACTTTCATATAATAAGTACTGTGATTCTGCCTAGCTGTAGAGACTGTTTACAGCAACATACATCAGATACATCGATTCTTTCCTTAATATACCTTTCATGTACTTGTTTGCTTCGCTGATCTTTTATTACAGTATTATATTACTTCTGACGCCTTCCAAGATCGTAGGATCATGCTATAATCACGAAACAAATCAAGAGGTTGCAACCTTATCTCTTGCTTGATTGTTTGGTTCGGACTGTGATGCATGAATCGGTACAAATCTTTCTGATCAAGTTTGTTTCTAATTTTTGATTATTGTTAACTTCTGTTATTGAAGATACTCTCTTACCACTTGATGGGGCTCTTGATGCCAGTATATTTTATAAAAATTGGTCTAACTTGAATCAATTAATTACTGATAAAAATGTCCGCTCCCGGTAGCTGAGTGGTCGGCGTGACAGAATGTCAATCCTAAGGGCACGGGTCCGATTCCCGGCTGGGTCGGAGATTTTCTCCTCTCAGGGACTGGGTGTTGTGTTGTCCTAATCATCATCATTTCATCCCCATCGACGCGCAAGTCGCAGAAGTGGCGTCAAATCTAAACACTTGCACCCGGCGAATGGTCTACCCGACGGGAGGCCCTAGTCACAGGTCACTCATAAAAATGAGTTTCATAATCTCAGTTAATTAAATACGCAACAGACAACCCTCGCTGGGGTTATCATGAACCAGCGCAATCAGTACAGAGGAGTAGGGGTTTGCTCATGCAGACAAGCTAACAGCAAACAAACCATGTCCCATTGTTACTCTGAATTAGGTTTCTTTAACTTGTTAATTTATTCACTTTTCTCAACTGCTACTGATTACTGGCAGTTTATGCACTGAATGAGAGGAGAGGGAGCTCACTCTACCACTTCAAGAGCAACACTTGATTCCTGAGCTGCACAAAATTTTATTACAGCATTAGCAATTTCTGTATCAGGCTCATTTACACTTTCTGATGATTCATATAGATCTGCATAATTACCATACTGATTCCAATTTGGGATTACTTTTGGTCTCCTATGGATATCATAAAAGTGCCACACTGTAAGGTAGTTGGAAGTTTTTATTGCATGTGATTTCATAACAGTAAACTACGTCGCATTCACACTGGCATGCCAATATACAGACTGATCACCGCAACTACTGCCTTGTTTGAATGTACTATCGAAAGTAGTATCAAAGCCAAGCCTAACAGAGATAAGCAGGGAGTCCTAAGAAATAAAGGTAATTTCTGTTGGTTTGGACTATAATGCGTTAGTAAAAGCAGTAGTGTGTCAATATACCTTACACTGTTGAATAAGAGATTATTCATTTCATCGCAACAATACAATGTTCTCTGACGTAGCACTGGGTCTGCATTGGGGAACGATCTAATTTCACATTCCAGTGGCATTGCTTTATTAATTATTAAGTGTTTAATAAAGAGTTTTCTGAGTATTGCACACATATCAGTTATTTTCTAACATAAATATTATTCACTTTGAACATGACCTCTAGTTCTAGTGAATCACGTAATTTTTAATGTAGTGTTTTGGTCTTACTTTGCGCCACAACAGACCATGGACCACCAATGTAAACTTTTCAGTCATAAAATCTAAGCCCAGAACTAAGGACGTTATAATGAACTCCACTTTGTCTTCAGAGGCGTACACTGTATTTTCTATAATTGCTGTCTCTTAAAAAGTCTGATGATTGTCTACTGATGAAGCCACGAATCTAGATCTGCTTATAAAGCTCATCCCTGTACCTTTTTTTTTCACAAAGCTTATACACTTTACTTTATTAATTGGGATCAGATTAATCATTTCGTCGTCATATCCTAAAGCTTTCACAAACAATTACACTCGAAACTGGGTTTCACATATATTGTACAGATGCACTGCAGTAAATCATGGATTTTTCAACCTGATGTTATATTCACTTGTCCAGTGGCCAAATGTTTCCATTTATACGTCTACATGACGATAAATTTTCTTATTTTGGTGTGTATCACTTTTATTTTCTTTATTTTTTCATTGTGAGATAACAGTTTCAATGGTTTCAGATCTAAGAATCTGTGTGCTATTTTTTAAACTTCTTTCTTTATCATCTTGATGAATTTCTTTAATGTGTTTGTATCACAATGAAATATAGAACCCTTTTAATGTCTGTAGATGTAGTTGTCATAGTAATAATCACTTTGGTTCATATTTTTGGTACTCCATTGTGTAAGACTCTTTAGAATTTGATCTACTTGTCATCATTTTCTCTGGCAAGTCCTCAGTCAGCATAGATTTCAAAGGGAACATTAACTGCATTGTGGCTGTTTTTGAATTTTGAATGTAATGTCTCACAGGTCCTGTAGCTGCGCGGCGCCTGAAGAATGCTCTTTGTGTTTTTGATTGTTGCTCAGAAAGCCGTGAAACTGGACAGGCTTTCTAGCTACAATCATAATCAGAAAAGAGCAAAATATCATCTTGTACACCTGCTGGCAGAGAGCTTGGAATATCCAGAATGTAAGTTTCATTTGCAGTTTATGCCGAAATATATGCTTATGCCCGTAAATCCCTTAGCCGGACAACAGACGGTCAGCAACGCAGATGCGTGATACTGAGTTGTGTGTTATATGTGTTTGGTCATGTGCTTTCTAAACGCAAAGAATCTGTCAGCAGCTGACATGTATTATCAAATTTATGAACTGGTGAAGAGATATAAGGTTCTTCAACTATACACTCGGCTCGAAATAACAGCCAGTTGTTTCTGTTGAAGCAATGAAGTGGATACAGCGCATCACGTAAGTTTTTCCATTTATATTGGGAACACACAGAAGATAAAATATTATTTAAGAAATTAAACTGCCCCTTTCAGTTTCCGAGACCTATTGAAATTAGGTAAAAATATTCATCTACAAGTGTTATTATCAGTAGTTGTAATGCACAGCAGCTAAGAGAAACTGTTCTGTCAGCGATCTTTTAAGTTCAATGGTCAAAGTCCAAACTTTCCATGGGAAGGGCACCAGAGTATGGTCCAGATTTTATTCATGCGGTTGGGTGACTAACCAACCCAACTATACTACATGAAACATATCCCTCCTTAATGATGATATCTGTTAAATTTACCACATAGATATGACAAGATTTTGGCTATAAATCAGAGGGTTATTTCCAGCAGTAGATGTGATAAAACTGGCTATAACCTCTGCTGTTAATCCAACCTTATGGAATTGCTCTGAGTTATGCGTGGGCGGTGGTGATGGTGAGGCCAGCCACAGTCTAATAAATGTTGCAGATAAACAACAACTGATTACCAGCAAACACAACAGCAGTAGGAACACGAAGGTTTTATTTGCTTGTATTACCGAATTTCGATCCGCCGTTTACAGAACAGAGTAGCCCTCCAGCGAGTTTTGAACTGTCACATAGTACAGTCTTCATACGACATCGCTCCATCACGCCAGCGAGACTTTCCCATATTTGTGTGAATATAGAATTTATTTACTGCTGAACATCGGAAAATTTGAGTTTGTCCATATATTATCTCTCTCCATTACACATTCCTATTTTTACGGTATACCTGAAAGGTTATTACTATGACTGCATGTGGGGCTATATTTTTTGAAGTCAATATTAACATCTCATTGCTCTGAAGTTTCGAGCAAGCTAAATTAGCAGTTAATTTTTTTAATGGTCAAATAAATATTCGTCATAAACTAATATTGCTGTGTAAAAATGTTATATTTCAATTAAAATTTAGTCATGAGAGCGTAATGCATACTTAAAAGGCACCATTTATTGGCACACCGTTGCCTTTGCTTCCACTTACAAAATTTTTTGGCCGTGGCGTTAGTAGTCAAAAAATTCTCACACAGAGGAAGGGAGGTGGATGCTGTCGCAGTCTGAGGCACAATATGCTATTAATGAGGACGCAGCACGACGAGGTACATCACGAGATTGAGATTCTAGAGAATCTGCTATCCATCTGGATCGTGTAACAACACTGGTCCATGATAATGTCCACATGATAACGTCAACACATCCCCTTTCTTAGCGCAGGTGCAATTGATACACTATACAGCTTTTCTAGGTTAGTAGCTCAGTGAACAAAGACCAAATTGGGGAAAAAATTTGTGTAGTAGTAAATTTTTGTACTGTGCTAGAAGGAAGTGCTCTGATCAACATACCAAAAATCCTGATCGGCGGAGTGCGAGCGTGGGGATGAGGGGGCGTTTAAAGGCCGCTATTTTATGTTTTTCTTGAATAACTCTTTAATGGTATAAAGTTAAATGAGGTGGGTCAAATGTGCGTGTGTGTGTGTGTGTGTGTGTGTGTGTGTGTGTGTGCACGTGCGCGCGCGCTCGCAGTAAGAGACGTTGTTGTTGTTGTGGTCTTCAGTCCTGAGACTGGTTTGATGCAGCTCTCCACGCTACTCTATCCTGTGCAAGCTTCTTCATCTCCCAGTACATACTGCAGCCTACATCCTTCTGAATCTGCTTAGTGTACACATCTCTTGGTCTCCCTCTACGATTTTTACCCTCCACGCTGCCCTCCAGTACTAAATTGGTGATCCCTTCATGCCTCAGAACATGTCCTAACAACCGATCCCTTCTTCTAGGCAAGTTGTGCCACAAATTTCTCTTCTCCACACTTCTATTCAATACCTCGTCATTAGTTATGTGATCTACCCATCTAATCTTCAGCATTCTTCTGTAGCACCATATTTCGAAAGCTTCTATTCTCTTCTTGTCGAAACTATTTCTCGTCCACGTTTCACTTCCATACATGGCGACACTCCATACAAATACTTTCAGAAACGACTTCCTGACACTTAAATGTATACTCGACATTAACGAACTTCTCTTCTTCAGAAACACTTTCCTTTCCATTGCCTTTCTAGATTTTATATCCTCTCTGCTTCGACTATCGTCAGTTCTTTTGCTCCCTAAATAGCAAAGCTAATTTACTACTTTAAGTATCTAATTTCCTAATCCAATTCCCTCAGCATCACCCCTTTTACTTGGACTACATCCCATTATCCTAGTTTTGCTTTTGTTGATGTTAATCTTATAGCCTTCTTTCAAGACATTGTCCATTCTGTTCAACTACACTTCCAGGTCCTTTGCTGTCTCTGACAGAATTACAATATCATCGGCGAACCTCAAAGTTTTTATTCTTCTTCGTGGATTTTAATTCCTACTCCGAATTTTTCTTTTGTTTCCTTTACTGCTTGCTCAATATACAGTTTGAATAACATCGGGGAGAGGCTACAACCCTGTGTCACTCCCTTCCCAACCACAGCTTCCCTTTCATGCCCCTCGACTCTTATAACTGCCATCTGGTTTCTGTACAAATTGTAACTAGCCTTTCGCTCCCTGCACTTTACCCCTACCACCTTAAGAATTTGGAAGACAGTATTCCAGTCAACATTATCAAAAACTATCTCTAAGTCTACAAATGCTTGAAAGATAGATTTGCCTTTCCTTAATCTGTCTTCTAAGATGAGTCGTAGGGTCAGTAATGCTTCACGTGTTCCAACATTTCTATGGTATCCAAACTGATCTTCTCTGAGGTCGGCTTCTACCAGTTTTTCCATTCGTCTGTAAAGAATTCGTGTTAGTATTTTGCAGCCGTGACTTATTAAACTGATATTTAGGAAATTTTCACATTTGTGGACAGCTGCTTTCTTTGGGATTGGAATTACTGTATTCTTTTTGAAGTCTGAGGGTATTTCACCTGTCTCATACATCTTGCTCACCAGATGGTAGAGTTTTGTCAGTGCTGTCTCTGCCAAGGCTACCAGTAGTTATAATGGAATGTGTCTACTCCCGGGGCCTTGTTTCGACTCAGGTGTTTCAGTGCTCTGTCAAACTCTTCACGCGGTATCGCATTTCCCATATCATCTTCATCTACATCCTCTTCCATTTCCATAATATTGTCCTCAAGTACATTGCCCTCGTATAGACCCTCTATATACTCCTTCCACCTTCCTGCTTACCCTTTTTTGCTTAGAACTAGGTTTCCATCTGAGCTCTTGATATTCATACAAGTGGTTCTCTTATCTCCAAATGTCTCTTTAATTTTCCTGTAGGCAGTATCTATCTTACCCCTAGTGAGATAAGCCTCTACATCCTTACATTTGTCCTCTAGCCATCCCTGCTTAGCCATTTTGCACTTCCTGTCAATCTCATTTTTGAGACGTCTGTATTCCTTTTTGCCTGCTTCATTTACTGCATTTTTATATTTTCTCCTTTCATCAATTAAATTCAATATATCTTCCGTTACCCAAGGATTTCTATCAGCCTCCGTCTTTTTATCTACTTGATCCTCTGCTGCCTTCACTATTTCATCTCTCAAAGCTACTCATTCTTCTTCTACTGTATTTCTTTCTCCCATTCCTGTCAATCGTTCCCTAATGCTCTACCTGAAACTCTCTACAACCTCTGGTTCTGTCAGTTTATCCAGGTTCCATCTTCTTAAATTCACACCTTTTTGCGGTTTCTTCAGTTTTAATCTACAGTTCATAACCAATAGATTGTGGTCAGAGTCCACATCTGCCCCTGGAAATGTCTTACAATTTACAACCTGGTTCCTAATTCTCTGTCTTACCATTATATACTCTATCTGAAGCCTTACAGTATCTCCAGGCCTCTTTCATGTATAAAACCTTATTTTGTGGGGTATTAAGGGATAAATTGTGTATTGTGGTCTGGGGGCGTAACAGAGTAGAGCTAGGGGTAGGGGAGGGTTGGATGGTATACGTTTGAGGGAAGGCAGGTCGTCTGTTAATGGTCATGTTCTTCCTTCCTTGTGCAAACGGGAGCGTAAGCACGTGATAACCCTTTCTACCCCACTACGTCACAAAAAGCAACTAAACTGTTGTTTAAGGAAGTTATACTGACTGCACAGCGCATCTTATGACTCACTGGCGACACGGTGCACACACATGCCAAAGAGGTACTTTCCACGAAGTGTGTTAACATTATGTGAATAATGAAAGAAACGCATATGGATTGAATCTACGTAAATCTTTGCACACTGATGTACACTGCCAAGAGAGAAATTGATAGTCATGCTGAACGCCAACCTCAGCGTTCTTCTGGGAAAGGCAACCTCCATCACGATGAGCGCTGCTCGCTCTTCAGTTTACAGACTACACTTACCCAGCATTTCCTGTCCAATTCGCATATGTGAGTAGACAAAATAACTTCACTAAGCTTTTACTTAAGTAGTGGAGCACTTGTTCGTTTACTAATGAGTATTTATTTGCACTTGTTGTGGAGTTCCTATAAGCAATGGCTAGGAAGTATTTAATCTGTGTGATGTCGTCAGTGACGTGTGTAGTGTTGGTGAGAAAGACATTGAATTGGTAGATGTGCCACGTTGCTACTCACTATCTTTGTCAGCGAACTGTAAAGAAGTGTAAATCTGTTATAATGACTTGGTGGTGAATTAATGAATGACCAGAAAAGTTACTTCACTTCTCTCATATTAATTGTGTTATTGGCGAACTGCATAAATCTCGTCCATTCAGGAATTTCTGGCAATTGTAGACTGAACTGCACTGACTAAAGCAACTTTCCACACATCCCCTTTATATTTTCCTAGCTGAATTTTACTATGTCTGACGGGATAGGAACTATCATGTTCGAGTCTATAAAATAATCAGTTGTAACGCATTGCTTCACTTATCTCAATTTGCGCAACACCTAGATGACTTGCTACTGTTGTAAAGAGAGCCAATTTAAACCTCCGGGCCTCTTCAGATGTTGGGACACCTGAAGCTGGGGTTATGTATTTGACACATCCTACGCTGTGAAAAGTATTCCAACCGTTGATTGTGGAGGCAATGAAATCAATGTTGTCGAATACGTAATGGCAGCATGTTAAACCCGGTGTAGGCTATTCGGTGCGGTAGGCAACTGACATCTCCAGCTGTTGACCTTTTTTGCATAATAGCTCACTTTAATACTGCAAATATGCATTTAGTAAACTGAAAACAACTTCACCATGTAACCACCAACTCAATTAAGTTTCACGTAAGAGAGCTAGACAGGAAATGCTGGGAAGTATTGTGTATTATGAACTGAAAAGCAAGCAGTGCTCGTGGTGAGGGAGGTTGCCTTTGGCAGAAAAACGCTGCCGCTGCAGTGCCGGTTGAATAAGAATCAGTTTCTCTCCCATCAGTGTACATCAGTGTGCAGAGATTTGCATACATTCAGTCCATATGCGTTTCTTGCATTAATATTATTAGTAACTATTACCTGTATTCCATGTAGTCTTCGCGGAAAATACCACCTGGGCATGTTGAAACTACCTCTTTAATTATTTTTATTAAACACTTTCCTACAGAATTTTCTCTGACAAAGACAACTCACACTTAACCTATTCATTTATTACCCACAATGTAAAGCCCAACGAGATCTGACTGTTATACATTGACAACATAACTTCCAATAATTCATACAAAAGAATGACCCTGAATTGCAAGAAATCCTAACAATAATACAAATCCAAAAAATATGAAATTAAAGAAATATGAAATTACCCCCAACTCTGTTAATTGCCTAAATTCATTTCGATCACGAATCCCAACAGTACAAATCCCATTCTTTTTTATAAGTCACTTACCTCTCAGAAAATCTTCATATCACGAACTACTGCAAGTAGCAACTATGGCCACCTAATTAAAAAGATTCTAACTGCTGTAGACTCTAACTAGTAGGAGGCATATATTTATCGAAAGAAAGGTTTTGTTAAAGAACAGACAATGGATTTAGAAAATTTTACGTTATTCTTGTGACATCCAGTTCCGAAAATTCCAGCTGCCCAAACATTATCAACCAAACATCCATCATCATACATTTCCTTGGGTATTTTCTTATAAATACATCATTTCATCTCACTTTACAATGCATGTCCTACCAACGCAGAGTGTCCACTAAGAAAATTATATTGATACACTTCCCTATCCATTCACTAACCACAAGTCCGTCCAACCACAGAACCTCTTGTCGAGGGCGCAGACCGTTGTCAGCGATATTAACACACTCTATAGTGCTGCCACGGTATAAACAGGCTACTTACACTGTATGCGCAATGCATCACCAGTGATTCATAAGGCGTGCTGCGGAGCGTGAGTAGAGGGTGTAGAGAATTGCTCACTCACTCTTCTGTTTACAGACATAAGACTGAAGGGAGAACACGACCACAATCTAACGGCCTGGCTTCCTTCACGTGTACACCCTCCACTCCCCAAACACCCTGTTACACCCCCCCCCCCCCCCCCCCCCCCCAGAACTGATTCCTTTATATGACTCTACTGTACTCTTGTGTGGTACACACATTTAATATTTGTTCTTAACCAACGTAGTTTAACAGCAGACATTAATTGTATACTATTAAAAGCATTTTTTAATAATCTGCCATCTTTCATTCCTGCAACGTGGAAAATATTAGCCCTACAGAAATATGAACAGGGCCTTTTGGAGGAAATTTAATGTACGAGTCAGTGCTGGAAAGTAATGCCTCCGGTTTTTATATGAAAACTCTTGAAGCTTTTAAAATTAAACTAACGTTATTAAGATTGCAGATAGTTGTTCTTCATGTCTACATTTTTGTTTCATAGCATGCACTACCAGCAAAGTTTTCGATCCCACGCCCAGGTTCCCGAGTTCGATTCCCGGCGGGGTCAGGGATTTTCTCTGCCTCGTGATGGCTGGGTGTTGTGTGCTGTCCTTAGGTTAGTTAGATTTAAGTAGTTCTAAGTTCTAGGGGACTGATGACCATAGATGTTAAGTCCCATAGTGCTCAGAGCCATTTGAACCATTTTTTTGGAAGTTTTCGATCACCTGTCACAACTATCGATTTTTGGTTTAACCAGGAATTTCGATTTGAATATTCTATTATATCCCCATTCCGACAATAAAACACCTATAAACATATAAGGACTGAGCACCTCTGTTGTGTATTTGACTGGCTGTTCTGTAGAGGGGCGCTAATGGGTCTCCACAACAGGACTGACATGTCTTTACCTAAGACAGTTCTGTTCAAATAGGCCTCATTCCTTCAGCTGTCTCTGTAGCAACCAGTCTTCATTTAGAAACTTCCTGGCAGATTAAAACTGTGTGCCCGACCGAGACTCGAACTCGGGACCTTTGCCTTTCGCGGGCAAGTGCTCTACCATCTGAGCTACCGAAGCACGACTCACGCCCGGTACCCACAGCTTTACTTCTGCCAGTATCTCGTCTCCTACCTTCCAAACTTACATAAGCTCTCCTGCGAACCTGGAAACATACCCCAGGCTGTGGCTAAGCCATGTCTCGGCAATATCCTCTACCATCTGAGCTACCGAAGCACGACTCACGCCCGCTACTCACAGCTTTACTTCTGCCAGTATCTCGTCTCCTACCTTCCAAACTTACATAAGCTCTCCTGCGAACCTGGAAACATACCCCAGGCTGTGGCTAAGCCATGTCTCGGCAATATCCTTTCTTTCTGTTCGCAGGAGAGCTTCTGTAAAGTTTGGAAGGTAGGAGACGATATACTGGCAGAAGTAAAGCTGTGAGTAGCGGGCGTGAGTCGTGCTTCGGTAGCTCAGATGGTAGAGCACTTGCCTGCGAAAGGCAAAGGTCTCCGTTCGAGTCTCGGTCGGGCACACAGTTTTAATCTGGCAGGAAGTTTCATATCAGCGCACACTCCGCTGCAGAGTGAAAATCTCATTCCAGCCTTCATTAGTTTTCAGTACATTGTGTGCATCTGATCAGTTTCATACCATATTACCTCCTATTGGGATGGAAAGAGGAGATTGGAAATGAAAAACGTGCTCTAATTGTATCTCGGCATGAGGACGGTTATTCTAGTAGGATAATAGCAACAAAGTTGGTTAGTCCAATTATAGTGCTGTATATTCAACACCCACCCATCATTTATCTGCTTTTGGCGTGTGTTTACCCCAGCTAATTGACTGACAACAGAGAGTGCAAAACTGCCGAAATATTGGATAAAGCAAAAAAAAAAAAAAAAATGAGGCCCTGTGACTTCTGATTGAACTGCGGTGGCAGTGTTGACATTAATTGATTCAGAATTGATCACTTTTAATGAAAAGGTGTGCACATTGATGTTATATTCAGCTATTGAACGCCAGATGCAAATGTTGAACATAAAATTAATTAAGAAAGTGACTTGGGATTTCAACTACTTGATTGAAAACAGATGCCATCGATTAGCACAAATTTATTTTAACTCCCGACCTTCAATCATCACATTACAAGACTCTCCTATCAGGCAGTGGTAATAAAGTGCGTTTGCATGGAGTAAAGCGCGATAACTCAAAAGTAATTCCTATCGACTGACCCAGGCATAATGCGAAGTGCGAAAAGAATTCTACAACACACGCCCCATGAAACCCTCATGGAAACTTTGCCGACATGATCCAACAAATTAATCAGTGGCCAGAGTGGGCAATATCACCGAATTCAGCGTGGCGGGGCGTCATCGTTATGCGGAAGTCGGCCGACCCGTGGTGGTGCAAGGCGGCGAACATCTATTCACTTCTAGCTATCTTGCTCAGTACATAGCTGAACGAAACCTTTCTATCTCCAAGCCCAATCGTTCTGTTTGCTAAGTCCTAAACTGCAGCGATGCTCACTCTCTCTCTGGCAAGCTGAGTAAAGAACGCCACGTCTGCACTCTGGGCAAGCTGGGAACGGAAGACCTCTACGGAGACTTCTCCCAGTCCGCTCTTCACCTTGGTTTTGCCTCCAGCCAAAATCATTTGCACCAATTGCAGTGCAAGTCGCGTTAATTATGCGTCGCTTCCCAGCACTGACCAATGCCTGCTCTGGGAAGTAAACAAATTCCCACAAAATTTCCCTTCCTCTCAACTTCTGCCATTAGGTCCTCCCAGGCCACCCATCAAGGTTAGCGTCTGCACAAAACACCAATTTTTCCAGAATTCTGACTCCCAGGAGAGTACTTCAAATTCCTTGGTCCTACGTTCCCATTGGAGGCCGGCGTATTTCATTCTGTCACTCTTCACCTGATTTACTTCAAACTCTGTGGACCGTGAATTCAGCGTGTAGTTGCTATAGTCACGAACACGCATATTTTGACCTCTGTTGACCGCTCCACTGTAGCTTTACGTGGCTTTCTAGCATGTTTCACTGAAAACTTTGATTACTTTGAAGCGGCTAAAATCTAAAGCATATTGTACTGACTTAATCATAGAGAAGCTATTTATTTTCTGGGACTATTTAGTTAGTATGTGTTTGTACACTGAAATAAAATACATGGTGTTTAATCATGGGTAATCGAAAACTTTTGACCAGTAGTGTATCTAATTCTTTCCTGTAAAATATCTCTTTTTTAGCTATCACAATTAGCTCCATTGTTTACTGCAGTTCTTCTAGCAAAAACGATCAGGGATTTTTCATTCTACCTCTTATTTTCTGCGAAACACTACCAATAAAACATTCAGCATCTTTATGGGTGTACACTGGCAGCTCTCCCGACCGCCATTAATGAGGAATGAACTTTAAGTTCACAACTTTTAGAAAGTAGGGCCTGTTAAATGTAGTTATTCCATTAGTATCGAACTCTGCAGATGGCTCTTCTGTTGCACGATGCACAACATCCAATCTGCTACGTTTAGGTGCAATATTACTATACTAACATGTTAAACTTATCTAAAGTGGGGTGAAGCTTTATAAACATTTTTTGTTCTTCTTCCTACATAGTGAAGTTCTCGAATCCATCATTTCTAGCTAGTACTCCTAAATATGACCACTTACCATTGCTATTACAGTAAACACTGATAACTCATATCCTTCACTTGAATCCTGATTTCTCCATATACTGTGTACAAAATAATATGCAAGCCTTGACTGCACTTCTGCAAGAGCTTCTTTTTCCAGTTGTAGTTTATATTCTTCTGTTACAGCAGTTGTTTTCGCCATATAATCCAGTTTTTAATGTCTTAAATCAACCTCTTTCATTTACAATTTTCTTTTGTGTACACATAAAACATCAAGAAAGATTAAGGGGGTAATTTCAAGTCTGGTAATATAACGTTATTTAGCCAAGGAAGATATAAAAGTTCCTCGCTGATGCATATCAGGGCAACTGGTAAAATCTATAAGCTGGTTACCAATAACTTCGTTCATTCCTGGGCTTGTGAATTGACACACACATTTGTTATGTATCTTTACTCTAAAAGTGCAGCTAATGTACGTTAAATAGTCAACTCCAACTGCCTTACCGTTGTTTACAATCGTTTTGCTGTTTCCCTGGTAGAATCCTGGCACACAGATGGTGTGGCTTGATGATAGATTGTTGTACATCTCCATTTCGTTAAAAAACTTGCATTAGATCCAGATCCGTAAGATAACTGGCTGAACAAGAAACTGCTGCAGTATATCAAGCAGCTCTTCCATTAGTACATCCACTTTAGCGTCAGTCATTCCACTTTACAGGCTATAGCCACAGGATTTTTATATTTCTTTCTTACTGATTTTTTCCAACATTCCTCTTGCTGTCGCATTATCGTTCCCGTGTAGCAGAAATGGTAACTTTCCCTTGTTGCAGTGTATTGCAGAGATGAACTTAGAGAATGTTTTGTGTAGCTAACATGAAATAATCTACGAATTTAACTTTACAGGCTTGGTGTTTTCTAATTGTTCTTGACAATATACTTGCTCACAGACTTTAATCATCATTATGTTATCCCAAACGGTTCTGTGGTGGATATAAGCACATTTAAATTCTTCTAGCTGAGAAGCCTGCCACTTTAGGTGTAATTTACGTTAGCAGTTCAGTAACAAGATTGCACAGAGTCTCCAGCAATAATCAGAAAACAAAACATTCGTCGGTTAGTCTCGTCTTCCTCCCTAATGCCTGAAAGATGTTTAACACTATGAGAGAATCCATGTTGACACTTTCCACTACCACAGGAGACTGATCCGGTGTGGTTATCAAGTTTCTTTTTATACTTTAAAGATCAGAGATGGCAACATTTACGATAAAGTGATCTTCTAAATTTTGTTGTACTTGAAAATCAGTTGTAAACTCCTAGGCCTATTACACTATTTTGTGTGTACTGTTACCTAGTTCCACGTAGTTAAAATGTGTTAAACAGTATATTTGAAGCAGAATTAACGGAAAACCAATAAGTTAAAAAAGTTCGTTCACTGTGATGCGTCTGTCAGCAGTCACCAATTAGTTAACTCTGCACATTGTCTGGAGAGTGTGCAGTACGAGGCCTGCCCTGCGAGGACAATCCTCTATATTGGCGTGCCCGCTTTCATCACGTAACCTACTTGCCCACCGTCTAACTGTACTGCGATCGACAGCAGCATCTCCATACACCTTTTTCAACCTCTTGTGGATATTTTCCACTGTCTCATTTTCACAGCACAGGAATTCTACGACAGCAAGTTGCTTCTGACGAACGTCAAGTGTAGCAGCCATCTTGAAGATATGCTGTGATGGCGCCACTCACGGGAACAGGTTGAACTAAGTTTGAAAACAAGCGGGAAGGATGTATCTACGCATTGTAAAACTTTCACACATGCAGAATGAAAACTGTTTTTACAAAAATAGTGCGTATTTTTTTGGAGTGACCCTCGCATAACTTCCTCAACGGAGTGATTTGTGATGGTGTGATGACATTAATCCAGCCATGGGGAAGGTAATACCAGACATATGGGGAAAATACCAAGCAAATACCAAGCAATACCAAGCAAGTCTTCAGTATTTTTCGTTGGTATGACACACTTATCAACTTGGAGTAATGAAAATGAGAGTAGATTCGAAGATGAGCACGCGGATTCGTCAGGGGTTTGAGTGTCAGTGACAGTGACAGTGTCACAGAAGTGCTCAGCGAACTACAACCAGAGACTTTGTGCACCGCAAAGAGACTTACTCTAAAAATTCCAAGAGCGTACATTCGGTAACGATACAAGAAACTTAACACGTCCTCCAACGTACATCAGTTGCAGTGGTCACGTCGCAAAAATTAGGAACATTAGAAGTCAGACAGAAGGGCTCCTACAATTTTCTTCCCGCAAACAGGATACTTTCCCCCCTACATATCGACCGTAAGGTGGCCTGTAGAGCAAAGATATAGTAGACTTATGTGTTGATGCAAAGACACAGACCAGTAAATGGTTTGATGTGTTACTGTCTACTGTGGCACAAGTAATTGTTTGGTCACGGGTAATGCTCTCACCTCCATACAATTCGAAAGCTGGACGCGCCAAATAACGAGCACATCGACCAGCAATGATTGATTGTTCCCATGTCATGGATTAGTCACCAGTGCTGGTAGTAACCTTATGGGACAGTGTACCAATGATCCCCTTAAAAGAGCAAAGTGGTCGCTTTGGAGCAAGGGATGGGAAAAACCGACCGGTTAAAACCGATACTGATATTTTAATTCTGAATAACCGGTATTTTTCGGTGTTTGCTTTGTCTCAGCTATAAGAGGTGTTTTTTATTTTTTAATATTAACCACGTAAACTACCGAAATGTCAATTATCCGTAGCAGCAATGCCAAAAAAACTTTAAATAAACGTTTTTTAAAAAAGGACTAATTTTTATTCGTAAAATTTGCATTGGTTTGAAATATTGCATTATTATAAAATTGGCTATTTTAGAAACAATGTCGACAAAAAGAAGCAACAAACAAATGGCGCAAGAATTGGTTCAGTGTTGCTGAGACAATAAGGTTTCTATTGCTGCGTGTCGTGGCTTCGGGTACGCGAGTACGTGCAGTGTGCAAAACTTGCCTCCACCTGGCCTATACGGTAGTTTCTCGTTGCTGTCGTTAGACATCCATTGTATTGCAGAATGGCACCAACCCTAGTCTCGGAGTATTTTTACGATTTGACGCAGCAATGAAGTACAATGCTTCATTTGCTTTAAAAGATTAGAAGTTTATCTGCCACTTCTGTGAAATAATAAACGAGGAAGGAAAGTAGGGTTACAGTAATAAATCAAAACTTAACAATAATTCATTCATAGCATACAATAAAAACAGAAAGCAGCTGATATGCCTTCATCTGCTTGTAGCCCTTGAAAACGGAGAGATTAATACGAAAAATAGTGTTCTTCAACCTCAGTTTCCACCTTTCAGCATTGACCATTCGTAGTGCCCAAGTGGTATGATCTCCTAAAAAAACAAGAATTTTGAGCATAGTTTCAAAAAATTTGAATCAATAGGAGAATACTGGTAATTTTTTGTAGTGTTCAGTCATCTATCATTTTTCGAGAAAAGCAGTGAATGGTGTTAGGACTACGTTTTCTTCTATTTACCTATTTAATTTAATATCTTGGGTCCTTTATCTTGAAACTGAGTGGGTAAACATTTTTCAGTCTTTGTTCAATTTCTACGTTTTTGCAGGAGACAATATGAATAAAATACCGGAAATCGCTTATTTCAGAATCCGGTTATTATGAGCGATTTAACAAACAGGTTAAACTCGCGTGGGAAAAAAACGAAATAATCGAAAGCCGCTTGTTTCTGCGATAATCGCTATCCCTATTTAGAGCACTACAGACATTGTAGAACTAATGGCAGGCGGTCATATGATTGTCCGCAGCTGACGAAGTCTCGGCAGTGGAGTGGTGGGTATGTGCCAGTCGGTCGTATGGAATCCAGTGCCCATAAGCACATCGCGACTAAAGTTGACCGATTTTTTTGTTATCAACGTCCAACGTAACTAGAAGGAATGGCGTACCACTCGCAGCCACGTAAAAGCACTCGATCTTCAGGCCACTAGTGACCCATCGGGCCGGCCGGGGTGGCCGGGCGGTTCTAGGCGCTACAGTCTGGAACCGCGCGACCGCTACGGTCGCAGGTTCGAATCCTGCCTCGGGCATGGATGTGTGTGATCTCCTTAGGTTAGTTAGGTTTAAGTAG
Source organism: Schistocerca gregaria (assembly GCF_023897955.1). Classification (NCBI taxonomy): domain Eukaryota; kingdom Metazoa; phylum Arthropoda; class Insecta; order Orthoptera; family Acrididae; genus Schistocerca; species Schistocerca gregaria. The sequence goes on along the minus strand of NC_064931.1, from coordinate 852,967,958 downwards.
TTCTAAGTTCTAGGGGACTGATGACCTCAGAAGTTAAGTCCCACAGTGCTCAGAACCATTTGACCCATCGGGACTATCCAACCGCCGTGTCATCCTCAGATGAGGATGCGGATACGAGGGGCCTGTGGTCAACACACCGCTCTCCCAGTCGTTATGATAGTTTTCTTTGACCGGAGCCGCTACTATTCGGTCGAGTAGTTGCTCAATTGGCATCACGAGGCTGAGTGCACCCCGAATAATGGCAACAGTGCATGGCCGCTCGGAAGGTCACTCATCCAAATGCCGGTTACGCCCGACAGCGCTTAACTTCGGTGATCTGATGGGAACCGGTGTATCCACTGCGGCAAGACCGTTGCCTCAAGACTTGCAGGTCGATCTCAGCCAGTTTCCGAGCTAACGTTGCGAAGGCAACGGTATGCAATGGGCATTTGGAGGTGGGTATCTCGTAAAAGGCCATAGCACGCTGCTGCTTGTCATCAGTGTGCAAAACATACAAAATGGACAACAGCTGATTCCAAACCTGTGTTGCTTTCAGACGAATGGCTTTTTAGCTTCTTCTCAAAGGATGCAAGCTGTCGAGGGCACCGATGGCCAAATGAAGTTTTTAGCCCACCGTGTGTTGAGGGAGTAGTTGAGGCTGGATTTGGCTCTTTGAGCTTTTGGTGGTGTTTCTCGTACAGTGACTTGGCTCATTCATTCGGGTAACTGTGAACATGACTTAGGATGTTTACATCTACATTCTCAGTGACTAAATGTTGTCCTTTCATCACTATCTTCACAATGAGTATGCTGTGGACACTATGGTCTTCTAAAGAAATAGCGATGTTCGCACACATTCTTCGTTTGACAAACACTCAGGCACCTTATCTCACCTAGAATGAGCCGCTAACTCACCCGATCTTCATCCCATATAAACTGTCTGAGACCATTTGGGACAGATGGTGAGATGCATCAGTTTTTTCTCCGGTGTGCTTTTTCTTTTGTAAACTCTGGCCATGGTTTATTGGCAACCATTTCGAGCTGCGCCTTAACTGCCCGGGTCTCACGAACGGTATATACAGTGAGTTTCATTATAATGTATTAACAAGCCCTAAAGAGATTTATGACTCATATACAGGCGTCAGCTGCAGGAGTAAGCTCTTAGAGCAAAATTAACATCCATTTTCCAAGAGGATGGTGAACACACTTAATGGTGGTACTGCCTCTAATTGTTTAAATAAAGACTTACGTGTGGAGCTGAATGAGTGCACGGAGTAGAGCTATTAAAACACGGACCACAGGTATCACAGCAGAAAGCCGGTGTGGCCGAGCGGTTCTAGGCACTTCAGTCTTGAATCTCGCGACCGCTACAGTCGCAGGTTCGACTCCTGCCTTGGGCATGTTTGTGTGTGATGTCCTTAGGTTAGTTAGGTTTAAGTAGTTCTAAATTCTAGGGGACTGATGACCGTGGATGTAAAGTTCCATAGTGCTCAGAGCCATTTGAACCATTTGAACATATAGCTCAGCCTCCTGTAGCAGTAACACGACATTAATGCTGTAGGCAGATCATAACTTTAAACCACTTTAATCCAAGTTAAACAGATTGAAACAAATTTATACAAATTTAACGACATTGAAGCAAATTTAAACAAATTTATAAATATTATATTCGAATTGAACGAGCAGCCTCTAGCGATGGCGACACCATACTATCTCGACAGGAGTAAGCTCTTAGAGCAAAATTCACTCCCATTTTCCAAGAGGATGGCGGACACACTTGATGGTGGTACTGGTTGTAATTGTTTAAATAAAGACTTATGTCCAGTTCGTAGGAAGAGCTGACTTAGGTTAGTGGAGTTAGCCCAAGTGCCCTTTCTTTCCCACCATTTTCTTAGGTTAGCAGAGGTAGCCCAATTGACCTACCTCCCTGCCAAAATTCAAACTTCCCACCAGTTCCTAGGAAGATGTGGGGGTCGGGTGACTTAGGTTAGTGGAGGCAGCCCAACTGACCTTTCTTTCCCACAATTCTTTTAGGTTAGTGGAGGTAGCACAAATGCCCTTTCTTTCTCGCACTTTCTTAGGTTAGTAGAGGTACCCCAATTGAGCTATCTTCCCTCCCAAATTCAAAATTGCCGTCAGGGGCTTTTCACTTTCTTAGGTTAGTAGAGGTAGCCCAATTTAGCTATCTTACCTACAAAAATTCAAACTTCCCGCCATCTTGAATGACGCCAATTGCGCCATCAGCTGACATCACTTGACGTCGCATACTTGAGTCATGGCCGCCATTTTGGATAACGGTACTCTGGGGTGACGTCCTCCCTGGGTTGATATACCCCTGGGGTATCTTGGATAACGAAACTTGGGGTGACACATAGGTTGTCCCACTACTTCTATTCAGACTATCACACAGGAATTCCAAGCTGCACCAGGATCCACTGCAAGTACTACAACAATTAGGTGGGGGTGAGAAAACTTGTATATCATGGTCGAGCAGCTGCTCATAAGCCACGCACCATGGTGATAAATGCCAGACGACGCCTCGTTTGGTGTAAGGAGCATAAACACTGGACGATTGAACAGTGAAAAAACGTTGTGTGGAGTGACGAATCACGATCTGATGGCAGGGTGTGGGTATGGCGAATGCCCAGTGAATGTCTTCTCTCTGTGTGTATAGTCTCAACAGTACAGTTCAGAGGCAGTAGTGTTATGGTGTGGTCGTGTTTTTCATGGAGGGGAGTGGAACCCCTTGTTGTTTTGCTTGGCGCTATCACACCACAGACATACACTGATATTTTAAGCACCTTCTTACATCCCACTGTTGAAGAGAAATTCGAGGATTGCGATTGCATCTTTCAACGTTATCGAGCACCTGTTCATAAAGCACGGCCTGTGACGGAGTGGTTACACGTAGAGATGGGTCAACTCGGTTATCCCCATGAGCTACTTCATTCATTTCACTCTTTGCAGTGAAGCGTTCAAATGAAGTAGTTCATTCATGAAGTACAGAAGCCTGGCGAAGTTGCCCAGTTCGCCGCTCAGCCACGGCTACGATCGCTTTTGCTCGCTCCTAAAATAAAGCTTCGTAATAGTTCATAATTTTACCAACATATGGCCGAATTATGCAGTAACGTGCACGCAACGTTTTACGCTCGTACAGCGTCTGAGTTAACTTAAATAGAGCATGGTCGAAGGGGACAAAGGAAAGATAAACAGAGAAGCCTGTCACATATAAAGAAGGTATTATATTTAATCTTGCTCGACATTTTCTCATGAAGGGCCCATAAAAGTCTTTATCTGCCAAATGAAACATTATTTGTTGTATTCATGGGCTGAAAACAAGGGCTACCAACGAAACGCAGTCCAATTTTATGTTCCTTTTAAAATTTAATCCAAAATAGAATGAGTATGTTTACCACTGTCACAAAGACTATATACCTACGTTAAGAAATTATTCAGAAGTTTTCCTGTAGATTTTATTTTTGTTGGGAATAATAACCCTCCAGATTCAAAACGTAAACTGTCACCTGTAGTCATTGGTAAGATTTCAGGTAAAATCCCTCTTTCAGTGTTATTAACAAACCTTTTATTTTCATGTTGGCTGTGCGTGCTCACGCAGCCAGCCTCTTCGTTTGTTTCTTCAATATTCATTTGAGTGCAAGCGTTGCCAACGGTAGACTACTTGTAGACGCGAAGTTTAACTTCACAAATAGTCACGGGTAATGATGTCAGCACTGCACAAAGCAGCTGATGCTGCATTCCCCTCGCCCCTCACCGCCCCAACCCATCGTAAGCCATTCGTTCACAACAAGCACCGCGCGATTCGTCGACAGGCAGTAGAGGGAGGACTGAAGTGAATGGAGGATGAGTGACGTAGCGCCGATGTAGTGGGAGAGGAAGAGGGGAAGAGAGTGAGTGAACTAGAAAAAAAGTGTGGAGTGTGCCATCTGCGAAGAGTTTGAAGTACCAGTTCATTGAAATTTAGTGGTTAGTTCACTCTTCACTGGAGTGAAGCGTTCATTTGGACGACTCATTCACGAACTCCCCATCACTAGTTACACGACAATAACGTCCCTGTAATGGACAGGCCTGCACAGAGTCCTGACCTGAATCCTACAGAACACATTTGGGATATTTTGGAACGCCGACTTCACATCAGGCCTCACCAACCGACATCGATACCTCTCCTCAGTGCAGCACTCCATGAGGAATGGGCTGCAATTCCCCAAGAAACCTTACAGCATCTGACTGAACGAATACCTGCTAGAGTGGAAGCTGTTATCAAGGCTAAGGGTGGGCCAACACCATATTGAATTCCAACATTACCGATGGAGGGTGCGACAAACTTGTAAAACATTTTCAGCCAGGTGTCTGGATACTTTTAACCACATAATGTACCTCAAATGCTGTCTTGTGTTTTAATGTAGACACCAAATGACCAACATTATATTTTTTCTTTAAGTGGATCCAACATTTTAATGGGATAGTATATCATATCCACGAGTCCCTTATCATGAACAGCGATTGGTCTCATTTGTATTACGCTATATTTGGTTCGATTATACAGTGCAGTTATTTCTGGGAAGACATCTGCCCATCTATATGAACTGCAATACATCCATATTTGACCTTTTACTGTTCTTTTCAGATGTTCCACGATTCTCACCTTCAGAAAGGCAAATGTTGAGCAGTGATGTATTCCATATCGCTGCAGTAGTGTAGCCTAGCACACTTTTGATATCAAATTGATATGCTAATTAATTAAACTGATCAATTAAACCATCCCTCCCTCTTCCTTTAATCTATTGTTCTGCTTATTGATTTATGACCACCTGGGGTAGGTTTATGACCTCCTAGGGATAATCTATCCTTATAAGAAACCTTACACCCCGCCCTGTCCCACTCCTCATATCCCCTTCTCTACGAAAAGGCACCTTTTTTGTCACCCGTCCCCAGTTCAGTTCAGAGCCACTTTTCTCCCTCCTGGGAAATCCCCGAGCTCTCTCTCCCCCTCCTCCACTTCCCCCTCCACTTCTCCATCTGGAAATCGGCGGGAAAAAGACGTCACCTCACAACCTCTTGGTGCAATTAGGTGAGAATCCTTACTGCACTGGTCCCACATCCCATCGGTTTCCCAGAAATATTGAAGCACTTCCGACTGATCGCTACAGCACATTTGCAAATTTGGCGGAAAATATCTCATCAAATTGATTGACTGTGAGGAATATTGAAATTTGCGAGCAAAAAGCTCTCTTAAAACACTCACCACAACGCATACCTGGCGAAAACGAACTTCTGATCGCACTGTCAACTGACTACAGGTGTTGTGGGGACTGTGCAAGGCAGGACATCGCGTCTTCACAAGTGCGCTGGTCTGGATTAACCTGCACACGTGTCGACCACGCCGGCAGTTGGACGTCCAATTCCCAAAAGCTCCATGCGCCGGTTCTATCAGTCAGGAGAAGTTCGAAAGCAGCATTCCTCCTGTACCGGTCTGTGGACGTTATCCTACAGCATCTGACAAACCCTGAAAGTTTATCTCCGACATTTATTCTTTGGAACACAGCCAGGGACACGGCAGTGCTGTATGCCCTACACAACAATACCACTCGACAAACAGGCTACTGCATATATTAGTGTTTAATGTCCCACTGACAATGAGGTCCTTAGAGACGGAACACAAGCTCGGGTTATCGAAGAATGAAGAAGGAAATCGGCCATACTCTATCAAAGGAACCATCCCGGCATTTGCCTGAAGTGGTTTAGGAAAATCGAGGAAAATCTAAATCAGGATGACCAGATGTGGGTTTGAGCAGTCATCCTCCCAAATGCAAGGCCAGTGTGCTAACCATTGCGCCACCTCGCTCCATAAAAACACACTACTTTCAAGGGTGTTATCCTACAGCTGTCCACACACACACACACACACACACACACACACACACACACACACACACACACTGCCTCCACCAGCCCCTGCCACCACCCCCCACGAGCTTGAAGTCAAAACTACAGAACGTTCCTGTCATGTAGAAACATCAGTCTGAGTAAAACTGAGAACTATTTTGGGTCAAATTTTAAGCTCCGAAACATCTATGTTATAAGCTATTGTGTGACGAAGCCTTTCAGTGGAATAGTCGCATTCAACGTCAACCTACCTCGTATAAACGATCAACTATTGAAAGACACAATCGTGATAATAATAAAGTAGTCATGGTTCCAGGAGAACAGATACAACCGATTTCTTGCAGTTTAATGGACAAACTGGTATAGTTTGAGATCGTTCCTCACGTTCAAAATTAGTGTCTTCAGAAACCTTGTAAATAAATTGTCATGCACGTGGATATTACATGAATTACAGATGAGTGAAACATGGACACAAGACAGTGATTGTCTTTCGCGCATGTCAACAGCAAGTTACAATGTACATTGAAGGATCCTGAGAAATAAATGTTCTATAAATCTTGCAACTGTTCCCCTGTCTCTGCGCAACCCCTCCCCTCTCCCCAAACTGCAACACTGTCTCCGATTTAATTTTTTAACTGAACAGGAAAAGAAAGGCACTATATCTGCTACAATCGATGTCTAGCGATGGAACAGAGCGAGGTGAGTTCCATGTAATCAATACACTTCGATATTTTGCTTTCACAAAGGGCAAAACATGTGTTCCAAACTTGCCAAACCAACTGACAAAAGTGATATAGACTGATATTCTCTTTCAGTACCGCAACTGCCGTTCTGCAAAAACTCTTCCATACCAATCTAACTCATGACAGATATCCAGGTGCACACAATCTCTCAAAATGCTTGCATGCTGAAAAGGTTAGCACTACTTAGTGCTGAATAGTGGATATGAGCGTGAAACATTTGAGAGTATTCTGGTGACATAACATACGGTTAAGAAAAGAAGAAATGTATGGTTTATGGATGATAGAGCTCCAGACAGAGGAAGTTTGAAACATTTTACTTATACCACTTGTGTTAGCCATTCAGGAGTATTGTTGTAGTGTTTGGATTCCATACCAAGAAAGTACTGGCAAGAGAGAAATGATTATAGAACATAAACACACAGTCCTAAGGCTACACCGTTGAGCACTTAAACACGCTATAATGCTGAAGCCATGTTGTTTTCTGATATATTAGTCATGGGTGTAGGGTGGCGCGGTCTCATGACCTTAATTTCTTACATATTCCGAACTCACCATCGTATTCTGCGCATCAAGACGTTTCATTCTAGCCCAAGCTCGATAGGGTAGAACCACTTTTAAATATTTCCATTTAATCGATATGCAAATCTAATAAATAAATCGCAAGTGCACACTGAGATTAAAAAATTGAGGCTGGCGTACACAAACATGCAAGACACGACAGCAACAGGAGTTTTTGTTCGGCGGAGGCAATCAGCCCGCTGGAAAGTCTGTAGGAGGGTGAGTTAGCTCACAGCTGCACCAGCCAGCCGACCGCCCAGGGACCAAAACAGTTTTTGGCAGAGAAAAGGGACAATGGCCTGCATGTTCACCTTAAAAGCAAAACCCGCTATATTGTTTGGGGGAGCCCCAGCATACACATCTTTTGACGGACCTAGTGTGCAGTTTCAGAGGTCTCACAGGTGGACAGTAAACACCTAACGCAGATGCTATATATTTCCGGATTGGTCTGCTTAAATGGAGCGCTATTCTCCCATTTGTAAGAGTAACGATGATTGGCGGACTATTTATGACGCAATGAGCTGATGGAGTGAGGGAAAGACAGTAGATGAGATACCCTTTCGCTTTTTGCGTGGAGAGGGGTGGTTCCGGTGACGCTCTTGAAGCAGGAACACGTAGTGGGAGCGAGTGCGCTCGTGCATGCACGCAGAGAGCGAGGAACAAAGTCTCTACTCAGTACTGCACTGAGAGAGCACCTCTGTCGCTAGCGAATCGGAGTCATACTCTATATCGAGTCGCTCTCGATTAAGCGTTTGTTCACTGTGTTGGCGGCGACACTTAATGTGCAGTGTGAACACAGACAGAGTATTAGCGAGCGCCTGCGAGCGAACATTGAATGGCATCGTGGTGGACTGGTTATCTGACCGGTGTACCACGCCAATAGTTAGACTAGGGGCAGATAGGAGTCCTTGACTTCATCAAGGTGTCCTGAGAGTTCGATTGGCGAAGGTCATTCCAGATAGAGATAGTTTTGTTATTTTTCAGCGGCGAACAATGCAGGCAGCAGTCGTCGCAGCTCACAGTATTGTGTGCTACAGTGTAGGCGAGCATAATCTTTCCTCCATTAGAAATAACATACTTCATTCACGTCACTCCATTACATTTCTCACACACTTATCAAAATTAAATCGGATAATTATTCAAGTTGAGTAGGTGCGGCTCTCAGCCATTCTTCTGAGTAAATAACATTCTTAAAGAAAAGGGATAACACAGCTTTCCCACACTTTGCACATAAATTTCATTAACAGGATTCCCATCCATAAGAGGTAACCTCCTATTCCGAAAAGAACCCGGAAATTTGTGTAGTAGTTTGTAAATAAGTTTCACCTGATTTTCTCAGATTTTGCAATAAATAATATTTTCCAATCCTTTAATGTTGTTCTCACTTTAACTAGCAGTACTCCAGTATCCAAGTATCCCACTAGTTACGTAAGAGAATAGAATATTTTTGTGTTTTTTCCTTACAGCGGACTACTCCAGAAGATATTTATTGCTGAAAGTTTTTCAGGCATTTTTGATACGTTAGCAGCGTCTGTCTGACTTCTGTAGTAGTGTGGAGTGGAAACTGCTTCTTGCAGGAGACAAAGGGTACTTGTCAGATCAATCCATTGTGCAACTCGTCAACATAACACCCACATACTGACATGGGGAATGCAATGATGTTAATACTCCAACCCAGGATATTTATTTCTAATACCTGACATACACTCACTCTGCAGGTTTTCTATCTCACTCACTATAATTAAGTTTAAGATGACAAAAATACTACCTTCGACATCAAAAACATAGATTCTGTGTGATACATGCATTATATAGTTCTCTGCAGGTGTATAGTGCCCACTGTTTACGTCCAATTACAGTTTCGATATTAAGCTATACACGCTTCAGCCCTATAAAATGATCGACAGTAAAGAAAATGCATAAAACAACAGCATCCTATGAGGAAAAAGACAAAAGCATAGCAGCGGTGTTTGAAATGCTGCACTAACTCCATGAACAGAACACAGTCTCTCCCACACACACAACAATTATCAAGCAAATGTGTACACAGGGTTTGCAGGGCTTCACAAACCCCTGTCACTGACTTAGAATCATTGGAGTTATGAAACTGAAGACTCGATTTGTGGACAGAGCACTTTGTAAATCGACCCATCCCGTAGTTGTCATGGTTGAATGTCAGACACTGCAAACACATTCGTAGGTCAACAGAAACATTGCATATCGCCTGACAACCGAGCGAGGTGGCGCAGTGGTAGCACACTGGACTCGCATTCTGGAGGACGACGGTTCAATCCCGTCTCCAGCCATCCTTATTTAGGTTTTCCGTGATTTCCCTAAATCGTTTCAGGCAAATGCCGGGATGGTTCCTTTGAAAGGGCACGGCCGACTTCCTTCCCCGTCCTTCCCTAACCCGAGCTTGCGCTCCGTCTCTAATGACCTCGTTGTCGATGGGACGTTAAAAAACACTAACCTATCACCTGAGCATTTTGGGGAGGCTCAGCGGGGCCCACGCCTCAATCCAGAAATGTTCATTCATTCTGTTAGCGTCCAAGACCACCAGCTGCATTAGGCAATGCCATGCTGCAAGTCGCAACCGACGAGCAGGTCAGTGTATTTCTAACATAGCAGAATGATCTGACAGGACAACATGGAGCAATTGTCAGTATATATTCATGTGAGTAGCTGAATTTACACAATAAACCTGTATGGATATAAACTACTACCATTAAAACTATACACAAAACCTATGCAATTAAAAGTCCTATAAGCTTACGCAACATGTAGTGGCATGACTCATAAAGATATGTCTCGGCATAACCACATTGGCTTACATGTGGTGGCATTACAATTCAGAGCGATCCATAGGTTCTAGGATGGACAACAAATAAGTACCAATCCAATCCCTATCACGCAAGGTGAAACCGCCCAATTACTAATTTGCAACAGGCCACAGGATGGCACAAGTCCCTTATATCAAAATACTCTGATAACATCCCTAAACAGCCTCCGAAATTTTGTCAGTGGAGCTCTGGTTCACCATACTAACTTCGAAGTTTAGCAAGCATACCGCTTCACAGCTTCTGAATGCGTAGTGCTCTCTAGTGGAAATAACTAGCAGGAGCTCTGGGGAGTTCTAACCATCAGCTCGATATTACAGTTTCCTTAGTTCAGAGCATTTTATAAATTCGTTGGGATATGTATACAATACAGCAAATCTCATATATTTTACAAAGACAAAGAACAATTTAAGTTAATTACAATCTCTCTCTATGCCTCTAATGCAACAATAACTGTCTAGCAAATGCATATGGGTAGAAGCTCTTACTACTGACTTAGAATCAGAATGACGATCAGCTTCATGAGACTAGTAGGACAAAGAGAGCACCACCCCACATTGCATTGTTGCCACATTTATACAAGGTAGCAGGGCCAGGATGGTGGCGATAGATGTGGCAATGTGACAATGATGTCAGGGTGAGATGTTCAAATTGTGGCGGGAAAGTAAGTCAGTTTGGCTACCCACACAAATCTAACCCTCCCCTCCTCCCTCCCAACGCCTCCCTCCTCCGCTCCCCTCCCCATCTGAAAATTGGCGGGAAAAGGATTCAGTCTGTGCTGAGCTGCTGGATATGATGGAAGTAAGTCATTATCTTCTATGCAGTGTCTGTTTACACAATTTGAGCTGTCATAGGCAGTAGATTCATTCAGTGTGTTCACCATGAGGTCGAGAGTCAAACTGGCCTAGTTCACAGTACAGCCAAAAGAGGGCGCTGTTGTCCCTCCCCCTCACCCTTCCTGTGACTTAATCCAAGATGGCGGTCTGGGGGGAAAATGGCGGAAAAAAGACTCAGTCTGTGTCTAGCTGATGGACTGGGAGGATGGACGTAATTGTTTACTGTTTTCAGTTGACAAAATGTCTGTGCTTATAAGGAGTAGTATATTAGCATTTGAGGACTATGTCGATAGCACTGTTATTTGGTGGAGACAAACATGGCCTAAGCTCGGCTTTGCAACTCATTTTGATAAATGTGTGTGCCGTTAAAGTCCAGTATATTTGATGAAGACAAATATTGGCTAAGTTACACTTCACAATTCACATTGATAAATGTGTGTGCTGTAAATGTAGATCATTCAGAAAATGTCCAGCTGAAGTGCAAAAGGCAAACCTTCAACCCACAGTTTCTGCATCCCTCTTTAAGAGAGGTCAAACATCAGGTAGTAGAGGGACGAGTAAATTTTGTTCGTGCGAGTTGCCTATATCAGGGGCACGTATGTACTCAGGGGTACTTAACCTATTGTTCTGTTAAGTGGTTTTCCATGTCACCCCCATTTCCTTTTGATTGACAGGCACTTAACCTAGTGTTCACCAACCCCTTCCCAGCCACTCCACCCTCAGGAAACCTCCCCCCTCGCTGCTATAGGCATGGTTTCAGGTCTCAGTTATTGTAATGGCTCCCCTCACTATTATCAGTTTGATTGACTACTTAATTAAATTCATCAATTAATTAACCCCTCACCCTCCCCACAAAATGACGGGAAGTTCAAATTCCATCAGCACAATGCCACACACCTCTACTAACGTAAGGAAATGGTAGGGAAAAAGAGCACTATGAACACCTCCAATAACCTAAGTCATACCACCGCCACCTCGTCCTAGGAATTGGCTGGAAAAGGACTCAGCCTGTGCTGGACATAAGTCTTTATTTTGCATGCACTATTTATTTAATCAATTAGAGGCAGTACCACCATCAAGTGTAGTCACCATGGCGTTAGGAGTCCAACTGACCTAGTACACAGTACTGCCACCAGAGGGCGCTGTCGTCTATTCCATGACGTAACCCAAGACCGCTGTCTGGACGGGAAAATGCCTCAGCGTGCGCTGGGCTACTGGACAGAGGAAGGAGTGAACTTTACTTATTTTGGAACAATTAATTTCGGGATGGGTTTTAGATAGTATATTTATCACACTGACACAAAGCACTTGCTCTAAAATGTTTGGGGTCACGCCACACAGCCTACAGACCTGTAAACTGCTCATAATTTACTGAAATAACGCTCTGCAAGACACGCAAGCAACTCCCAAATTACTGAAATAATTACAGTACACGTCACACAGACACGCAAACTCCTCTTAAATAATGCAGTACACTGATGTACAGACACGAAATCAACTAGTAAAATGTTAAAATTATGCGCAGCACAGCCTACTGATCTGCTCGTAAAATAATGTAACAGACACACAAACAACGTGTATATGCACCGTCCAATGCCCCATGTCCAGTGGTCCATGCTAGAGATAGGCAAACTCTTTCATCCTTGGGGACTAGTTCACTGCTGATCGTTCTTTTTTGGGAGCCGTTCATTTTTACTCGTTCACCGTTCATTTGTGCTTGGTATATGGTTCTTATGAAAAACTGAAAACTAGTAGTATAGGTGACTGAAGGATGGAGGGCACCAAGAGGGGGCACTTGCCTTCCCCCTTGAGTACAGAGTTTTTATTCATTACAGAATTCTTACACAAATAATTTCTGTGATTCTGCAGAACCTCTCGTTTAGCCAACTGTAGCCTTGTGTGGCTGATCGCAGGGAAATACCATCAGGTGGCGCACAGAAAACCGACCTCGAGTACAGACTACTCGCCAATTACGGACGATGTGTTGCCTGTTACGAGCAGATACAACAAACAGACAAACAAGTAATAATTAGGCAGTGAAGAAATAACAAGCTAATGCAAGCAACAATGGCGAAACAATCGATGACGATGTGTAGAGAGCTGGAGAAGAGAACATGAAGATCTCACGTGACACACATGGGCTATAGCTCATGTAGTCTTGTAAACTTGTTGGTGGCTGTTTCCCAACTTAACAGACCACAAGTGTCTTGTATAAAATTCTTCGTTTCGACTTCCACTACATAGCTATGCTACGTTGTAAACAATAATCGTTTACACCCTATATATACTTCACATTGTCTCTGAGTTCGTAGGCGAAGTAGACTTTATGGAAGCATAAAATAAAATGTGGCTTTTTCATACTTGCGCCACACGCTTAGTAAAAATTAGGTTTTTATGTTGCATTATTAAAGTTAATGCAGCAATAATAATAATAATTAAGTTCACAGTAGTAAAGTTTTTGGTTTGAAAGCTCCTTCTGAAAAAAATGTTTTTGAGATAATAAGTAAATACGATTTTATGGCAATCTATGTCTTTTCGAATGAGGAGGCACCGCTTTTCCTACTGAGCCAAAATGACCCATAACCTACTTTTTTTTCTTCAGAGAAACCAAATTAGCAGGTAATGCACATTGGAAACAACCAAACTTAAAAGTAATTAGAGGCTTCCTAAATGTGATGTTTTGTATATGAAAGATACACGAAAATCATTTTATATGAATTTTCTAACACTAAAAATTAAGCAAATTATTGAAAGTTAGCTGCTAAATCAAGTCGATGAAACCAAAAAATATATGAATAACAAAAGAAACTTGCCTTCATCGATAAAATGAAGTGAGAGCGGCCGAGGGAGACCGAGACTGAGACGAGCACACGACCGAGGCTGGAACGAGAACTGCCAAAGTGACCGCCGCGACCAAAGTGAACTAGTGAACTATGAACCGATCGTTCTTCGTTCCCGGGAACTATAAGTAGACCGCCGCGACCGAAGTGAACTATGAACCGATCGTTCCTCGTTCCCAGGAACTATAAGTAGACCGCCACTACCGAATTGAACTATGAACCAATCGTTCCTTGGAATTTGTTCCTCGGTCCTTTCGTTCATCTTGGTGAACGTTCCTTCGCACCCGTTCGTTCGGAAACTACCCATCTCTAGCCCATGCAGGAGGCTACGATACACACTCCCAGAAGTTGGGATGCACCAGCAGCTGCCAAGCCACTCACAAGTGCCTGTTTGGCTCCCTCGAGCGTGAGGCAGCGGCATCCCTTTCATACTTGACACCTGAGAAATTCCTCTCAAAACACGTGATCACCTAGGCACTGTTGCTGATCCAACCAGACAGGAGTGAAGACCTATTTGCAGAGATCACACGCTTCAAGAGTGCGTGCGCCTCGACGCCGCCACTAGCCGGACACAGGTCAGGACAGGCCATCCCTTTCACACTGCTGCTGCCTACAGCAAGCAGGCGAAAGTTGGGCCTGTTTTTGGGTATACAGATAGAATACTTCGAGTGTTATACTGACGTCACAGAACTCCAAGGCTTGCTCACGCCGGTCCCATATGCGAGACGCCTCTGGGTAACACGTGTGTTTACCGTTGCTGCCGCGATACCTACTGATACTGATGACACAGAATAGCACAGGGTACATTGTTTCTAGCGATCCTAATGGGACGTGCGAGCTGCTTCTTGCCATGGCCGCGTAACCAGCGTGGCCGATGCATAGCGCAAACTGTTCCTCCTGCTATCAATATACGTCTCAGAAACGTTAAACGTTCTCTCCACTAAAAACCTGCGCACACTAGCGAAAACACGGTTAATCATAAAAGCATTGGTGTCGTTTCGAAAGAGAGCACTCTCTAAGCAGAGACTGGGGGGGGGGGGGGGGGGGAGATCAGAACAATCATGCACACAGAATTCGAAGCACAGTCTTACAGAAGAGAAAAAAGTCGCGGAATTTTCGGTATCCTACAGCTACAGGTCTGGAGATGTCCTAATGCCACAGTGGCGGATGAGTGATGGTATTCCCGCCAGAGATACATGGTCTCCTTCAATTTGTCTTTAAACGCTTGCTTTCTCATAACTTGCCATATACAGGGTGTTACAAAAAGGTACGGCCAAACTTTCAGGAAACATTCCTCACACACAAAGAAAGAAAATATGTTATGTAGACATGTGTCCGGAAACGCTTACTTTCCATGCTAGAGTTCATTTTATTACTTCTCTTCAAATCACGTTAATCATGGAATGGAAACACACAGCAACAGAACGTACCAGCGTGACTTCAAACACTCTGTTACAGGAAATGTTCAAAATATCCTCCGTTAGCGAGGATACATGCATCCACCCTCCGTCGCATGGAATCCCTGATGCGCTGATGCAGCTCTGGAGAATGGCGTATTGTATCACAGCCGTCCACAATGCGAGCACGAAGAGTCTCTACATTTGGTACCGGGGTTGCGTAGACAAGAGCTTTCAAATGCCCCCATAAATGAAAGTCAAGAGGGTTGGGGTCAGGAGAGCGTGGAGGCCATGGAATTGGTCCGCCTCTACCAATCCATTTGTCACCGAATCTGTTGTTGAGAAGCGTACGAACACTTCGACTGAAGTGTGCAGGAGCTCCATCGTGCATGAACCACATGTTGTGTCGTACTTGTAAAAGCACATGTTCTAGCAGCACAGGTAGAGTATCCAGTATGAAATCATGATAACGTGCTCCATTGAGCGTAGGTGGAAGAACATATTCACGAAACTAAAATGAGCTCTAACATGGAAATTTAGCGTTTCCGGACACATGTCCACATAACATCTTGTCATTATTTGTGTATGGGGAATGTTTCCTGAAAGTTTGGCCGTACCTCTTTGTAACGCCCTGTATACCTAGCCTCCATCCTGTTCGAATCAGTTTGTAGATCCTCCTACATTCCAGCACAAAGTATGTTTTGTGAATGAATGGAGCATTACGATTATATTTTGTACAGATCACCATATTGCACCGACAATTAAACCCTGCAAAGTGGCCTACAGGTCGTCAAATATGGAAAGACCCTTACTCAGTTACACAGCTCTCACACTGAGGACAGGAGTTTGAATAGTAGAGCATCAAACAGATCTCGAACCCAGCAGTATATTACCACATACTGTGTCGATGTAGTAAACATACAATTCGTATCCTGCGTCATACAAAATCAGCCCTTTTACATCATTCAAACATGTACCATGAAGACAGACAGCACCGCATACACTCCTCGCAGTACTAGATATTTCCCTGTGAGGTCGGTGGTCATCCACCCACGACGGGTGACAAGAGTGCCCTCAGCAGACCGACGTCACTCTCAGAACTGTTCTACAAATTCGGGGTTGTTCCCCCTCGGCCCAAACACGTTACTGTTTCTGGTCTGGACCTGGTTGCTTGCTTCCTTTTTCTAAACCCATCTCCAGACTCTGGGATTACAAGAACACATGTATTTTCGCATGGTTTGCCATAATATTATACCATTTTTGCGGCACTTCTCGATATCAAGCACACAGCAGTATCCTACTGATGACTAGTGCAACATATTATTTATTTATTTATTGTTCCGTGGGACCAAATTAAGGAGACGTCTCCATGGTCATGAAACGAGTCAATAAATGACATTATAACAAGATATTAGAAATAGATAAAATGAAATATAAGAAAACATATTCAGGTGACAAGTCGTAAGTTTAAATAAAGAAAATCAACAATGTAACACGGGAATCTGCTTAATTTTTTAGCTCTTCCAGGAGCTCCTCGACAGAATAGAAGGAGTGAGCCATGAGGAAACTCTTCAGTTTAGAGTTTGGGCTACTGCTAAGATTTTTGAGTTCTTGTGGTAGCTTATTGAAAATGGAGGCAGCAGAATACTGCACTCCTTTCTGCACAAGAGTCAAGGAAGTGCATTCCACATGCAGATTTGATTTCTGCCTAGTATTAACTGCGTGAAAGCTGCTAACTCTTTGGAATAGGCTAATATTGCTAACAACAAACGACATTAAAGAAAATATATACTGTGAGGGCAATGTCAAAATTCCTAGACTATTAAATAGGGGCCGACAAGAGGTTCTCGAACTTACATCACATATAGCTCGAACAGCGCGTTTTTGAGCCAAAAATACCCTTTTTGGAATCAGAAGAATTACCCCAAAAAATAATACCATACGACATAAGCATATGAAAATATGCGAAGTAGACTACTTTTCGTGTTGAAGTGTCACTTATTTCAGATACTGTTCTAATGGTAAATAAAACAGCATTTAGTTTCTGAACAAGATCCTGTACATGGGCTTTCCACAACAGCTTACTATCTATCCGAAAGCCTAGGAACTTGAACTGTTCCGTCTCGCTTATAATATACCTATTCTGTCTGATCAAAATATTGGTTCTTGTTGCACTGTGAGTTAGAAACTGTAAAAACTGAGTCTTACTGTGATTTAGCATCAAATTATTTTCCACAAGCCACGTACTAATTTCATGAACTACATTATTTGATACTGTTTCAATATTACAAACAAGATCCTTCACTACCAAGCTGGTGTCATCAGCAAACAGAAATATTTTTGAATCACCTGTAATACTGGAAGGCATATCATTTATATAAATAAGAACCAGCAGTGGTTCCAGCACCGCCCCTTGGGGAACACCCCACTTAACAGTGTCCCATTGGAACTGAACATCACTACCACTTTCAATATTGCGGAGAATTACCTTCTGCTTTCTGTTCTTAAAGTAAGAGGCGAACCAATTGTAAGCTACTCCCCTTACTCCATAATGGTCCAACTTCTGCTGTAATATTTTGTGGTCAACACAGTCAAAAGCCTTCGTTAAATAAAAAAAAAAAAAACACCTACCGTTCGCAACCTTTTATTTAATCCGTCCAAAGATATAGACTGGAAATTATTTCTCTACAAACCCAAAACTTTAGCTAGGTGGGGTGTGCTGTAAATCACTGACTAATTAGAAACTTGTTACGTTTGCAAAGACATTTATGCAGAAACTCGAAAAAATAGAGAAATCTGATATTTCCACTCCCTAATACTGATGTCGGTCATGATGCTGATTCTAAATCATCCCTACAATTTACAAGGTCAACTAAGGCGTTTCTCATGTCTGGAAGACTGGAAAACGTGTCTTCCACATGCTTGATGCACACACCACAATCGATCTTCTCTCAACTAAATAAAGGCACGAAATGTGCAGAAGCAGTCAACCGATCAATTTATATGGGAGGGAGTAATCGACCAGCCCAAACACACCTCCATATTCAGTCTTCTCAAATTTCCACCTGATAACGAAAGCTATCCAACACACACTAAGTAATAGTTCACTATTCGTTCATCTAGAGAACAACACGGTTAATTCATCTACATTCCTATACTCCAACAGGGCGTTCCATCCCTGTACTCACAACTAAATGTTACGATAGTGGTCTCAGTTGAACGACATTCGACAATGAGCGGAGGGTCAGAAATACATCCAGATGACGACGGTGGCTCTGGAAATAGAAATATCAGTACTATCCATATGACTATTAGAACATCTCCGGAACTGTAGCTGTAGGATACCGAAAATTCCGCGCCTTTTTTCTCTTCTGTAAGACTGTGCTTCGAATTCTGTGTGCATAATTGTTCTGATCTCCCCCCCCCCCCCCCTCCAATCTCTGCTTAGAGAGTGCTCTCTTCTCTCTTTCGAAACGACACCAATGCTTTTATGATTAACCGTGTTTTCGCGAGTGTGCGCAGGTTTTTAGTGGAGAGAACGTTTAACGTTTCTGAGATGTATATTGATAGCAGGAGGAACAGTTTGCGCTATGCATCAGCCACACTGGTTACGCGGTCATGCAAGAAGCAGCTCACATGTCCTATTGGGATCGGTAGGAAAGATGTACCCTGTACTATTCTGTGACATCAGTGTCTGCACGTATCGCGGCAGCAACAGTAAACACACGTGCTACCCAAAGGCGTCTTGCATATGGGACCGGTGTGTCAAGCCCTGGAGTTCTGTGATGCCAGTTTAACAATTGAAGTACTTTATCTGTATACCCAAAAACAGACCAAACTTTCGCCTGCTTGCTGTAGGCAGCAGCAGTGTGAAAGGGATGGCCTGCCCTGACCTGTGTCCGGCATTGGCTAGTGGCGGCGTCGAGGCGCACGCACTCTTGGAGCGTGTGATCTCTGCAAATAGGTCTTCACTCCTGTCTGGTTGGATCAGCAACAGTGCCTAGGTGATCACGTATTCCGAGAGGAATGTCTCAGGTGTCAAGTATGAAATGAATGCCACAGTCTCATGCTTGAGGGAGCCAAACGAGCACCTGTATGTGGCTTGGCAGGTGCTGGTGCAGCCCAGCTTCTGGGAGTGTGTGCAGTGGCCTCCTGCATGGCCCACTGGAAAGGGGGCGGCATGCACACGTTGTTTGCGTGTCTGTTGCATTATTTTTACAAGGAGGACAGCAGGCTGTGCTGTGCATTATCTGAACATTTTCGAGTTGATTTTGTGTCTGCACTTCAGTGTACTGCATTATGTGCTGTCTGCTGAAATTATTTCGGTATTTTAGGAGTTGTTTGCGTGTCTGCAGAGTGTGACTTCAAAAATTTGCAAGTAGTCTACAGGTCTGTAGGCTGTGTGGTGTGACCCTAAACATGTTAGAGCATGTGCTTTGTACCAGTGTGTTAAATATACTATCTAGAATCCATCCCTAAATAAATTGTTCCAAAATGAATAAAGTACACTCCTTCCTCTCTCCGGCAGCCCAGCACAGGCTGAGGCATTTTCCCGTCCAGACAGCCGTCTCGAGTTACTTCGTGGAATGGACTACAGCGCCCTCTGCTGGCAGTACTGTGTACTGCTAGGTCAGTTGGACTCCGGTCCCCATGGCAACCACATTCTTTCCCGCCATTTCCCCCCACCCCAGACCGCCATCTTGGATTACTTCACATAACAGACGACAGTTCCCTCTGGTGGCAGTACTGTGTACTAGGTCAGTTGGACTCCAGACCCCATGGTGGTACTCCCTCTAATTGTTTAAATAAATAGTGCATGTAAAATAAAGACTTATGTCCAACCCAAGTCCAGTCCTCTTCCCACCATTTCCTAGGACAAGGTGGCGGTCGGATGACTTAGGCTAGTGGAGGTAGCCCAAGTGACCTATATTCCCGCCATTTTCTTAGTTTAGTGGAGGTAGTCGTGCTTTGTTGCATTGGCCTGATGGAACTTTTACTTCCCGTCATTTTCTGGAGAGGGGAGGGGATGGGGAGAGGGGGTTTACCAGTGGGTACGAGGTTAATTTATTGATCAGTTTAATAATGTAGGTAATGAAATTGATAAGGTGAGAGGACCTATTACTATAACTCAGACGTGAAATGTGCCTGTAGGAGCAAGGGGGCAGTTCCCTGAGGGGGGAGGGGGTTTGGAAGGGGCGGGGGAACAATAGGTTAAGTACCTTTCAATCAAAGGAGAACAATAGATTTGCCCCTGAGCGCATACCTGACCCTGATGTAGGCAGGCCTGCACTAACAAAATGGACTCGTATGAAGGTAGTCCTACCCCAGGCTACCTTCCCCAAGAGTCTCCAGACAGGCGAATGGCATGGCCATGCAGTAGCCGCTAAGCACATCCTGTCACTTTGAAAATACCCGCGGAATCCCCCATTCCCATCCCTGGCACACGGATATCCTTTGTTGTTGAACACAAACTGCTCAAAGCTATTACATCTTGTGCTGCGGAATATTGTCACATAGGTAACTTGAAGATGTCACAGGAACTAAATGTTCCACTGCACAAAGAGAGCGAGAGAGAGAGAAAGAGAGAGAGAGAGATTTATGCAGATGACACGAGAATATTTAAACAGTTACACGTTTTATTCTTAGCAGCAGCACCACCGCCACACTTGAATATGGACTCTAAAATAAATAGATAGCGACACAGTTGTAAAACAGTCTCAGCGACACTTGGGGCGCTTGTCTTTGAGCATGAACTGCTTCACGAGTTACTAAATCCAAAAGATCGATGGACAGCACTTTGTCTCAACTTTGCGATGTATACCACCACACCCGAAAATGGACTATAAAAGCAGATCGTGGTGCGTGGAATAGGCGGTAAATTAAAAATGGCTGTGTCGTTTCTGGGACTCGAACCCTGGCGCTTCTGGATGAAAATCACAAGTGCTCACCCCAACACATGGAAACTACTCAGATGCAGAAGAATGAGGTTAGGTTAGTGAACTTTACTTATTTTGGGTGGCAAACTGACGTTAAGATCGGCCCTAATTACGTAATTACCCATAAAGATCGGGCCTAATTACACAACTATATGCACAGAGCTACACAAGGATGGCTTAATTCGCAATACAGCTCAAAAATTGCCGATACCATACAACTGGTGCCATCCTGCTGAGGAAAAATTTCATAATACGACTCGCTAATAGTGACAGACACACTCAAACTCTACCCTTCGCCTACAAGATGGCGGGAAAAAGGCTAAGGAGTAAGGTACTATCTTTATTCATTTCGGCGGGAAATATGTTCTACTGACGAGATGCTGGTGTTGGACCGAGAGAAGTGTAATAAGTGCCTTACCTGTAAGCACACAGCTGAGGACAGTGTCTATCGTTGTTTGGTGTCAGAGTTCGCTACAGCATGTCTGTATCAATACATCACAAAAACAGATGGAAAGCAGCAGGTATTAAGAAATCCTCCCAAACACTTAAACACCTCAGTTCCATGAAAAAGATTTGCAATTACCCTGAATTCTTAAATTTCTATCATAGATACAAAAAGATCTATAGGAAGGTGCTGACTGCTGCAAAAAAGTCATTTAATGACAAAATACATAATGTAGAGAATAAAAGCAAAGCAGTCTGGGATGTTATAAAAAAGGAAACGGGGAGAGGCAAACAAATGCAGAATAACATACTGCTAACGGAGAGGGAGAAGAAGGTAATAAATGATCCACAACAGTTAGCAAAATACGTAAACGAGCATTTTTCAAGTACATAGAAGTAACAGCAAAAATTCTCCAGAACAAATGTAACACCCATAAATAATGTTGTACTAAATACAATGATGTTTCTTCCAACCACAGAGAATGGAGTCAATAAAACTGTCCAAAAAATAAAAAGTCAGTAGCCTTAGATGTAGTACCAATGTGTGTACTGAAACAATGAATAGGGATTATATAAGGCCCCTTAACAAATATAATATATCAATCCTTCACATCAGGGACATTTCCTGAGCAGTTAAAACAGGCAAGAGTTGTACCTTTGCTTAAGAAAGGTAATGCAGAAGACATTGAAAATTACCGGCCTATTTCCCTGCCGTCACCATTCTCAAAACTAATAGAAACAATTATGAAAGAGATTAATGAATTACCTGAATAAATACAATCTTTTAAGTGAATCACAGTTTGGTTTGCAAAGAGGCAAAAATACGGATTCAGCCATAGTAGAATTCACAAAAGTCGTACTTGATGCTCTTGATAAAGATGAGTGCGTCACAGGCATATTTTTGGATCTTTCTCAAGCGTTTGATACAGTAAACCACAAGATTCTATTAAATAAATTAGAAGTGTTAGGAGTAAGTGGGTTAGCTAATGTCTGGTTTCGATCATACCTAGCAGATAGGTTACAAAGAGTAGAGATAACCCATACTTCAAATAGATCCAAACGTTTAGTAAAACACTTAACAGAACAAAAATACATTAATATAGGGGTTCCGAAAGGTAGCAAATTAGGACCAATACTGTTCCTAATATACATCAATGAATTTCCCAGTAGTGTTACTCATGACGAAAAAATTCTCTTCGCTGATGACAGAAATATTATAGTCATGAGAAAACAAGAGAACTCCTTGCAGAGAAAGCAAATGAAACTCTCAAGGATTTTTAGGATTGGCCAATAAGCAATAAAGTGACATTGAACATAAAGAACAATAATGCCATGAATTTCAGTTTGAAGAGGAAAAATGACAATGTTAAATCAAATGTATATGGCGCCTCTATAGACTGTATTGCATACCAGGATCAAATCTAATGATTGTCTCCCACTATAAGTCTGTAAATGAATGTGTATACGAATTAGCTTATTTTAAATTTGTTCAAACTTGTAAATACTTTGGCATGTCCTATATCCTTGTAAAAAAGAGATCTGCCGATGAATAAAGCTAGTACTACCACTAATACTACTACAGACGCCTGCTCAAAAATCGCCCTGCAGCCCAGGTAACTGAAGCGAACACACGCTATCACAACTGATGAAAAAATGCATCACAGCTCTAATTACACTTCGAAATTTTTGTGTAAAAACCAGCGCTCTTAATGAACAGGTCATAATGCAACACACGCAGTGGCGAAAATGGTCTCCCAAAAGGTTGCAGAAGGGGTGGTAGTTGAACGTGCTTCCTCCTCGATAATCGCTCACAATCTGCTGAAAATGGAGGTCCTCTTGCCTCCCGACATCCCTCCCCTGCCTCCCTCCCCCCCCCCCCCCCATCCATCCATCTATCCATCCATCCACCCATCCATACACCTACGGGGAGGACACAGGCTTTTTCAAATGGTCAGCTGCTACAGCCAAGCAGCCGCTACCCACACCCAGCCTTCCCTGAAACTTCGTGGACACTGCCAGCCTTGAGGCGATGGTCCTTCACCAACACAAAAGTAGGTATAGTAAAGTAAACAATAGGAGATAAACAGATGGCCCTCCCAATTTCATCTTGTTCATGTAAAGTATAGCGACACAGCATTCGCCATGGTACGTGCAAAGTAGAGGAGGCGCGGTTTAGCGATGATACTGAAATTGGGAAGCATGCTGCCATGTCATTGGTTGCTGTTGAAATTATGGTAAAATTGCTAAAATTGTTCGCACTATCAACTGTGATGCTTATTATTACAGTACATTGGTAGCGTCTTTTCCATCCCATCCATCCAGCAGTACACTGTTGATTACCTCATGATTGACTAAGATCGCTTGTTTGAAATGGAGAAAGAGTCTTGGAGGAGGAACAACACCTTCTTGGGATGGCTAGCACCGAAACAATGATCGTGTTCATGACTAAAATACCAGGAATCAACCGAAATGGAACTCTGACCCATCAGATATTCCATCACTGTGAAAGATAAGTTCAAATGCAGAGGCCACCAATCATCTTCTGACAGCAGTTTGGAGACGCTCCATAACGCCACAAAACTCTTCCAGTTGCCATATGTTGTGGCCATCTTTTATTTAAAATCATCCATTGTGTGTGTCTGTGTTGTGGTAGCTGCAGCAACATGATTTACACTGTGCGATGTCTTTTTTCCTGTGAGAGGTAATGGATCAAAATGTGTTAACGTCAGTTTAGAACCTGACACAGACCTTGCAGTAGTGGTGGAAAAAACAAAATGTATGGCAGTGTACAAGGCGTGTTACAGCAGAAAAACAAGTGTCCTAAACAACAAACGAAACTGACTTGCAACTGATAGTCTGTGGGATACGGTCCTCGTACAGTACAGGCAGTGAAACTTTACACTGGTCTGTGCATGCGACTTCGATCACTTGCTACCTACTACAATGGATCAATACCTGTATAATTAATAGGATCGCCGTATAGGCTAGGTGCCGGCACACAGACGATGTTTGTTTTCAATATATCGGATGAGAGAGATGTCGTAAAGAATCTTATGGAGTTCTCTATCAGATAAAGTTAGTGGAGCTTATATAGTTGGTAATTTTTCTCTGTTGGGTGGTACAGAATGACGATGATAGGATGTTTGGGTGACAGACGTGAATGAACCCTGAGGGACACGGATTTGCTTCAGAATGCAGTAGCTATATGAGGTTGAGCCTTACTAATTTTCCATATAAGAAACACCACTAACTGTTCGCACTGTATTTTATACTACCTCATGTTGCAGGAGCAGACATCATCCATGGTTGGCGACAACATGTTCCCATTTCCACTGAGTAGTGAAAACATGGTCCTGTTGCATTAACTCATCTCACTCCGTTTCTACACGGGTCGCAGAATGTGGTAGATATAGCTCTCTCTGACTTCTGATCAGTTACGACTTAAACTGGAGCGATCACATGTCCCAAGGTGCAGAGATGGCGGGGCACTCTAAGGAGCAGTTACAAGATGCATAGGGACTATCCAAAACCACGTTGGAATTTTACTGTAACAGACAGGTTCGAGAAAGGTGACTCGCTTCGAGATATGAGAGTTCCACAAATATGTTTCGCTAGTAGTTGTAATCGTTAAAAGATTTCTTCATAGGATGGGACGCAGCTATGTGGTTGAATGGAAAGACTTGATTACAGATCGAAGGCAGAATTTCTACTGGAAAGTATAACACAAGAGATCTGAAAAGCCGGTGCACATTTCTTCCACAATCAGCACACCATGTACTGTATGTGATCATTCTTATCCCCGCCTCTACCCCAGTGGATATATCACAGAACCTCTGACGTGACAGCCAGACAGAATGAGTTACAAGTACTGGAGAAATATATGGCGGCATGAGGGAGTTACAAATGTCAGCTTCGTACTACGTTCCTTAGCCGAATCACTTTCTAAATTCGGTGATTTTATTATGAACTTACATCGACAGCGATGAGAGATATGTCTGCGTAAGGTGTTGGGAGCGCTGCAAGGTGGGGGCGAGGGCAAGGAAGGCGGTGTCATCGGCGTACTGGAGAAGGTCGATGGGAGTGAAGGCGGCAGCATGTCCGCTGTATATAAGAGGGGAAAGGACGGAACCTTGGGGCACACCGGCGGAGGGAAAGAAGGTGTAGGAATCCGTGTTATGGATGGTGACATAGGAAGGACGTTGGGAAAGAAAGGACCCGATCAGACGGACATAGTTAATAGGAAGGGCGAAGGTTTGGAGCTTGAAGAGGAGACCAGAATGCCACACACAGTCATAGCCATGTTCGAAGTCGATGGAGAGGAAGATAGCGGAGCGACAGGAATTAAGTTGTTCGGAGAGGAGATGAGTGAGGTGAAGCAGAGGGCCGAAAGCCACACTGGGTAATGGGAAGGAGGCGGTGCTGGCAGAGATGCTGGTGGATGCATCGGGTAAGGATGGATTCCAGGACCTTGCTGAAGACCAAGGTAAAGCTGATGGGACGGTAGCAGGAGACAGCGGATGGCGGTTTGTTGGGTTTGAGGAACATCAGGATGCGGGAGGTTTTCCACAGGTCGGGGTAGTTGCCGGTGGACAGGACCACATTGTAGAGCCTAGCCAGACTGGGGAGGAAGGAGGCAGGAGCTTCACGGAGGTGGCGATAGGTGACACGATCGTGACCAGGAGTGGTGTTGCGTTTCTTGCGGAGTGTAACGATGAGATCCTGAGTAGTGATGGGGGCATTGAGTTCGGTGTGTGCAGTGTTGTCCAAGTACTGGAAACCAGGGGCGAGGGGAGGGACGGAGGTGTCAGTTCGATCACGAACATCCAGGAAGAGGGAGTAATCGAACTGGGGATCGTCGGGGATGGTAAAGACATTAGAAAGGTAGGAAGCAAAGTGATTGGCCTTACTAAGGTTGACAGGGTTGGGGTGACGCATTTTACTGAGGACACTGTGGGCCATCTGGACCGTTCTTTGGGATTTCGTTGTTGTTTCAGAGAGGTTCGGTCTTTCCGAAAAATATGTTTAACAAGTTGTGCTAACGTTAGATGAAAGTGTTTTCCAGTACAGCCGGCCGCTGTGTTCTAGGCGCTACAGTCTGGAACCGCGGGAGCGCTACGGTCGCAGGTTCGAATCCTGCCTAGGGCATGGATGCTTGTGATGTCGTTAGGTTAGTAATGTTTAAGTAGTCCTAAGTTCTAGGGAACTGATGACCTCAGAAGTTAAGTCCCACAGTGCTCAGAGCCATTTGAACCTTTTTTTCGGAACAACAGGTCTATTGGAGACGTTGGACTGCCGCAGGTGCACTCGATAACCATTAGGGGCAGTTGTGTCACTACATTTTACATGAACAAGTTGCGCTTGGGACAGCCGTCCTTTTATCTCCTATTGTGTAGTTAACTATACATCTACCTCTACATTTATACTCCGCAAGCCACCCAACGGTGTGTGGCGGAGGGCACTTGACGTGCTACTGTCATTACCTCCCTTTCCTGTTCAGTCGCGTATGGTTCGCGGGAAGAACGACTGTCAGAAAGCCTCCATGCGCGCTCGAATCTCTCTAATTTTACATTCGTGATCTCCTCGGGAGGTATAAGTAGGGGGAAGAAATATATTAGATACCTCATACAGAAACGCACCCTCTCGAAACCTGGACAGCAAGCTACACCGCGATGCAGAGCCCCTCTCTTGCAGAGTCTGTCACTTGAGTTTGCTAAACATCTCCGTAACGCTATCACGCTTACCAAATAAGCCTGTGACGAGACGTGCCGCACTTCTTTGGATCTTCTCTATCTCCTCTGTCAACCCGACCTAGTACGGATCCCACACTGATGAGTAATAATCAAGTATAGGTCGAACGAGTGTTTTGTAAGCCACCCCCCTTGTTGATGGACTACATTTTCTAAGGACTCTCCCAATGAATCTCAACCTGGCACCCACCTTAGTAACAATTAATTTTATATGATCATTCCACTTCAAATCTATCCGCACGCATACTCCCAGATATCTTACAGAAGTAACTGCTACCAGTGTTTGTTCCGCTATCATATAATCATACAATAAAGGATCCTAATTTCTATGTATTCGCAGTACATTACATTACATACATTACATTACATACCTGCTTTTGTGTTGGGAAGGGCCATCACCTCAAGGCGGGAAGTGTCAGTGAGGTTATGGGGGAAGGCAGAGTGCGGGCAACGGCCGCTGAGCTGTAGTAATTGGCCATTTGAAAATGCCTGTGTCCTCTCTGTAGGTAGGTGGATGGATGGAGGGAGGGAGGGGAGGAGATATCAGTGGGTCGAAAAGTTTGTTTCATACAATACTTGTAAACTATGCAGAATAGAGATACTACCACATTCTTCTCCAGAACCAGCATCATTATGCAGTTCAACGTGTGATGTGCGGCAGATTCAGTTAGCTCGCCGTAATTATAGAACGATGTGAGGCTTGCATCTTTCAAAGGTTGGTCTCTAGCTACTAAGCAACGTACTAAAAAGAACTAAGTGAAGTTGGAGTCTTTTATACCAGTGACGGAGACGAAATCGTGTGTTTCCATTATCCTCGAGCGTTGAAATACTGGGATGAAAAGATTGACTGAACGTGCTGTGTAGTTTTAAAAGCGTTTGCTTGGGCTTCTTGCGAGGTGTAGGGATTTTGTGAATAATATCTTCCTGAAGAGAGATGCAAAAATTACCACAAAGATTGCAGCTAATATGCAGATAACAGCGAAACACTATGTTACACCACATCTCAAAATTACAATTATATCTATAGATGGAATCTGTTATTGATATACCACACACATCTTGATTGAACGCGAATTCCTCCATTTCCGTATTTGAGAGGATGTCCCTCCACACCGCACATCTCATCTTTTTGTCATTCTTCTTCCCTTTTCAAATATTGTCTTCAAGTTAGTTTCCCTTTTGTAGCGCTTTAGATATTACTTCCACCTTTCAGCATTCACATCTTTGCTTAGTACTGACATGCCATTTGAGCCATTGATATTTAAACCGTTGTTTCTTATTTCTCCAACCGTTTTTTTAAAATTTCGTTATGGGTGGCGTCTACTTTTCCCATAGACACAGACCCTTCTGCAATCACGCATTTTCCTCTGCCCATACCTGCTTAGCCATTTTGCACTTCTTGTAAATCTCATTTTTTAGACATCTGAATTTTTTTGCTTTCTTCATCTGCATTTTTATTTTTTCTCCATTCATCAGTTAGATTCAATATCACGAGTTTTATCCAATAACTTCTATTAGTCCTCGTCTTTTTGGCTGTTTGATCCTTTGCTGCTGTCTTATTTTGACTCTCAAACTTGCCCATTTGTCGACTTTTGCTTCCCTTTCCCCAGTTTCACTAAATTGTTTCCAAATGCTCCTTTTAAAACTCTTGATAGTCTCTGATTATTTTGACTTATCCAGGTTCCATCTCCTTAGTGTCCCATCTTTCTGCAATTTCACGGATTTAATATGTAATTGATACTCAATAATTTATGGTTAAAGTCTACATCTGCACCTGGAAATATTTGTTACCTTAAAATATGGTTTCGAAAGTTCTGGATGCCCAGGGAGCAATTGTGATATTTCATTCAGTAATAAATGTCAATCCACAGTTACATGAAGAGTGTAGTCAATGTAGATACATTGGATACATGCAAAGTTTACAACAATAGAGCACACTTTCTAGACAACCAAGTTATCGCATTTAAAGAAACCTCTGTGTTCATCATCGTGACAAAATGGTTCAAATGGCTCTGAGCACTATGGGACTTAACACCTGAGGTCATCAGTTCCTTAGAACTTAGAACTACTTATACCTAACTAACCTAAGGACATCACACACATCCATGCCCGAGGCAGGGTTCGAACATGCGACCGTAGCGGTCGCGCGGTTCTAGACTGAAGCGCCTAGAATCGCTCGGCCACACCGGCCGGCTAATAATGACAAAATATTACACATTTTATGCACACATATACATCTACAGAGCGGAACGTTAAGGGTTTTTCTCTTTCTGTGTTTTGCTCGAAGTACACTACTGGAAATGGAAAAAAGAACACATTGACACCGGTGTGTCAGACCCACCATACTTGCTCCGGACACTGCGAGAGGGCTGTACAAGCAATGATCACACGCATGGCACAGCGGACACACCAGGAACCGCGGTGTTGGCCGTCGAATGGCGCTAGCTGCGCAGCATTTGTGCACCGCCGCCGTCAGTGTCAGCCAGTTGGCCGTGGCATACGGAGCTCCATCGCAGTCTTTAACACTGGTAGCATGCCGCGACAGCGTGGACGTGAACCGTATGTGCAGTTGACGGACTTTGAGCGAGGGCGTATAGTGGGCATGCGGGAGGCTGGGTGGACGTACCGCCGAATTGCTCAACACGTGGGGCGTGAGGTCTCCACAGTACATCGATGTTGTCGCCAGTGGTCGGCGGAAGGTGCACGTGCCCGTCGACCTGGGACCGGACCGAAGCGCCTCACGGATGCACGCCAAGACCGTAGAATCCTACGCAGTGCCGTAGGGGACCGCACCGCCACTTCCCAGCAAATTACGGACACTGTTGCTCCTGGGGTATCGGCGAGGACCATTCGCAACCGTCTCCATGAAGCTGGGCTACGGTCCCGCACACCGTTAGGCCGTCTTCCGCTTACGCCCCAACATCGTGCAGCCCGCCTCCAGTGGTGTCGCGACAGGCGTGAATGGAGGGACGAATGGAGACGTGTCGTCTTCAGCGATGAGAGTCGCTTCTGCCTTGGTGCCAATTATGGTCGTATGCGTGTTTGGCGCCGTGCAGGTGAGCGCCACAATCAGGACTGCATACGACCGAGGCACACAGGGCCAAAACCCGGCATCATGGTGTGGGCAGCGATCTCCTACACTGGCCGTACACCTCTGGTGATCGTCGAGGGGACACTGAATAGTGCACGGTACATCCAAACCGTCATCGAACCCATCGTTCTACCATTCCTAGACCGGCAAGGGAACTTGCTGTTCCAACAGGACAATGCACGTCCGCATGTATCCCGTGCCACCCAACGTGCTCTAGAAGGTGTACCTCAACTACCCTTTCCAGCAAGATCTACGGATCTGTCCCCCATTGAGCATGTTTGGGACTGGATGAAGCGTCGTCTCACGCGGTCTGCACGTCCAGCACGAACGCTGGTCCAACTGAGGCGCCAGGTGGAAATGGCATGGCAAGGCGTTCCACAGGACTACATCCAGCATCTCTACGATCGTCTCCATGGGAGAATAGCAGCCTGCATTGCTGCGAAAGGTGGATATACATTGTACTAGTGCCGACATTGTGCATGCTCTGTTGCCTGTGTCTGCGTGCCTGTGGTTCTGTCAGTGTGATCATGTGATGTATCTGACCCCAGGAATGTGTCAATAAAGTTTCCCCTTCCTGGGACAATGAATTCACGGTGTTCTTATTTCAATTTCCAGGAGTGTATATTTATTAAATTTCGTGCGTGTTTTTCGGTTTTAAGAGGTTTGATTTCGCGTTTTTGAGTGTAAATTCATTCAAGTAGTTGCTCATTTGTTCTGTTTGGAAGACAACCGTCCGTTCGTTTAGTAAGCCAGTCAGTCAGGCCGCGGCTCTCGGCTGACATCCACCTGAAGAGAGGGAAGTTGAGTCTTTATCTTTTTCTGTCTTTTCCTCATAGTATATTTACGCTGCTGGCCATTAAAATTGCTACACCGAGAAGAAATGCAGATGATAAATGTGTATTCATTGGACACATATATTATACTAGAACTGATATGTGATTACATTTTCATGCAATTTTGGCGCATAGCTCCTGAGAAATCAGTATCCAGAACAACTACCTCTGGCCGTAATAAAGGCTTTGATACGCATGAGCATTGAGTCAAACAGAGCTTGGATGGCGTGTACAGGTACAGCTGCGCATTCAGCTTCAACGCGATACCACAGTTCATCTAGAGTAGTGACTGGCGTATTGTGACGAACCAGTTGCTCGTCCACCATTGACCAGACGTTTTCAGTTGGTGAGAGACCTGGAGAATGTGCTGGCCAGGACAGCAGTCGAACATTTTCTGTATCCAGAAAGGCCCGTACAGGACCTGCAACATGTGGTTGTGCATTATCCTGCTGAAATGTAGGGTTTCGCAGGGATCGAATGAAGGGTAGAGCCACGGGTCGTAACATATCTGAAATGAAACTACCACTGTTCAAAGTGCCGTCAATGCGAACAAGGGGTGACCGAGACGTGTAACCAATGGCACCCCATACCATCACGCCGGGTTATACGCCAGTATGGCGATAACGAATACACGCTTCCAATGTGCGATCACCGCGATGTCACCAAACACGAATGCGACCATCATGATGCTGTAAACAGAACCTGGATTCTTCCGAAAAAATGACGTTTTGCCACACGTGCACCCAGGTTCGTCGTTGAGTACACCATCGCAGGCGCTCCTGTCTGTGATGCAGCGTCAAGGGTAACCGCATCCATGGTCTCCGAGCTGATAATCCATGCTGTTGCAAACGTCGTCGAACTGTTGTTGTCTTGCAAACGTCCCCATCTGTTGACTCAGGGATCGAGACGTGGCTGCACGATCCGTTACAGCCATGTGGATAAGATGCCTGTCATCTCGACTGCTAGTGTCACGAGGCCGTTGGGATCCAGCACGGCATTCCGTATTACCCTCCTGAACCCACCGATTCCATATTCTGCTAACAGTCATTGGATCTCGACCAACGTGAGCAGCAATGTCGCGGTACGATAAACCGCAATCGCGATAGGCTACAATCCGACCTTTATCAAAGTCGGAAACGTGATGGTACACATTTCTCCTCCTTACACGTGGCATCACAACAACGTTTCACCAGACAACGCCGGTCAACTGCTGTTTGTGTGTGAGAAATCGGTTGGAAACTTTCCTCATGTCAGCACGTTGTAGGTGTCGCCACCGGTGCCAACCTTGTGTGAATGCTCTGAAAAGCTAATCATTTGCATATCACAGCATTTTCTTCCTGTCGGTTAAATTTCGCGTCTGAAGCACGTTATCTTCGTGGTGTAGCAATTTTAATGGCCAGTAGTGTTTTAAATTTTGTGCTTGCTGTTCTGCTTAAGAGGTTCAACCTCACGTTTCTGTAAGTGTAAATTCATTCTAGCTGTAGCGCACTAGTTGCTCACTCAACAGCCAGCTACATAGCTCATTAACGCATCAGCGTCCATTGGTGACACATCAGGAAGATAGTAAGTACATATCTGCGATTCTGTCTGTTTTTATTGTTTACTTCTTCAGTTAGTCTTGCTAGGATGGTTACGATCTGTGCTTGCTGTGTGCGGATGCAAGAGGAGCTGGCCGCAGTTCACGAACAGCTGAATGCGCTTTTGGCTGCGGTCAGTCACCTTCAGGCTGCTGCTTCGGGGTGTAGCGGTGGAGGAGAATCTGGTGCATCCCACGGGAGACCTCAGGCGTCGCTTGTTTCGTTTACGGGCTCTGCTTTCGAGACACCTCCTAGTGTACCCGATGCGGTGGATCCGCCCTCACAACAGGGCGAGTGGCGGATGGAAACGCGATCGCGTCGCTCGAGGTAGAGGGCCAATATGGAGACCGGCCGCTTGACCTCGCCCATTCACCGTGTGAGGGGGAGGTGGCCGCTCCTTGAGCAAGGTCCAAGTAGCCACACGGGGGAAGGAGTTTACTAGTTATCAGGAGCTCAAACGTTCGGTGCGTTATGAAGCCCTTGAGGCAGACAGCGTTGAGGGCTGGAAAGACAGTCAATGTGCACTTCATATGTCTGCCGGGGGCCTCATCCGAGATGTGGAGGCGGCCATGCCGGCGGCTATCGAGGGTGCAGGGTGCACTGGTCTGCAAGTCGTGGCTCACGTCAGCACCAACGCTGCCGTCACTTGGGTCTGAGGCCTTTCTCAGTTCACACAGGTAGCCAGCGGAGGTAGTGAAGACTGCTGGCCTCCACGCGGGGTGCAAGCGGAGCTCGCAATTTGCAGCATTGTTCCCAGAGTTGATCGGGGTTCTTCTGTTTGGAGCCGAGTGGAGAGTCTCGGCCAAAGACTGCGCGCCTCTATGATTGTCTTGCTGCAGATTTCTAGACCTGCGTTATGGTGTGGGAATTTGTAGGACTCCCTTTAATAGGTCAGAGGTGCACTACACAAAGGAAGCAGCTGCTCAGATAGCAGAGTACTTGTCGAGTGCACATGAAGACTTTTTTGGCTAGACGGTAGTTTGAGGTGCTCTGACGTACACTCGCCAGTCGATACGCAACAAGGGAAGTCAGACTGCGTTCAGAGTAATGACACTTCGACTGTCAAAATTTTATCAGTAAACTGTTGAAGTATGTGTGGCTAAGCCAGGTCTCCGCTACATCCTTTCTTTCGGGAGTGATAGTTCTGCAAGGTTCGCAGAAGAGCTTCTGTAAAGTTTGGAAGGTAGGAGACGAGATACTGGCAGAAGTAAAGCTGTGAGTACCGGGCGTGAGTCGTGCTTCGGTAGCTCAGATGGTAGAGCACTTGCCCGCGAAAGGCGAAGGTCCCGAGTTCGAGTCTCGGTCGGGCACACAGTTTTAATCTGACAGGAAGTTTCATGTTGAAGTATTTGTTATAAAGTTCTCGAGTATACTGTCCTCTGTGAAAGATCTCGCGCTCAAATTATTCTTCGGACCGAGAGCTGGTTGAAACTCGAAGTGGAAAGCTCTGAGATATTTAGCGAGTCGTGGAATATATATCAAAAAGACAGATTACAGACCACAGAAGAGCAAGCGTTCATTGCAGTTTCCAAAAATATTGTCTCTATTGAGATCGAAGTTTGTGTGATTATCTGATTGCTGGATGTTTTTAAGGCCCCCCCCCCCCCACATTTCCGCTGTGACAGTTCTAGAGTCATTCAAAGAATGTCTACGGTCAGCAACGCGTAAATACGCAGATCATGCAATATCAGTTTTAGGGACGTTAACCTACCGAATATAGACTACAAAGTGAAATATTTTTCAGCACGTTTTCTGAAAATTGTCTTGACAGATAGCTCGGCAGCCCACCCACAATGGAAATATCTTAGACCTTGTAGCTACAAATAGACCGGACCTCATCGACAATGTCGGTAGGCCTATAGAAAGGAGGATTAGCGATTTTGATGTCGTTATAGCAACTAAGGTTACGAAAGTCAATAAATCAGTCTGGAAGGCTAGAAGAGTGTTTCTGACAGATAGAGCGGATAATCAGTTGTTAGCACCTCACATAGACAGTGAAATGACATCTCTTAGTTCCAGTAAGGTCGACGTAAAGATACTGTGGGCAAAGTTCAAGCAGATTGTAGCTCATGGTCTGGAGAGTTATGTGCCTAGAAAGTGGATAAAGGATGGAAAAGACCCATTATGGTTTATAGACGAAATTCGGAGGATGCTGGGGAAGTAGAGGTTGTTGCACCCTCGGTTCAAAAGCAGACACTTAAATGACGGCAAACAAACATTAGGAGAGATTCATTTGTCTGTGAAGAGATCTATGCGCTAAGCATACACCAACTACCCCCGTCATACCTTAGCAAAAAATCTGGCAGAGAACCCAAGAAAATTCTGATCCTATGTAAAATCGCTAAGCGATTCTAAGCCTTTCATTCAGTCCCTTAATAACCAATCTGGTTTGGCATTTGAAGATAGAAAAACGAAATCCGAAGCTTTAAATTTCGCTCTAAAGAAATCGTTAACACAGGAAAATAGTATAAACGTGCCGTCATTTGTCTATCGGACAGATTCCCGTACGGACGACATAGTAATAAGCGTCCCTGGCGTACAGAAACAACTGAAAGATTTGAAAGCAAATAAAGCACCAGGTCCGGATGGAATCCCAATTCAGTTTTACAAAGATTACTCTTCGGTATTGGCCCCTTACTTAGCTTACATTTATCGTGAGTCTCAGGCTGAGCACGAAGTCCCAAGAGGCTAGGAAAAAACGTGGATGATTCCTGTATATAAGAGGGGTAAAAGAACTGACCCGCAAAATTACAGACCAATATCCCTAACTTCGGTTTCCTGCAGAATGCTTGAACATATTCTCATTTCAAATATAATAAACTTTCTTGTGACTGAAAAGCTTATGTTCACGAATCAGTAAGGCTTTAGAAAGCATCGCTCGAACGAAACTCAGCTTCCATTTTTCTCAACGATATACTGCGAATTATGGGTGAAGGACAAAAGGATATTCTATAGTTGTAGATTTCCGGCAAGCGTTTGACACGGTGCCCCACTGCAGGCTGTTAACGAGGGTACGAGCATACGGCACAAGTTCACAGATATATGAGTGGCTCGAAGAGTTCTAGAGTAAGAGAACCCAGTATGTTGCCCTCGACGGTGAGTGTTCATCGGAGAGAAAGGGATCGTCAGGAGTGCCTCAGGGAATTGTAATAGGACCGCTGTTGCTCTCTATATACGTAAATGATTTGGTGGGCAGGGTGGGCAGAAATCTGCGGTTGTTTGCTGATAATGCTACAGTGTACGGCAAGGACTCGAAGTTGAGTGACTGTAGAAAGATACAAGATTACTTAGACAACATTTCTATTTGGTGTGATGAATGGTACCTAGCACTAAATGTAGAAAAATGCTATTTAATGTGGATGAGGATTAAGAACAAAAGTGTAACATTGGGATACAGTATTAGTAGTGTTCTGCTTGACACGGTCAAGTCGTTTAAATACCTGGGCGCAACGTTGCAAAACTATATGAAATAGAACGATCGTGTGAGAACTGTGGTAGGGAGACCGCATGTAGGACGCTATTCTTGAGTAATGCTCGAGTGTTTGGAAAATTGAAAATTTGTGGTAAGGTCTTACGGGACCAAACTGCTGAGGTCATCGGTCCCTAAGCCTACACACTACTTAATCTAACTTACGCTATGGACAACACACACAGCCATGCTCGAGGGAGGACTCAAACATCCGACGGGGGAAGCCGCACGGACCGTGGCAAGGCAGCCAGACTGCGCGGCTACCCCGTGCGGCCTCGAGTGTTTGGGATTCGCACCATGTCGGATGAAGGAAGACATCGACGCGATTCAGAGGCGGGCTGCTAGATTTCTTGCCAGTAAGTTCGAAAAAGACGTAAGTGTCACGGAAATGCTTCGAGAACCCTAATGGGAATCTCCGGAGGTAAGGCGAACTTCTTTTCGAGAAACGCTATTGAGAAAATTTAGAGAACCAGCATTTGAAACTGACAGCCGAACGAGTCTACTACCGCCAACATGCATTACGCGTAAGGGCAACGAAGATAATTAGGGCTCATACGGAGGCATATAGATAGTCGTTTTTTCCTCGCTCTATTTGCAAGTAGAACAGAAAAAGGAAATGGCTAGTAATGGTATGGGTTACACTCCGCCACGCCCGAACTGTTGCTTGCGGAGTTACTATGGAAATATAGATAGTGAAGTAACAGAAACAAACTTATGTATAGCTTCAACAAGGAAGAGAGGTTGCCTGGATTCCAGCTTTATGGAAAACCAAGTAAACCCATAACTGAGACCAAAGGGGAGCACCTAACAACCATACTGGGATTTATTATACCACTGAGAGTACCAGTTTTGCTTGTTGAATGTTACTGGAAGGTCATTCACATACACACTGACGGAAAAAAATCGCATCACCAAGAAGGAGTTGTGCAGCACAAACGAAAGTGTTGCTACATTTGGAAGATGAGGTCTATTCAAATTACACGCCAGTCTAATAAGAGTGGCTCTAGAGGCGCCATTACGAGAACACAAATAATTTTTGCTTTGAATACACGCTGTACCGGTTGTGAGTGTCAGTTATCTCTGAAACTGGACACGGTGAGCCGAAGTTAGTCAAGAATGCCTTTAGGGTGACAAAGACGCCATTATCTACATCTCACTGAGTTTGAATGAGATCGTGTAATAGGGCTGTGTGAAGCTGGATGTTCCTTCTGCGATATTTGCAGAACGACTTGTCAGGAATCTACCCGCTGTAAGTGATTGCTGGCAGAGGTGGTCTTGACAATGTACAGTTGCGAGAAGACCAGGCTGTGGATGACCACATGGCACCATCGAAAGGGAAGATCGCTACGTTCTGCATATGGTTCTGGCTCATCGTACTACATCTGCAACAGCAATGCGAGGAGCAGTTGGCACCATACAGATCGGTTACTTCAAGGGCAGTTTCCAGCCAGATGCCCTGTAGTGCACATTCCACTGACCCCAAATCACTGCCATTGGCGAATTCAGTGGTGTCAAACAAGAGCTCATTAGAGTGCAGGGTGGGAGTCTGTTGCGTTTTCTGGTGAAAGCTGGTTCTGCCTCGGTGCCAGAGATGGCCATGTGTTGATTAGAAGGAGGCCAGTTGAAGGCCTGCAACAAACCTGTCTGCGGGCTAGACACACTGGACCTGCACCTTGAATTATGGTCTGGGATGTAATTTCGTCTGACAGCAGGAGCTGTCTCGTAGTTATCCCTATGCACACTGACCATAAATTTGTGTGTCAATCTGGTGACTGGAACTGCTGTGTTGCCATTCATGAACAGTATTCTATGAGGTGTTTTCCAGCAGGACAATGCTCACTCACATAAAGCTGTTTCAACCAAACATGCTCTACAGGGTGTCGACACGCTGCCTTGGCCTGCTCAGTCACCATATCTGTCTCCAATCGAGCATGTATAATGGGTCACCATTGGGTGATAAATCCAGCATCATTCACAAACGGCATTAACCATCCCTGTATTGACTGACCAAGTCAATAAGCATGGGACTCTATCAAAGAAACTGATATCCGGCATGTGCACAACACAATGCATGCCCATTTGCATGCTTGCATTCAACGTTCTGACCAGTCATTAATGTATGAGTATGTCATATTTGCAATGGCGTGTCTTACATTTACGTTAACCTGTGATCTTGCAATGTTAATCACTTAAATATGTTACCTAGAAAATGTATTCCCGAAATTTCATTTAATTATTTGATGGTGTTGTGATTTTTTCCCGACAGTGTATAAGGAATAGAAGTGTACCAAAAACTGAATCCTGTGGGACCCCCTTTGTTTTTATATATATATATTTTTCCCCATCAGTAAAATTTTTTATGATTTAAATCAGCTGTGTGTAAAGCAATCAGTTTTATAAAACCTGAGTTTTTCTTAGAGAATGCCTTGGAAATATCACAAAAAGTACCAGTTGGTGATATATTATTTTTTAAGGCTTATACTATTTGATGAGTGCATGTAGAAATTGCATTCGCAGTTCAGCAACCATTCTGGACTCCCAAACTGTGATATGCTAAGTAAATTGTTTCGATTTAAGTGTGAAACCACTATTGAGTACATTACTTTTCGAATATTTTGGAAAAAAAGTGTCGGTAAGGAACTCTGTCTTGTCATCTTTCTTATGAAGTGGTGTAACAATTGCATATTTTAACCTGCCTGGAAACATTCCCTGTGCCAGCGATGCATTCATACATCTCTAAGGAAATTACTTATTAAGTTGGAACAACATTTCAGAATTCTGTTTGAAATTCTATCAACCCCATAAGAGATTTTGATTTTTAGAATTTCTGTAGTTGTACTAATTTTAGTGAAAGATGCTGATGGTATGTCTACTTGCATAAAGTATTGTGCAATGACATTTTTATATATTCTCTTACTTCTTTAACTTAAGCATTTAATCCTGTATTTTTTGTTGTGTTTAGAAAGTGATTGTTAAAAGTACTTGTAGGTTGTGATCAGTCACAACATTGTCATTTAGCTTAATCGGTATCGAATCATGTACACTGACTAGCTGTCTTGTCTCCCATTTGACAATGTCCCATTAGTTTCAATCCTCTTATCTGTATTATTTATTTATGTCAGTTAATGCATACCTCTGGACATTTTAATGACTTACATTAAATATATTCGCAATTGCGAATATGGACAACCATCAAATGTAGAATGGAATGCCGACAATGAAAATTTGTGCCGGGTTGGGACTCGAAGACGGATTTCGAGAGCAGTCGCCTTACCATTTGGCTATCCGCACACGACTCACAGCCAGACCCAAACTTCCATACATCGTCAACCATGCAGTTCGGGACAAAATTTTACTGTCATCATTCCTTTCTACAGTTGATGGTTGTCCGTATTCGCAACTGCCAATATACTTAATGTATTTCATAGTGGCTGTACTCGCTGCAGTGCCTGTTCCTTTGGTTTTGCATGCATGTCCAAAGGAACTTTGGGTCGTAATTCAGAACAACACAGGAACTACAGTTTCGTATTTCAATGACTTTCTTTGAAATACTCCAGTATTTTTGTAGTATACAAGTAAAGCTGGAACTTGACTTACTCTGGTCTTTAAACAAATTTCCCTTTACCTATTATGAGATTTTACTTCCCTTAGTTATCGACGGCTTACTTGTTTTTTATGGATCTTTTGAATATTTTTTTGGTAATCAACTTTCAAATATTAACGCAAATTTAGTATGGAATAAATTGAATTGGACATTAGCATATCTTAACTTTTTAGCTTACTCTTAAAACAATTTATCATGTTCCCATTAATAAGCCTCATTGCTGTGAATGAACTGCCTCAGTGTTGTAAGGTGTCATACTCTTTATCTCCATTAATTGTGGATCATGAACAGATAGTCCATTAGAAACTGTGTACACATTAATTGTTTCAGCTTGAGCACTGTGTATAAAAAATGTCATCAGTCAGTGTCCTGCTATTGTGCTGTGCATGAGTTGGAAAACTGACTACTTCAATTACAATGAAACAGTGAAATAATAATACTACTTCATTTTCACTGATTGTCTCTTTTAAGAAATCTACATTTAAATCTCCACAAACTATCTGTTCCTTTTTGTCTGACAGGTAGCTCAATAATGCATCCAGATTTCTCATAAACTGCTGGAACGTTCCTAGAGGGAATCTACAGACTGTTCCAGTTATCAGAGAAGTATTCTGCAGCAACAACTCACGAAAACATGCTTCTAGGTTCTGATCAAAAGAAAAACTATTTGTTTCAATATTTTTGACTTTGTATCCAACATTTACATATGTTACAGCTCCTCCTTTTTCCATGTTAACTCTGCAGGAAAATGTGCACATCTATAGTCCCTGATATTTAACTTCTCCGTCCTTGTGGTTACATGGTGTTCAGAGAGGTACCGAACATCTATCCCTTCAGAATTTTCCACATCTTCTTAGCATACAAGAAGTTCATCTATATTGTCTTTTCAACCATCTAATGTTCTAATGAAGCAAATTAATTTTATTTTTCTGGAAACTGTTACACGTGTTATTGTATTGTACTTCTCTTTTCTTTCAATACTCTCTGTCTGTAATCTGACTCTAACTTAAAAAATGTGCTCCTTTGAATCCAGTAATCACAAGGATTTTATCTTGAGTGCTTGTGCCCCCCTAATCCCTTCTGCAAGGTGCTCAGTTAATCTTTCCTTCTTTCTCCTATTCGTGTGCATGCCATGATTAGTGTATCATCTCCCAATTGCAGTGACAGCCACGGCACATATAGAAGACTTTATTTCAGTCATAAGCAATTTGCTCAGCCCTTTGTTCACACAATTAAAAACTGTGTGAACACAGGGCTGGTCATGTCACTGCGAAAACTCGCCAAATCCCGTACAACTGTGTATTGTCCCTACTCATATTTCTTCCACGTCACCTTTAATGGTGTATTCTAAGTTTCTAGCCAGGTTGTTTCCTGCTTCTCCCACCATAAGTGTCTTACCTTCACCATCAAAATCTCTTCACAAGGCCCTATGTCCTGTCATCTGGCCAAGGTTGACGCTAGTTTTCACAATGCTTGTGACCTGGTATTCTATGCCTAGCTATTCCTGTAGCAATTAGCCTAAGCCTTTCCTGTGACTGCTCCGTAGTACCACGATTCTTTTCTTTCCACTTGACTTTTCTACCAAACTAACCTTAAAGTCGTTGCTACGAGTCTGCTGCACCCTGTTAAGCTCAGAAACAGGTTGAGGCTCTCATCTTACTCCACATAACCAGTCAAACTGATTGCTAACCGTAATTTGAAATGTTATTTGTGAAGTTGTCTCCTTTTGCCTATTTCATGCCACCTTCTCCCATCTTCCATTGTCCCTTTACTCCTTCAACCTATCATTTCTAATTCTGCATAGAAGACATATATCCACAATTTTCTTGCCTCGACTACATAGTCTACAACACTGTGAGAGAGCCTCATCTGACAATGTGTTAGCTTCCTCGCAGCATTTTCTCCAGGGAAATACCAACTCACAGTCCTGACATGTTTCTTCCATACCAATTAACTTATTGTAACATCTACATTTGTCACATATGACGCTAATCTTACAGTAAACAAAAAGCATTACAAAACATTTAACGTGTAATAAGGTAATAATCAGAAAAACGTATCTTTCAGTGAGTTGTGCAGCTAACTTTAGACGTCAGGCAGACGTAGAACAACACGTTCTAAGTTCGTTGAGTGTAAATAGTACAAGAAAAGAAGTGAATGAAAACTACGAGTATAAAAGCACGATATTTTCTAATAATAATCTTAAACTCACGCAATCAGAAAATTATATAAAACTGTAATGGACCCAAAGCAACACTCAACTATTAGACTTCTAGCAGAACTTGACGCTAGTCTGTAAACACACCATCGATTTTCACTTAAAGTACGCTTTAAATCATAGGAGACACTAAACGAATGAAAACTCTACAAAGCACGATATTTAGAACAACGGTATTAAACAAACACTATCTAGAAATTAGGGAGAGCACCTGCACTGTATTCAGAACAATTCGTAAAGCTTGGCCAGTACCAATAGCAACAAATGTTGCAGAACATACTTATATTACATTAATGAGAAAGTCCCAGAAAGTATTACAAACGCAAATATGACAAAAAATCATAATATACCCAGATGTAAACCCACATCTTTAACCACTATATCACAATGGACACACAACTTTAAACAACAGCCTCATTCACCTTAGGATATCCTGAAGGTCATGTGCCATTAAATGATATTTAATTATTACAAACTAGACCAAGAGTTAAATGTTTGTGATAACTCTTGAATGTCTTGTTGCCTTGGAACAGCGTACTGTCATAACACATAATTTATAAGTACAAGAAGATATGAGAAATCCAATAAACCTTGAAAGTTCTTCATTTGTCAGATACTATCGACTTTCATGGTCGCATTGCGTTGCACGTCATTTTGACATCAGTTGCATACAAGCCGGGAGTGACACTAACTTCTCCGATGACAGACCGAGGAAGCAGATCATTGACGCAGGAGATAACGAATTCAAGATATCTGACTATGCAGTCACACATGGCCCATATGTTAGGGCTTGCTTGCTTGACTGGCAGGGACAGACGTTACTCAGATGTGGTGGCTACCAGACAGATCACGGACCTAACTGAATGTTTGAATCGCAGGAACAGCAACTGAACACCAACATATGCGTGGTACACCGGCTATAAAACTTTTA
The DNA here is from genome assembly GCF_023897955.1 of Schistocerca gregaria. Taxonomy (NCBI): domain Eukaryota; kingdom Metazoa; phylum Arthropoda; class Insecta; order Orthoptera; family Acrididae; genus Schistocerca; species Schistocerca gregaria. The sequence goes on along the minus strand of NC_064931.1, from coordinate 852,925,014 downwards.
TGAACGCTCTTATAGGCTAAGAGCTCACAACCTACCATTCAGGCTTCCTAATAGGAGACAACTAACAATAAAAGATTAGTTATAACTACAACTTTTTAATAATATTGCTTATCATCATCCTTTGAAACTTGAAATTATAACGTCGCATGTTTTAGGAAGATTAAATAAATGACCTTCCTCAAGCATACTCTTTCTTCTACTTCTCATATGTAATGGTTTGATGTGTGCAACGGTAATCTGAAAATTCAGGAATCAAGTCCACATGCTTTCATTTTCTTTTATCATTTCTATGATGAACTCAGTAGAAAAAAAGGACAGACAAATTTCTGGCAATGTATACCCAAATTAAGAAATCGAGTATGATAGTAACAGAATAGCTGGGAGTACTGTGTATCTGCTTTGCTTTAACTAAAATATTTTCCTTGGAGTAGCTAAGGTAGACCTTAAAAGGAAGAACAAGGTATCATTAAAAGTTCAACATAAGAAATTTTATAAATTTGTACACCACATAAATTAGTACAGGTACAGATAACAGTTGTCTGCAAGTGTTTGGATGTAGTGATTACAATTTCCATATAAATTAACAATAGAATACTTTGAACAACAGTGAAAGCGTAAGATGTTACGAGTATCTGAACTTACAATCAGCCATTAAAACTACCATGAATGGGAAATATTATCAAATTATTAACGTAACGTCGCTGGATCATCTGCTTGTCAGAAAATATTAACTGTAATATATGAAGTTTCTTATAGATTTCTAGAAATAAATTATTCCCATAATTCAGAGCTTTACGGAGGATTTAGAAGTGAGACGTTTGGGTCTCAAGTAATGAGGTAAGTGCAATTAATGGTTTCTTAGTTCGGTGTAGTTAGTTAAACACAAATCTAGTATGATGGTAAAAGGACTAAAACAGTATAAATCGTGATTCGCTGCATCTTCCCGTCATTTGTCAAGACTCGAGCTCCAGACCCAATAAATGCGTGGTATTTAGGCTAAACTAACTACATCCTCATGTATAGGGGATGGACAAAAATACGTAGACCACAATGGCTCAATAGTATCTAGATTTGGCAAGAAGCAAAAGTTCATCTTTGTGCTCACAAAACCAGTCATGGACGATGCAGGGTTTGAAATGGGGCCACGTCGTCTTGGAAGATAGCATCACCATTAGGGTACAAATATTGTACCATGAGAAGGTTCTGATCAGCCCAAATGATGGCATAATCCTTGGCAGCTATGTGACCTTGCAGATGAATCATGAGGCACATGGAATACCACATGTCTGCCCAAAGCATAACTGAACATCCACCATGTTTCACTCTTGGCAGCAAACAATCTGCTTCATAGGCTTGGGACTGCATACGTCTGGAATAATTTCAGCCAAAATTTCGAAACAGTGTGAAACAAGATTCATTCGAAAAAATATTTTCTTCCCTTGCTCCATGGTTTCAGCACTGCTCTTCCTGCTAAGAGCATCTGCATCAGTGATGTGTAGTTTCAGAATTCCAGCCCACCCACCAATTCGCTGCTTACGGAATTCCCTCTGTATTGTTTTGGTGCTGATAGAGTTCGCAAGTGTGTCATTCGGTTCTGTAGTGATTTCTGCAGCTGTCTTCCTCTTATTTTCCTCACAGTCCTCTTTAATGACTATCTGGCACAATCACTGAAGACATGCTTAGTCGATGATGTTTTTTTTTCACTTTTCATGTATGCAGTACAAATGTTCAATATGATGCCATATTTCCTAATTTTTGTCCAACACCTGTACATTACATTTATATCTGCTGTAGATATTTTCAGTACACGTGATTCTCTTTCGTTTCGCTTGTGGATTTCAACATTGGACATATATGTGTTACAATAGTTCATATTATCAAAACTGGCATTCGACAATTAGGCCAAACAACAATTCACATCGTTATTATTTACTACTTAAGCAAAACTAGAAAACTATCACTACACAAAAATAACTGCGCCTCAAACCAAACTCGTATGGTGTCCTCTGTCTCAGCACCTTTTTTCTATCTGCAGCAGGAGCTCAGCCAGACAAACTTTTTCTCTTTTACTAACTGTTACCCACGGATGTGCTCACGCATCAGTAGTTTTGTTATGATGAGTGATGGCGAGTAAGTAAGTTACTGTATGTGCAGTAACATCAGCTGCCCTCACATATCTGCCTGTTTGGGTAAGCGTTGCTCTTGATGTGTGACCCATCTCGCTCTCCAAACCCATCCCAATGCATAATGTGAGGTTGGTATGTGCAGCATCACAGCTGACCAGGCCATGCAGAGGGGCTGGGGCAGGAGAGCGCAACGATGCATCGTGCTATTGAAGTAGCTGCGCCGCCCGTGTCAGCCTCTGCCAAAGAATAGTGGACAGTACTGCAGAGTATTAGCGCAGCCTAGCAGAGAGTGCTACGATATCAGGTTGCAGTGATCCATATCCATAGCTTATTTGAACATTGGGTCTAGCAAGGACTAGGATGTATGTTGCATGTCGCCTATCGCTTGCGACACTTTTGTACATTAAAGTTAAGAGTTTTCAATCTACTTTATAGACATAAAACTACTAATGTTATTTGTTTGTTGTATAGCATTCTGAGAATGCAGCATTCCTTAGGCACCCCATATGAGGTGAGTGGGCAAGACCCAAAACTTTCCATACCAAATTTCATGGAAATCGATGCAGCAGGTTAGTCGTTAAATTCGTACCAGAGAGAGTAACTTTCATATTATAATATTAGTACGGACAAAACTTTCAATTACAATATTTTTTTTCTGTGATCCGATTTTGTTAAATAAAGCCCACATGGTGGCACAAGTTAAGCTCAAGTTATATGTGAAAACCCTATAAAATTTCATCTAGTAGTTTTGGAAATTCGCATGTACATACACAGAAACAGACAAATATGACGGTTCTAGATAAAAATTTAAATCATGGTATCTTTTTTTCCGTGATCTGATTTTGATAAAGTAAAGCCTATAGGGTGCTCCACCTATGCACGAGCTATCTGCGAATACATCTACATCTACATGACTACTCTGCAATTCACATTTAAGTGCTTGGCAGTTTTGGTAGTTTTGGAGAAGCGTGTTTAAACAGACAGACGTGACAGTCATACAGTGTTATTATTATTATCGATGTAAGTATGTGTGTTAAAAAATCCAGACTCGGATACATATCTTTTATAGTCGCTGATCCCGTTTGCTAACTACTAAAATGTAAATGTCATGTGAATATGGCAGTAACCGACTTAACTGAAGACGTCGATGCTATTCAGGGGAAAATATATGTAGACTTCTTTGTTGCTGAGAAGGGGGATCAGGATCAAAGTAAGAGGAGGAAGAAAATGAATGGATATATAAAGCCTCACGCCTTGGAGATGTCTGATTAGTATACGCTGAGATGTCAATGAAGCAGAAAGTGATTCAGGCGCGTAAAGCAGTTCATGAGAAATTATGGCAAATTAGGGCATCTGGATCGGCAGCAAACACTAAGAGAGACCTTTATGCTTGTTACTGAATCTCTCTGACAGCTCTCAGCAAAAACAAAAGCACACAATAACGAGGGTGTTGCCATTGATGAATTCATTGTTAGTCACACTCCAGGTCAGATAGATACAACATTCGGCGTTAGCAGGGGAAGAATATACAAGTTGGGTATGCATCCCATAACTGTAACTGAAGACAAAATACAGATGGGTGATAGACGGTTTGACAGAACACTCCGCTTAATGAATCTTATTTCCCTAAGACCTACCAAAAAACCTAAAAAATTACTCAGTTAATGGTAGGGACTAGTATCGTGAAATACTGCACATGACTGGTGTACACAAGATCACGAAAAGCCTGAGCAACAACAAATATAAAACTACTATGAAGCCAATACCTGAAGGTGAAAACATTAACAATGGCGGCAGCAGCGGTGATAATAGATTGTTTTTGCATGTTCTGGGACACTAGGACAATTTTATATTCAGAGGAGGTATACATTGAAGGAAAGAAAATCAAAAAGATAAGCACTTTCTGTTATTTGGGATCCATTTTAGAAATCGAGGGAAAACCAGAATGAGAAATCAATAACAGAATTAGTAATGGATGGAAGGTCATTGGGATGTTTAACTCAGTCTTATGGAGCAGGAATGTAATGAGCACAACTAAAAAATTAATATACAAATCCATATTAGAGAGTGTGGTTCTGTATGGAATGGAGACCTGGAGAATTAATAAGAAGCACATTAAAAAATTACAAGCTGTAGAGATGGATTTTTGGAGAAGATCGACAAGAATCTCCATGAAGGAAAAGATAAGGAACACCTAAATAACAAGGAGAATGGAAATAAAAAAAGAATATATGACGTAATGGATAGGAAGAAATTACAGTGGTACGGGCATATATGATGAGTGGAGAAAACCAGAACACCAAAGTTGATACTGGCGTGGGAACCAGAGGGGAGAAGAAGAAGAGGACGCCCTATGACCACCTGGCTCCAAAATTTGCAGCACACAAAGAGGAGAATGGGCGCAGAAGAAGACACACAAGATCGAAACACCTGGAGGAGTATTTTGAAAATATAGTTTAAGAACGTTTATTGTTTGTATTGGAATTTCCAAGTAAATGATTATGATGGAGATAAGCGTCTGTAATGAGGAAAAGTTCAAAATAATAAATAATATAAAACAATGTAAAAATTGAAGATAAAATTAATAAACAAATTGTTAGTTTTATTTAAAATAATGAAGAAATTATTCCATTAGATAAATGAGAAAATAATTCAGTTCTGGTATTCGATGATTTCATTTTGGAAAATCAAGGTATTGCACAGTATATTTTTCTAGAGGAAGACGCAAAGGTATAGATTGCTTTTATTTAGCTCAAATGTATTCAAAAATACCAAAACAGTCAGTTAGATATAATTTAAATTTTTTAATATATATTTTGTGAAGATGATACGAACTTAAATCATATTTACCATGAGTTTGTTTGTAGAGATTTAAAGTTTGATAAATTTAAATAAATGTGTAGTAAATGTTGGAATGATGAATTTGGATCTTTCACAGTAGACATCACTAGAAAACCAAATGAAGGTAAGTTTAGAAATAAAATACAACATTTGTTAACAATATAAACGTTAAACATAAACATAATCTTTAACATAAACATAAATGAGAACATAAACATAAAAGTTAAACATAACTAAAGTGTTTTCTTCCTTAATACATGTTTACAAAGTATGTTGAAGAAGTTGTTAAACAAAATAGAAATAAAGCTAAAGAATTGAAAGAAGGGCAATTGAACAAATTAAACATGGAAAAGGAGGATTAGGAGATAATGTTTTAAAAGCAATTAAAGAAAACAGAGTCATTGAAAAACAAATGATTCCGTATCGTCATAATACAAAAGATTTTGGAGACTTATCCTGGAAAATATGGTTATACATTAAGCGAATCAGAAGTTCAAGATATATTGAATAAATACCATGAAGAAAAAGCATCAAGCAGTCACCAAAATGAAACTAAAAAGACAAATGTTAGTGGAAGATTGTTAATGAATATTAATCATAGTGAAGATAAAGTTATTGGCTTAAAACCTGTTGGCATGTTCAAACATGTCGTTAATTTGCTGGTTAAATTCAGTGGAGATAAATAAAAAATGGTGGAAAAAACATATGAAGGAGCAGATGGATTAATGAGACTTTTAACTGAAAAACAAATTACTATAGATGATTTAAATGACAAGTTTAATTCTGTTGATTTATCAAATTATGCAGATATATAATCCTGGAGCATTGTATTCTGATAAAAATCCAAATAAAATAAGATCAAGAACAGGTAATAAATGTAAATACTTAATAAAAGAAATTGTTGATGATTATTTTCCAAACTTAAGAAGACAAACTGTAGATGATTTTGAACGAAGTTCTCCTGATAAAATAGGTGAAGGTTTAATTAAAAAATATACAGAAAAACCAACTGAATATGTCTCATTAAATGATGTTAGACAATTAATTGATAGATTAGCATTTATTCATTGTGGAGAACTAGCTGGAAATAAGAATTATCTTAACGAAAAAGTTAGTATTGCACAAACGTTAACAAATAAATTTAGCGATTTTATAATCGAAAAACCAAAATTAATTCCATATTCAATTAGATTTTTAAATAATCTTGTACAAACATTTTGGAAAAGTGATAAATATGGAAAAGGAGAGTAATTACTTTAATTAATTACCATTTGAAATGCATCATTCAGGTTATAATTATTGTGGACCAGGTACAAAATTAGAAGAAATATTAGGTAAAGGTGATAAACGTATAAATCCATTAGATGAAGCATGCAAAAAACATGATATTGCTTATAGAGATAATAAAGATTTAGAAAAAAGACATATAGCTGATAAAGAACATCAATTAGCTGCGAAAGAAAAAATCTATGCGGATGATGCTTCATTTGGTGAAAAGTTGCAACAACAGCAGTTAGAGGAATAATGTATGGAAAACTAAAATTAGGCATGGGAATTAATGTTGAAGAAAATGGTTGCGGATTATAAATGTAAAACTTTTTATTAAATTTTCAACTATATAAATGAATAACTTTACAATTGATTATACTTTGCTACCTAGTGACAAAACTGAAACAAATAAATCTATTTAACAAATTTTTCAATGTCACCCAGCAATTAACGAAATTATGTATTTACAAAAGAGTAAATTCCTTAAAAAATTTTGAGATGGTGAAGCTATAGATAATAGTAATATTCGTGAAGAAATAATTAACGAATTACATAAACCAATGAGAAAGAATTTTAAAAGAAGGAATGTTGTTTCTTTTAGAATAGATAATTTACGGAAAGCTGATTTAATTTAAATGGATTCAGGTAATTTAAAAGGTATTCCAAAAATAAATAAAGGTTATAAATATTTATTCAGTGTTATTGATTTCCATTCGAAATTTTGTTTAGTGTGTTCCTATTAAAGATAAAACAGCTAAAAATATACATGATGCATTCGATGTATAGATAGAAAGCCACATTTTTACAAACAGATAATGGTGAATAATTTCATAGTAAAGAATTTAAAGAATTATTAAAGAAATATAGCATTAATCATTATTCAACTTTTCTAGAATAAAAAGCATCTGTGACTGAACGTTTTAAAAGAACACTTAAAGAAAAATTCTGGAAGGAATTTTCTTTACAAGGAAATTATCAATGGATAAACTTAGTTAAAGATGTAAGTGATAAATATAATAATACAAAACATTCTACAATAAAAATGAAACCAATAGAAGTAAATGAAAAAATTTAGAAATAAGTAACATTATATCTAGCCAAAGACTAAAGCCTGCTTCAGCTGAGCAGGCTAAATTTAAAAAAAGAAGATAAAGCGTGATTTAGTAGACTTAAAGGTCTTTTTGACGAAGGATATACAGCTTATTAGTCAACAGAAATATTTCAAATTAAAGATGTTATTTATTCCAATCCAATTACATATAAATTGCAAGATATAAAAGGAAATTTTTACGAACAAGTACTACAGAAAAAAATCTAGATGTATACTTCATTGAAAAAGTTTTAAAAAAGAAAGGTAATAAAATTGTATAAATGGTTAGATTTGATAATTCACATAACAGTTGGATTAATAAAGATAAAGTAATTTTATGGTAGATCAATTTGATTAAGACTAATTATATCATTATCAATTGTTCTTGTGTATAGTTATCCAAAATATTAAAATAGTTCATATGGAATTCGATTACTCGATAAATAGTACAATTCTCAAGGCTGTCAATTCAACTAAGTACCTGGGTGTTAAAATTACGAACAACTTCAGTTGGAAGGACCACATAGATAATATTGTCGGGAAGGCGAGTCAAAGGTTACGTTTCATTGGCAGGACACTTAGAAGATGAAACAAGTCCACCAAAGAGACAGCTTACACTACACTCGTTCGTCCTCTGTTAGAATATTGCTGCACGGTGTGGGATCCTTACCAGGTGGGATTGACGGAGGACATCGAAAGGGTGCAAAAAAGGGCAGCTCGTTTTGTATTATCACGTTATAGGGGAGAGAGTGTGGCAGATATGATAGACGAGTTGGGATGGAAGTCATTACAGCATAGACTTTTTCGTCGCGGCGAGACCTATTTACGAAATTTCAGTCACCAACTTTCTCTTCCGAATGCGAAAATATTTTGTTGAGCCCAACCTACATAGGTAGGAATGATCATCAAAATAAAATAAGAGAAATCAGAGCTCGAACAGAAAGGTTTAGGTGTTCGTTTTTCCCGCTCGCTGTTCGGGAGTGGAATAGTAGAGAGATAGTATGATTGTGGTTCGATGAACCCTCTGCCAAGCACTTAAATGTGAATTGCAGAGTAGTCATGTGGATGTAGAAAGACAATCCTTAAATTTTCTTTCATGTTTTGATACAGATTTATTGAATTAGGATTATAATTCAATCTTAACACTTCTTCACAATTTCGATGTCTATCTTCGATTTTATATAGTTGTTTCTGTAAAAACATTTTGTTGTGTTCTAGTGACATAATAGTTATATTCACATTCATCTTATAATTATTTTAAAAGAATGAAATTTTGTCTTAAGTTTTCATTAGTTGTTTTAGAAACTAATGTGGTAATATTTATTTCTTCATTTCCTTTACCTATTATTTCTGAAGCAATATTAACTGTTACTCTCAAATTTTGAATTTGATCATCTTTAATTTTTATTCTATCATCTTTCATTTTAATTCTATCATATTTTAATGTAACTACCTCTGTGTTTAATTTATTCAGTTCTTGTAGTTGTTGTATACAATTATCTGTGTTTTAATTGATATGTACAAGCATCAATCATCTCTTTTCTAATATTATACTCACCATGTTTACTAATTTATGGTAAAACTTCAAGAGTAACCCGTTTTTTCAATTTTTTAGCTTCTTCTTTTTTGATTTTAAAATTAAAGAATACAATCCAGATTCATTGATGAGTATACTTTGATTAACGATTCTTGATGTGGACTCGCAAAATGCGATGCTAAATATAATAGCAAAATTTGCTTGATCTTCTGTGTCAACAAGTTTAAATATTGCATCATTTGTGTTTTTGTATTCTAAAATTTCACCAACATCTTTAGCTTTGAACCATGGATTATTTCCTTCATCAATAATCATGAAAACTTATTTATTGTTTTATGTAAGCTTGTTGTTGAACATATTTACACTGAATTCCATTTAAGAGAAATATTTTTTAATTGTTTTGCAAAAAATAAACAGTAGCTGAAATTTGTAGTCTGTATATATGATTAAATTAAATTAGAGAATTTAACTTTTTTCTTAAATCTAATAACAATAATTTCTCATAAATGGAGAAGCAACACAAAATGCAGACTAAACTTAAAGAAACTTATGTACTAATTGAGATATGTTAAAAGATATTGATTGTCATATTTGTTTAACTGATGAAAATAATAATCAGTATGTCAAAACAAGTTGGAAGCATATTTTTCGATGTCTATCTTCGATTTTATATCGTTGTTTCTGTAAAAAAAATTAAATGAATGGGTAAAAGAAAAACTGTACACTTTGTAAAAGCATTATTACAAATAAAGAACCAACATCAGTTGACATAATGACAACACATGATTCTTTACCAGTAAATAAAATTAGATCTGTTGGCCAATCTTTTGATTCTATAACAATGCATACAAACTCACATGATCCTTTATTTGACAGAAATCGAAAATTTCTCAATCAGGACTATGAATCTAATGATGATTAACATGATTATGGTGATTCTTGTTTTTAAAATAATTTATATGAATAACTTAAAATTTAAATTTTAAAATTATGAAAATTATTAAATTTAAATTTTTATAATTATAATAAATTTATTTCTATATAAATTGCGCTCATTCAAGTTCAACAAGGTTGTTCTGTGGAAACTAAGTTTTGTAAATATTGTAATACCGAAAAATCAATTGATAATTTCACTTTACAAAAGTATACAAAAGATGGTTATAGAACTATTTAAAGACCATGTTTAAATAATTATCACATACAAAATTAGAATAAAAATCGTATTCATTCTAAATGTGAAAAAGTGTTGGTAAATATTATTTTAAGGACCATATAGGATTAAATCCAAGTAAAGAAAATTCGAAAATGGAAAATGGATCTAGAGTGAATAGTAAACAAGTTAAAAATGAAAAAAAGAAACGTAAAATTTGTCAAGAAATTAAAGATTTGATGTGTTTTTATATAAAACACATGAGGATAAACATTATAATAAATGTAAGAAATGTACCTTAGAAGACATGAAGAATTAGAAAGCTTTAACTCTAAACAATAATTATCTACCCATCTATTAAAAAATTATCATTTTTATAAAATAGAAATAATTTTTACAAATCTAATTAATTATTTTGTAATAAATTTAAGGGCAAACTAATTGATTGTAATATAATTATTTAAAAAATAGTTGATTGTTAAAGTAAATAATAAACTAATTTCATAAACTAATTGATTTTAAACTAATCGTTTAAAAACGAATTGATTGTTAATCTAAATATTTTTTGATTTTTTATTTATTAAATTATAATTATAAAATAATTATCATTTTTGTCAAAAAATATTTTTTACAAGTCTAATTCTTTTTTGTAATAAATGAAAGGGCACAATGGAAAGTAACATTGTTGTTCAACTAAAACACGTTGTTTATCAACTACAACGATATACTGTTCTAACAATTCATGAATTTTGTAGAACAAATAATTTATGAGGATATTCAAGTTTACATTAACCTGATTTCATTAGACTTCTTATTAGTAATCTTTCAATTATTATCAGTAATCATCCAAATATTGATGGAAATAATACACATCTACATCTACATGACTACTCTGCAATTCACATTTAAGTGCTTGGCAGAGGGTTCATCGAACCACAATCATACTATCTCTCTACTATTCCACTCCCGAACAGCGAGCGGGAAAAACGAACACCTAAACCTTTCTGTTCGAGCTCTGATTTCTCTTATTTTATTTTGATGATCATTCCTACCTATGTAGGTTGGGCTCAACAAAATATTTTCGCATTCGGAAGAGAAAGTTGGTGACTGAAATTTCATAAAAAGGTCTCGCCGCGACGAAAAAGTCTATGCTGTAATGACTTCCATCCCAACTCGTGTATCATATCTGCCACACACTCTCCCCTATAACGTGATAATACAAAACGAGCTGCCCTTTTTTGCACCCTTTCGATGTCCTCCGTCAATCCCACCTGGTAAGGATCCCACACCGCGCAGCAATATTCTAACAGAGGACGAACGAGTGTAGTGTAAGCTGTCTCTTTGGTGGACTTGTTTCACCTTCTAAGTGTCCTGCCAATGAAACTTAACCTTTGGCTCGCCTTCCCGACAATATTATCTATGTGGTCCTTCCAATTGAAGTTGTTCGTAATTTTAACACCCAGGTACTTAGTTGAATTGACAGCCTTGAGAGTTGTACTATTTATCGAGTAATCGAATTTCTTTTGGAACTCATGTGGATCATCTCACACTTTTCGTTATTTAGCGTCAACTGCCACCTGACACACCATACAGCAATCTTTTCTAAATCGCTTTGCAACTGATACTGATCTTCGGATGACCTTACTAGACGGTAAATTACAGCATCATCTGCGAACAGTCTAAGAGAACTGCTCAGATTGTCACCCAGGTCATTTATATAGATCAGGAACACTAGAGGTCCCAGGACGCTTCCCTGGGGAACACCTGATATCACTTCAGTATTACTCGATGATTTGCGGTCTATTACTACGAACTGCGACCTTCCTGACAGGAAATCACGAATCCAGTCGCACAACTGAGACGATACCCCATAGCTCCGCAGCTTGATTAGAAGTCGCTTGTGAGGAACGGTGTCAAAAGCTTTCCGGAAATCTAGAAATACGGAATCAACTTGAGATCCCCTGTCGATAGCGGCCATTACTTCGTGTGAATAAAGAGCTAGCTGCGTTGCACAAGAGTGATGTTTTCTGAAACCATGCTGATTACGTGTCAATAGATCATTCCCTTCGAGGTGATTCATAATGTTTGAATACAGTATATGCTCCAAAACCCTACTGCAAACCGACGTGAATGATATAGGTCTGTAGTTAAATGGATTACTTCTACTACCCTTCTTGAACACTGGTGCGACCTGCGCAATTTTCCAATCTGTAGGTACAGATATATCGGTGAGCGAGCGGTTGTATATGAGTGCTGAGTAGGGAGCTATAGTATCAGCGTAATCTGAAAGGAACCTGATCGGTATACAATCTGGACCTGAAGACTTGCCCGTATCAAGCGATTTGAGTTGCTTCGCAACCCTTAAGGTATCTACTTCTAAGAGACTCATGCTAGCAGATGTTCGTGTTTCAAATTCTGGAATATTCCATTCGTCTTCCCTGGTGAAGGAATTTCGGAAAACTGCGTTCAATAACTCCGCTTTAGCGGCACAGTCGTCGATAACAGTACCATCGGCACTGCGCAGCGAAGGTATTGACTGCGTCTTGCCGCTTGTGTACTTTACATACGACCAGAATTTCTTCGGATTTTGTACCAAATTTCGAGACAATGTTTCGTTGTGGAACCCATTAAAGGCATCTGGCATCGAATTAATTGCCAAATTTCGCGCGTCTGTAAATTTTAGCCCATCTTCAGGATTTCGCGTTCTTCTGAACTTCGCATGCTTTTTCCGTTGCCTCTCCAACAGTGTTCGGACCTTTTTTTGTGTACCACGGGGGATCCGTTCCATCTCTTACCAATTTATGAGGTATGAATATCTCAATTGTTGTTGCTTCTATATCTTTGAATTTGAGCCACATCTCGTCTACATTCGCATAGTCAGTTCGGAAGGAATGGAAATTGTCTTTTAGGAAGGCTTCTAGTGGCACTTTATCCGCTTTTTTTAAATAAAATTATTTTGCATTTGTTGCTGATGGATTTGGAAGAAATGGTATTGAGCCTAGCTACAATGACCTTGTGATCGCTAATCCCTGTATCAGTCATGATGCTCTCTATCAGCTCTGGATTGTTTGTGGCTAAGAGGTCAAGTGTGTTTTCGCAACCATTTACAATTCGCGTGGGTTTGTGGACTAACTGCTCGAAATAATTTTCGGAGAAAGCATTTAGGACAATCTCGGTAGACGTTTTCTGCCTACCACCGGTTTTGAACAAGTATTTTTGCCAACATACCGAGGGTAGGTTGAAGTCCCCACCAACTATAACCGTATGAGTGGGGTATTTATTTGTTACGAGACTCAAACTTTCTCTGAACTGTTCCGCAACTGTATCATCGGAGTCTGGGGGTCGGTAGAAGGAGCCAATTATTAACTTAATTTGGCTGTTAAGTATAACCTCCACCCACACCAATTCGCACGGAGTATCTACATCGACTTCACTACGAGATAAACCACTACTGACAGACACAAACACTCCACCACAAATTCTGACTAATCAATCTTTCCTGAACACTGTCTGAGACTTCGTAAAAAATTCTGCAGAACTTATTTCAGGCTTTAGCCAGCTTTCTGTACCTATAACGATATCAGCTTCTGTGCTTTCTATTAGCGCTTGAAGCTCAGGGACTTTTCCAGCGCAACTACAACAATTTACAACTATAATTCCGACTGTTCCTTGATCCAAGCACGTCCTGTAATTGCCAAGCACCCTTTGACATTGGAGCCCATCCCGCACTTTTCCCAGGCCTTCTAACCTAAAAAACCGCCCAGTCCACGCCACACAGCCTCCGCTACCCGTGTAGCCGCCAGCTGAGTGTAGTGAACTCCTGACCTATTCAGCGGAACCCGAAACCCCACCACCCTATGGCGCAAGTCAAGGAATCTGCAGCCAATACGTTCGCAAAACCGTCCGAGCCTCTGATTCAGACCCTCCACCCGGCTCTGCACCAAAGGTCCGCAGTCGGTTCTGTCAACGATGCTGCAGATGGTGAGCTCTGCCTTCATCTCGTAAGCAAGACCGGCAGACTTCACCAAATCAGATAGCCCCTGGAATCCAGAGAGAATTTCCTCAGATCCAAAGCGAGACACGTCATTAGTGCCGACATGTGCCACCACCTGCAGCTGGTTGCAACCTGTGCTCTTCATGGCATCCGGAAGGACCCTTTCCACATCAGGAATGACTCCTCCCGGAATGCACACGGAGTGCACACTGGTTTTTCTTCCACTCCTTAGCCGCCGTATCCCTAAGGGGCCCCATTACGCGCCTAACATTGGTGCTCCCAACTACCAGTAAGCCCACCCTCTGCGATTGCCCGGACCTTGAAGGCTGAGAATGATCCTCTGAAACAGGGCAGGCAGCTGCATCTGGCTCATCCAGAGACAGTGCCTGAAACCGGTTTGTCAGACACACCGGGGAGGCTTTCTGATCAGCCTCCGGGGATGCCTTTCGCTGCCTGCCACACCTTGGAACGACCTCCCAATCAACCACAGGCGAGGGCTCAGCCCCACTGCGGGCAGCAACCGGGGCAACCATAGCGGCAGACCGATCTGGGGACAGACGGGACGAGGTTGACATCCCCGTGATACCCAAGCAAGTATCACTTACCTGCAGTAAGTGAAAATAATACATCTGCAATTAACACAAATATTGTTGAGAATAACAATACATCTAAAGTAAGTGAAAATAAAAACATTAGTTAAGTGAAGAAACCAAAAAATATATAAATATTTTTAATATTTATATACCCGAAGAAGTAAGTGATACTCAAACAGATATTGTTAAAAATCATAGAGAAGACTTTAGCAAAAATCTTTGGAAACAGTAACCATTTTATGATATTTATGACGGCTATCTAACTAAAGAAGATAAACCATTAAAAGGAATATTTCCATTTTGTACAAATACACTCCTGGAAATGGAAAAAAGAACACATTGACACCGGTGTGTCAGACCCACCATACTTGCCCCGGACACTGCGAGAGGGCTGTACAAGCAATCATCACACGCACGGCACAGCGGACACACCAGGAACCGCGGTGTTGGCCGTCGAATGGCGCTAGCTGCGCAGCATTTGTGCACCGCCGCCGTCAGTGTCAGCCAGTTTGCCGTGGCATACGGAGCTCCATCGCAGTCTTTAACACTGGTAGCATGCCGCGACAGCGTGGACGTGAACCGTATGTGCAGTTGACGGACTTTGAGCGAGGGCGTATAGTGGGCATATGCGAGGCCGGGTGGACGTACCGCCGAATTGCTCAACACGTGGGGCGGGAGGTCTCCACAGTACATCGATGTTGTCGACAGTGGTCGGCGGAAGGTGTACGTGCTCGTCGACCTGGGACCGGACTGCAGCGACGCATGGATGTACGCCAAGACCGTAGGATCCTATGCAGTGCCGTAGGGGACCGCACCGCCACTTCCCAGCAAATTAGGGACACTGTTGCTCTTGGGGTATCGGCGAGGACCATTCGCAACCGTCTCCATGAAGCTGGGCTACGGTCCCGCACACCGTTAGGCCGTCTTCCGCTCACGCCCCAACATCATGCAGCCCGCCTCCAGTGGTGTCGCGACAGGCGTGAATGGAGGGACGAATGGAGACGTGTCGTCTTCAGCGATGAGAGTCGCTTCTGCCTTGGTGCCAATGATGGTCGTATGCGTGTTTGGCGCCGTGCAGGTGAGCGCCACCATCAGGACTGCATACGACCGAGGCACACAGGGCCAACACCCGGCATCATGGTGTGGGGAGCAATCTCCTACACTGGCCGTACACCTCTGGTGATCGTCGAGGGGACACTGAACAGTGCACGGTACATCCAAACCGTCATCGAACCCATCGTTCTACCATTCCTAGACCGGCAAGGGAACTTGCTATTCCAAAAGGACAGTGCACGTCCGCATGTATCCCGTGCCACCCAACGTGCTCTAGAAGGTGTAAGTCAACTACCCTGGCCAGCAAGATCTCCGGATCTGTCCCCCATTGAGCATGTTTGGGACTGGATGAAGCGTCGTCTCGCGCGGTCTGCACGTCCAGCACGAACGCTGGTCCAACTGAGGCGCCAGGTGGAAATGGCATGGCAAGCCGTTCCACAGGACTACATCCAGCATCTCTATGATCGTCTCCATGGGAGAATAGCAGCCTGCATTGCTGCAAAAGGTGGATATACACTGTACTAGTGCCGACATTGTGCATGCTCTGTTGCCTGTGTCTATGTGCCTGTGGTTCTGTCAGTGTGATCATGTGATTTATCTGACCCCAGGAATGTGTCAATAAAGTTTCCCCTTCCTGGGACAATGAATTCACGTTGTTCTTATTTCAATTTCCAGGAGTGTATTTTTCAGAATCCAAGAGATAGATAAATGATTAAAGAGTACTTAGTTGAAAAAACATTTGCAGACAGGTTACAAACTATCAATTTTGAAAATAATATGGATATACTTCATCATAATCATTTCTTAAATGCAGTAAAAACAAACTTTTTTAAGATTGTTAAAGACCATTTGAATGTACATCATGGTGTAAAGATAATTTATATTGTGAATATAAAATACAAACAGCTGAAACAAATGAAAAAGTTCAAGAATTTGGACAACATACACCAAACTATACTATTTTAACAGAAAAGTACTTTTCTAAAAATTTTAATATTTAAGAAAAAATCTATAATTTTCTAGCACAAGGATCAGGACTGTCATTAAATAGAATTATTGGTTTACAGTTAGCACTTAACAAATATATTCCACTAAGAGGATCATCTTATATTGATTTAACAGATAATATTAAAAATAAAAAACCATTTATTAATGTGAAAAATCATGACCAAAAATGTTTTCTGTGGTCTATAATATCAGCTCTGTTTCCTGTAGATGAACATCCAGAAGGAATAACAAAATATAAAAATGTTGGTTTTCATCTTTATAAAAAACATGAAAATATTGAATTTCCTATATTAGTTGATCATAATCCAAAAATAAAAATAAAATTTATGTATCTATTATTGCCTATTCGTTTGACGATGAAGATGAAAGTTAACAAGTGTATCCATTAAAAATACCAAAATCTAAAGAGGAAAAACATGTAAATGCAATTTACTTCAAGAAAGATAGTAATTCACATTATTGTTATATAAAAAAATTATCTAGACTTGTATCAATTCAAATGACTAAACCTACTAACGTACAATCTATTTGTGATGTATGTTTACTACATTTTAATGGTAAAGAAAAATTACATGAGCTCACAAAAATTGTTTAACTGATAAACCATTAAAAGTTGAAATGCCAGGTGAAGGAGAATTTACATATATTTACGAAATTATCGGTTTACACAAAAAGTTCCATTTGTTATGTATGCTGATTTTGAAAGTTTACTCTTAAAAATGGATAATTGTGAACCAAATGAAATATCAAAAACATTAACCAATTGGATTTTGTTATTACATTAAATACATATACGGAAATTATAGAGATCCTGTAGCTTTTAGAGGACCGAATTCACATTTTTGTAAAGGAACTTGGTTATGATTATAAAGAAATAGAATTAACACTGAACAATGAAAATAAATATATTACTTTTAGTAAATATTCAAACATTTTTAAATGAGATTTGAAGATACATTTAGTTGTAGGTCTTCTTCACTTGATAAACTTTCTTCAAATTTAAAAAAAAGCCGGTAAAAAATATTAAAAACCATGTCTCTCCAGAATTATTTAACTTCGTAATTAGAAAAGGTGTTTATCCATATGATTACATGGTGCCTTAGACAAAATATGAAAAAACACAATTAGCAACAACAGATAAATTTTATAGTGAATTATGTGATTCTGACATAAGTGATGAAGATTAAGAATATGCAAAATTAGTTTGGGAAAAAGTAAATATTCAAAATCTTCGTGAATATCATGGTTGATATGTTAAAACTGATGTATTATTGTTAGGCGATTTTTTTGAAAATTATATAAAAACGTCTGTAAATACATATAATTGAGATCCTTATTGATATTTTACAGCACCACGTTACCTTGGAATGCTATGTTAAAAGTTATTACATGATTATGATATTCTTCTATGGTTGAAAAGGGAATAAGAGGTGGAATTTCACAATGCTGTAAAAGATATGTAAAAGCAAATAATAAATATTTAAAGATAATAATAATAATAATAAAGAAATATAAAATAATATAATGTATCTAGATGCAAATGATTTATATGCATATTCTATAAATCAATATTTAACATATGGCGGATTTAAATGGGAAGAAACATATAATTTTAATTGTACAAGAATAAGTGAAATGTCAAACAATAGTCGAGATGGTCAGATATTTAAAGTAGATCAAGAATATCCAAAAGAATTACAAGATTACATAATGATTTACCATTAGCTTCTGAATCAAAACTTGTTCCAGCTACAAATGAAAGTAAATAAATAACTACTTTAGATAAAAAGTGTAATTATGTTGTACATTATAGAAATCTTAAACAGTATTTATTCTTTAGAATGAAACTCACAAAAATACATAAAATTTTAAAATTTAAACAATCTGATTAATTAAAGATGTATATAGATCCAAATACGTAGTTAAGAATCAAAGCTACAGTTGATTTTGAAAAAGATTTCTATAAATTAATGAATAATTCTGTATTTGCTCAAGCAGTGGAAAATATAAGAAATAGACAAGATATAAAATTAGTTTCAAATAGTAAGATACGTGATAAACGTTTAGCTACACCAAACATCAAACATAGAACTATAGTTAATGAAAATATAACTGCTATCCATATGAATAAAATTAAAATAATATTTAATGAACCTCTTTATGTTGGATTAAGTATACTTGATTTATCAAAAGCATTAATGTATGACTCTCATTATAGAATTATGCAACCTAAATATGGAGAAAATATTGCATTATGTTATCAAGATACAGATAGTTATATTTACAATATTAAAACAGAAGATTTCTGTGAAGATATGAAGTCAATGAGTGATAATTTTGATACAAGTGATATCCAACAGATAACATATAATATTCCACAAGTAAACGAAAAAAAGTTGTTGGTAAAATGAAAGATGAATATAATGGAAAAATACTGGAAGAATTTTGTGGCTTAAGGGTAAAAATGTATGCTTATAAAGTTGGTAACAGAATAGAAAAGAAAAATTAAACCAATTAAAAATGTGTTGTTAAAAACAAAATAACTTTAAAGATTATAAAGAGTGTTTATTTATGAATAAAGTACAATATAGAAATTTTGATTTAATTAAAAGTGAAAAACAAGTATTATATATTAATATATATAAATGTGATAAAATTTATTCTATATAAATGGTGACTATAACCAAGAAGCTCAATGATGTGAGTGTCACGAAAGAGGTTAAACAAATAACTGTATTATATAATGTTACTGACTGTGAATATTTAAATACTAGATATGCAGAAAAAATTTCTATGCACTTAATAATGATCTTGCCAAATAGATATTACAAATTAATTGATCCTTTGGAACTTAAAGTAATTAAAAAAGGACAAATGAAATTGAAATATAAAGGCATGAAGAAACGTAAAAACAGAAATAATGAATTTCATGATATAGAGTTCACAATTATAAATTTGTAAAAATTTATTTTTATAACAATTTTATCACAAATTTTCACAATTTTTGGGACTTAAAAAAAGTTGCATAAATGCTTTTTTTACTCAATCTTTTAAAAAATGCGTATTTCATCAAATTCAAAATAGAATTTCTTTGGGGGGCTAAGAAAAAGTTATAAAAATGCGTTTTTAAAAATTTGTTTTGAAAATAATTTTAAAAAACGAGTTTTTCACAAAAGTCAAAAATAGGACAATTTTTGGGACTAAGAAAATTATGTAAAAATGCTTTCATTAAAAAATTGTTTTTAAAAATAATAGTTAATTGCCTAATTTATTTAATTAGATTACATTCACCTATGAGAAATATATGTAAAGGAAATGAGTTTTTATTATAGCTACTGTTATATTATTTTATTATATTATATTATTATTAGGTAAAAGGGATAGTAGATTGTTTCTGTATGTTCTAGGAAATTAACACAATTTTGTGAAAAATAAGAAAATCGTGAGTGATGCAGTCATGAGAGATTTTTAATTTCTTGTAAAATTGGCCTCGTGTCCCAGAACATACAAAAACAATCTACTGGTGATGGTATTGACATTGAAGATGAAGCAGTGGTCATTCGAATCCCGCAGTGTAATATATTATGACAACCCCAACGAATTAATAGATTGACTACGGCTGCTCATGTCATCAGCTCCTGCAGGTAATACAGCTCATTCGAATGAGGTTGTATTCATAATCTCACAGCTTCGAGACAGAGGTATCATCGAATAAGTATGCAGACATTAGTTCAAGAACTGCACAAGCCAGGATGCGAAACATACACTCGGAGGCATGTTATGATTAAATGACTAGATAAATTGTGGCAAGCAGACCTTGTAGATATGAGATAATATTAACACGAGAATAATGCATTCAAATACATTTTAATGGTTATTGATGCATACTCCAAATTTGCCTTGGCATTACCTGTCAAAACAAAAACAGATCGAAATCTTGCTGATGTTTTTGAGTATTTGCTACAGACAGGAACGACTCGATGCCCGGACAGTCTCCAAACCTATCATGGTGTGGAGTTCTACAATAGGTATCTCAAGACAGTGATGCAGCGGTCTGTAATACATCACTCACCTGAATCCGAGTATCGTGGAGCGTTTGAACACAACAATAAAAGGTCGTATGTGGATGCATTTTAACATTTGCACCTCATACAAATGGACAGATATCTTCCCAGAAATAATTGCTCAATACAATAGAACCAAACAGCAGAATAAAAAATGAGACCAATCGATGTTCATGATAATCGACTCATGGATACGGTGTACTATCGCTGTATCCACGCAAACATAAATTTAATGTAGGTGATTTGGCACGTTTCTCAAAACACATAACAGCATTTGAGAAATCATACCTACCAAAATGGTCAACTGAGATATTTACAGTTTCAAAGGTGCAGTGAACGAATCCTACAACTTGTATAATGAAACGCAGTAAAAGCGAAGGAATTGAGGGCGCCTTCTACAGTGAGGAGATGCAGTAAAGCTCAGAACCAGATGTTTTTCTCGTGGAGAGATTCATAAGATGAAGGGGAAATAAGGCAGTAGTCAAATGGCTCGGTTTTCCTGCTACACAAAATGTTTTTCTCGTGGAGAGATTCATAAGATGAAGGGGAAATAAGGCAGTAGTCAAATGGCTCGGTTTTCCTGCTACACTAAACAGTTGGATTGATGCAGGCGAGCCGGCCGCTGTGGCCGAGCGGTTCTAGGCACTTCAGACTGGAACCGAGCGACCGCTACAGTCGCAGGTTCGAATCCTGCCTCGAGCATGGATGTGTATTAGGTTATTTAGGTTTGAGTAGTTCTAAGTTCTAGGGGACCGATGACCTCAGATGTTAAGTGCCATAGTGCTCAGTGCCATTTGAACCATTTTGATGCAGGCGATTTGCTATATAATGGGCATGCATTGTCCACGGCCACCACAGTGGCCTAACATGGGTGCTAGAAAACACAGTAGAGGAGGAGGTGGAGTTCTAGGCAAACTACCTGTGCAATTACACATCCCTGGCTATAACTACTGCTGGGCCAGACAAAGCTTCAGAAACACTTAGTGTGAGGCGATAAGGGAGTCAATCTGCTGGACGAAGTGTGTATGGAACACGACATTGCATACGCAGCAAATAAAGATCTATCAAGTCGTTACATTGCAGATAGGATTTTAGTTGCTAATGCTAAGGCGATACCGAGAAGAAGGGATATTGGTATAGGTCAACGCATCGCAGCATTTACGGCTGATAAAACCATACACGGAAAAATCAAGTTGGGTTTAGATGTGATGAATTTTAAGGAAGTTATTAATTCTGCACGTTGCGCACTAAACAAGAAGAAGAACAAGAACAAGAAGAGTAGTTTGAAGAACTGTATCCTGACAGCTACATATGCAGTTAAAAACGCAATGAAGCAGAAAGATTCCCGAACAGGAAGAAGAGGATCGGTTAAAGATCCTCATGTTCTACCAACACCCAAGACAAACAGCGGGTTTATTCCTTTCCTCATCCCCGGCCCTCTCCGCGCTCTCGGCGGTAGGTTCCCTCGCAGGTGGGGCTGCAGCTATCACTCGAACGGTCAAGAACGCGCAAAATTCCTAAGCCCATTGAGAAGAGGCTAGAAGACATAACCGTGTGATGGAACCCGCAGTCATTGGAAAAGGACTATACTTGAAGCTGTACAGGAAGGGTCTTCGCCTATTCATAAATTTAAAAAAGGTCCACTAGCAGTCCTGCCAAATCGACCACTCACAAATACAGACCTTCTTAAGTTTGTTAGACATAAATTCAAAAAACCAATATTCCGTGGTGTGTTTATGCGGGATACATTACTGAAGACTATGTGGAAAACTGGTGAATGCAGTATTATGAATTCCGATGTTGCTGGAAGCCCTGGCACCCATTGGGTGGCATACATTACAAAAGACGTGGATACTGTCTACTATTTCGACTCATTACAAAAATGGCTCTGAGCACTATGGGACTTAACATCTGTGGTCATCAATCCCCTAGATCTTAGAACTACTTAATCCTAACTAAGCTAAGGACATCACCCACATCCATGCCCGAGGCAGGATTCGAACCTGCGACCGTAGCAGTCGCGCGGTTCCGGACTGAGCGCCTAGAACCGCTAGACCACAGCGGCTGGCGACTCATTACAGGAATACTTCACTCACAGAAGACATGTACTCTACAACTATCGACGTACCAGGACTTTAATACACACCTCTGCAGACATCAATGCATCATGTTTCTCTTGACGTTTACAAAGAAGAAGAAGAAGGACGCTATATAAGGAGGAGGTTTAAACATGCATTCATTAGTTGAGGTTTAGATGCAATGTCGTAAGCTTTGACGTTAAAAGGACGATCATCTGTATTGCATGCAAATAACTTCCTGTCAATTGATTTGAACGCTGGTCACTGCAGTATTGCATTGATTGAACTGGAGACATACAACAGCATCCCGAATATCACCGAGATTAACAATAAACTGCATCTCGATATTCATGGTGAAAAAGATATTCTGGAGATAGAACCTGGTGCATACGATATCGACGATTTAATCGAAGTCTTAAAACAGTCCGGAAAAGGTGTTGAACTATGTGCAAACATCAATAATCTTACATCTGAAATAAGAAGTGCAAATGCAACGATTGGTGTTTGAAACGTCCCCTTAGAATAATTAATGAATTACTGTGCTTCAACTGACACACAATATTTTTAGTGCAACGCAATCAGACTTTCAAAAATTCGTACAAAAGAACGGCCCTGACTAACATTAACCTAGACGTTTCACAAATCACTTACCTCACAAAAATCTTGGTTACTCGAACTACTGCAATACAGCAAGCGACACTACTGCCAGCTAAAGAAAAGATTCATACTACAGAAGGCACTAACTACTGATAGGGATAGTTAGCAGATGAAAGATTTTAATAGAGAACAAACAATGTATTTACCTTAATATCATCAAAAGTCATAATATACACTCCTGGAAATTGAAATAAGAACACCGTGAATTCATTGTCCCAGGAAGGGGAAACTTTATTGACACATTCCTAGGGTCAGATACATCACATGATCACACTGACAGAACCACAGGCACATAGACACAGCCAACAGAGCATGCACAATGTCGGCACTAGTACAGTGTATATCCACCTTTCGCAGCAATGCAGGCTGCTATTCTCCCATGGAGACGATCGTAGAGATGCTGGATGTAGTCCTGTGGAACGGCTTGCCATGCCATTTCCACCTGGCGCCTCAGTTGGACCAGCGTTCGTGCTGGACGTGCAGACCGCGTGAGACGACGCTTCATCCAGTACCAAACATGTTCAATGGGAGACAGATCCGGAGATCTTGCTGGCCAGGGTAGTTGACTTACACCTTCTAGAGCACGTTGGGTGGCACGGAATACACGTGGACGTGTATTGTCCTGTTGGAACAACAAGTTCCCTTGCCGGTCTAGGAATGGTAGAACGATGGGTTCGATGACGGTTTGGTTGTACCGTGCACTATTCAGTGTCCCCTCGACGATCACCAGAGGTGTACGGCCAGTGTAGGAGATCGCTGCCCACACCATGATGCCGGGTTTTGGCCCTGTGTGCCTCGGTCGTATGCAGTCCTGATGGTGGCGCTCACCTGCACGGCGCCAAACACGCATACGACCATCATTGGCACCAAGGCAGAAGCGACTCTCATCGCTGAAGACGACACGTCTCCATTCGTCCCTCCATTCACGCCTGTCGCGACACCACTGGAGGCGGGCTGCACGATGTTGGGGCGTGAGCGGAAGACGGCCTAACGGTGTGCGGGACCGTAGCCCAGCTTCATGGAGACGGTTGCGAATGGTCCTCGCCGATACCCCAGGAGCAACAGTGTCCGTAATTTGCTGGGAAGTGGCGGTGCGGTCCCCTACGGCACTGCGTAGGATCCTACGGTCTTGGCGTGCATCCGTGCGTCGCTGCGGTCCGGTCCCAGGTCGACGGGCACGTGCACCTTCCGCCGACCACTGTCGACAACATCGATGTACTGTGGAGACCTCACGCCCCACGTGTTGAGCAATTCGGCGGTACGTCCACCCGGCCTCCCGCATGCCCACTATACGCCCTCGCTCAAAGTTCGTCATCTGCACATACGGTTCACGTCCACGCTGTCGCGGCATGCTACCAGTGTTAAAGACTGCGATGGAGCTCCGTATGCCACGGCAAACTGGCTGACACTGACGGCGACGGAGCACAAATGCTGCGCAGCTAGCGTCATTCGACGGCCAACACCGCGGTCCCTGGTGTGTCCGCTGTACCGTGCGTGTGATCATTGCTTGTACAGCCCTCTCGCAGTGTCCGGAGCAAGTATGGTGGGTCTGACACACCGGTATCAATGTGTTCTTTTTTCCATTTCCAGGAGTGTATATAGCAGTTCATGACATCCAGTCTTACAAATTTCAAAACTCCGCCATTTCTCGCCCCACATCCACCACTGCTGGCGGCTCACCTCCAACCGCGCATCGCTACGCGCTGTTAACATCCAGCTGCCCAACACTACAATGGCAGACAACAATTCAAACTAGCCACAGACTGCACACAGCACAGCTAGTGATTTTCATACAGAGCACTATGTAGCGTTACCAATATAAAAACCTAGACAGCCTACTTACACGTTCCCTGGAAAGGTTCAATAGGATGCCTTCTGGGATTCACAAAACTGCAGATTTTGAAGAAGGATCCAAGCAAATTTTACAAGTCCAATCAGACGGTGGACGTACTCCCAGTCAGCACAATATGTGTCGCGTGTAACATTGCAAGGAGCTCCTATCTCAACGATAGTCTCATTCACACTATTAACACATTCTTCCCCTCAGATGCAATGGGGTACAAGATTGTTGAGACCCCTGCCAATGCAATATACCTTCCGGTGACAGCTCAGACATTGCTGCATATTGTGGACCAGAATTATAAACTTGTTGACTTTTGCTGTGAGGAAATCATTGTACAATTACACCTAAGACAGGATGGGTGTATGGTATAAAACAATTGCACGCAATCCACAGTGCACCACTTGGCTACCGAACAGCAAAGTAATAACACCTGTGAAGTACGAGTTTCTTAAATCGGTTGGTCTGAAGCCGCACAATAATGTCATCACTCAATACAACCAGTCCAGTAGAGTATTATGAGAGAATGATACATCAGGATACTTCTCTCATAAACATTACACTTCATTCACGTTTAACAGGAATGATGAAATCCGGATTGTTATCCAGCACCAAGATGCACTCACACTTCCTTGCAAGAGTTTCATATATCTAGAGGGTTCATTCAAAAAAACGTAAGGCAGCGATGCAGTGGGATCCAAGCTGACAAGGAATGCTTTAGCATTCCTCATCCAAGAGATATGATATGAACTCAATAGCTCTGAGATCGACCGTACATGCAGTGTATGTGTAACATCAACCCTTAAAACATAGATCTCGGCATCACCAGCATATTTGCATAATTTAGAAAATGCAGGATGGTTCATAGACGAGCCAGAGGATAGAGCAGTTGAAGATTACAGGCGATTTACTGCTTATGGGATACTTTGAGGACATGAGGCAAATTATTACGAACGCTGAACAGGAACTCATTCTGGTGCAGAGTGTGACGGACAATAACTCATACATTCAAGGAGCTCAAGAGGAGAATATGATCACAATCAACAAGATAATATAGAAAATGCCTCACATCAGTGTATCTGACGACGAGCATTTGAAGGTTTTAAAAGCCCTGAATTCGGGTACATTTCTGTCATTGACATTCCGCTCTTGTGAAATTTTCGCGTACCCAGTGTTACCGACAGCGAGCAGACAGACACGGGTTATTAAGACCTCCAGCCATCTAGAGACACCCAGATTCATCATGCTCACGTTTCAGACTGATAGCGCTGCCATAGGTCAAACGGATATTAACTGCGTCTTTTTAAAATAGGAACCCACATTTTTTATTGCATATTCGTGTAGTACGTAAACAAATATGAATGTTTTAGTTGGACCACTTTTTTTGCTTTGTGATAGATGGTGCTGTAATAGTCACAGGAAATGATTCCACCGTCTTCGATAACAGCAAGTTAACAAATGCTAAAGTCTACCTCAACTCAGAATTCTACCCCTATGACAATGTACATCTGCAGTGGAATCAAACTGTATACAGCCTAGCATATGACATGTATGCAAGGTTTCGCCCTTCTTACTATGAAATTGCTGAAGGAGAGGGAGGGGGGTATCTACTAGGTCCATGTAAGTTCAAAGAGCTTTCAGTGATCATTGTAATAGGCTGCTCTAAACAGAATGAGATAATTATGTCTGGACCTATAGATGTGTGAATCGAATTTGAATCATTGACAAATTTCCCAGAACACACTGTCATGTATGCTTTAGTTCTACACAATCGTGTAATCAACACCTACCTGCTCACAGATGTTGTGCAGCGAGCTGTATAAATGAATACGTATTACCCAGTTTATACGTCGTTTCATGAGGCTAGTCACCAAGTGAACATCATTGTGGACGCTCAAGGATTCTATGACTGTGAGCGTCGCTAGTTCATATTTAAAGATGTTGCGTTTGTAGTGTACTCACAAGACACTGGAATAATAGACGCATTCACTGCAAATATCTCATCACCAAGACCTTCAAGCAAGTTATGTGTACTAAAACGAGGAAGAGCGCTAAGTTGTTAACTCATTTCTATCATGGAATTCATTGAGATGATCCTGGCATGCCCTATAAAGATATGCTGACTGCACTTAAATTATTCGATCATATGGGCACCATAGCATACCGGAAGGGAAAGGATAAAACCCCTGGATGCGAGGAACATTTAAATTTGCTTCTATTCAAGAATTGCAATTCTATGGCTGTCCATCTATCCATCGACTCAAGAACATTTATCAAAAAAGTGTTATTGTACCTACATATGAGACTAAAATTACTTTTAATTTGGATGAGAGATAAACAATTTCTTATTCTTCCATAACAATACCTGTTTTCTTTCTTTCTGTGACACCCACGTCTGTAGCAACTACGTTTATTGGTTGTACTGTACATGAGACGCATTCCACTGGAACTGTCTGGACCACATACCTCAGCCTTTGCGCACAGTTTCCCCTGATGAGTAACTCTATCTGCGCCATTAAAAACGAACTCTCACCTCACCTGCGTGAAAGAAACTCAAAGTGACCGCTCAGATGCGATGCGTCGTGTACAAGCCACGTGCACGCGACTGCTGCTGCAATCGGGCCCGAACGTGAGAGCTCAGGTGCGCTGCCTGCACATGATCGTCACCGCCAGACGCAGTCCAAGGCGTGTCATTCAGAAATCATTGTTTTAAAGCAACATATCTTATAGGCGTGTTCATTGCAATGTGGATCTACCCACGCCTCGTACAAAAAAACTTTTATCATGTTTAACTAAAAAGAATGATGATTGAGGGTTGAAATAATAACATTCGCCATTTTTAGATTAAAATAAGTTAGTTTATTATTGAATTCAGATTTTTTAACAGTGTTTACGAAATATCAGTTTACAGATACAAGATTCAGTTTTTACATGATATCAGTTTAGATACACATGATTGAGATTTAAATTTTTGTTGAAAAATATCAATGTTCTGATGTTTGAAGATACTTGTTTCAGGTTTTACATTATTCAGAAATATGAGCATTCTGCTCAGATACATTATTGACATTTAGATTATACAGGGTGGTCCAATGATCGTGACCGGGCAAAATATCTCACAAAATAAGCAACAAAAGAAAAAACGAAAAAGCACGAAACTTGTCTAGTTTGAAGAGGGAAACCAGATGGCGCTACGGTTGGCCCTCTAGATGGCGCTGCCATAGGTCAAACGGATATTAACTGCGTCTTTTTAAAATAGGAACCCACATTTTTATTGCATATTCGTGTAGTACGTAAAGAAATATGAATGTTTTAGTTAGACCACTTTTTTTGCATTGTGATAGATGGTGCTGTAATAGTCACAAACATAGGGCTCACAATTTTAGACGAACAGTTGGTAACAGGTAGGTTTTTTAAATTAAAATACAGAACATAGGTACGTTTGAAAATTTTATTTCGGTTGTTCCAATGTGAGACATGTACCTTTGTGAACTTATCATTTCTGAGAACGCATGCTGTTACAGCGTATCAAGTAACACTCTGCCAGTGCGGACGGTATTTGCTGCGTGATACATTATCCATGGTAAAACGGACCATTTACCAACTGCAGAAAAGGTCGATATCAGGTTGTTGTATGGCTATTTTGATCAAAATGCCCAGTGGGGTATGCTGTGTATGTTGCTCGGTATCCTGGACGACATCATCCAAGTGTCCGGACCGTTCGCCCAATAGTTACGTTATTTAAGGAAACAGGAAGTGTTCAGCCACATGTGAAACCAACCACGACCTGCAACAAATGATGATGACCAAGTAGGTGTTTCAGCTGTTGTCGCGGCTAATACGCACATCAGTAGCAGACAAATTGCGCAAGGATTGGGACTCTCAAAAACGTCAGTGTTGAGAATGCTACATCAACATCGATTGCACCCGTACCATATTTCCATGAACCTGGAATTGCATGGCGACGACTTTGAACGTCATGTAGAGTTCTGCCACTGGTCACAAGAGAAATTATGGGACGATGACAGATTTTTTGCACACATTCTCTTTAGCGGCGAAGCGTCATTCACCAACAGCAGTAACGTAAACCGGCATAATATGCACTATTGGGCAACAGAAAATCCACGATGGCTGCGACAAGTGGAACTTCAGCGACCTTGGCAGGTTAATGTATGGTGCGGTAATATAGGAGGAAAGATAATTGGCCCACATTTTATCGATGCCAGTCTAAATGCTGCAATGTATGCTGATTTCCTACGTAATGTTCTTCCAATATTACTACAAGATGTTTCACTGCATGACAGAATGGCGATACACTTCCAACGTGATGGATGTCTGGCACATACCTCGCATGCGGTTGAAGAGGTATTGAATAGCATATTTCATGACAGTTGAATTGCTCGTCGAAGCACCATAACATGGCCCGCACGTTCACCGTATCTGACATCCCTGGGTTTCTTTCTAAGGGGAAAGTTGAAGGATATTTGCTGTTGTGATCCACCGACAACGCCTGACAACATGTGTCAGCACATTGCCAATGCATGTGCGAACATTACGAAAGGCGAACTACTCCTTGTTGAGAGGAATGTCGTTACACGTATTGCCAAATGCATTGAGGTTGACGGACATCATTTTGAGCATTTATTGCATTAATGTGGTATTTACAGGTAATCACGCTGTAACAGCATGCTTTCTCTGAAATGATAAGTTTACAAAGGTACACGTATCACATTGGAACAGCCAAAATAAAATGTTCAAACGTGGCAACGTTCTGTATTTTAATTCAAAAACCTATCTGTTACCAACTGTTTGTCTAAAATTGTGAGCCATATCTTTGTGACTATTACAGCGCCATCTACCATAAAGCGAAAAAAGTAGTCCAACTAAAACATTCATAATTCTCTACATACTACACGAATTTGTAATAAAATGGGGGATCCTATTTTTAAAAAAAAGCAGTTGATATGCGTTTGAGCTATGTCAGCGCCATTTAGAGGGCCAACCATACCGCCATCTGGTTTCCTCCTTCAAACTAGACAAGTTTCGTTCTTTGTCGTTTTTTCTTTTGATGCTTATTTCGTGAGATATTTGGCCCGGTCACGATCATTGGACCACCCTGTATATATAAGTTTACAGCAAATGCAGAGGTACTTCACGCTAATTACGCAGTAAATACTATCGCTAGTGAAGTTCCACCCAAAAAAGAAAATACTTTTAAGTATTTAAGTATTTAAGTATTTAAGTATTAAGTATTTAAGTATTTTAAGTATTTAAGTATATTAAGTATACCGCCATCTGGTTTCCTCCTTCAAACTAGACAAGTTTCGTTCTTTGTCGTTTTTTCTTTTGATGCTTATTTCGTGAGATATTTGGCCCGGTCACGATCATTGGACCACCCTGTATATATAAGTTTACAGCAAATGCAGAGGTACTTCACGCTAATTACGCAGTAAATACTATCGCTAGTGAAGTTCCACCCAAAAAAGAAAATACTTTTAAGTAAAGGCGAACGTATTTCTTAGAAGTTGTTGGCTCTAAACATTTTCCACTTCCACAAGCGAGAGAACATATATATTTCTTTGAAGTCGATATCTCTAAACATTTTCTGCTACAACAAGCAAGTGAATATATATATATATATATATATATATATATATATATATATATATATATATATATATATATATATATAAGAATTTGTTTGGGTGCAACTCACATACTTAAAACTAATTCTGACTGGATGGCTAGCGGCAGGTGAAACTTACAACTATAATCTAATCTATAACCACTCACACGAAAGCACATATAAAGCGTGAAAACTTGGTGTCTTCTTCATATACAGGAACAAATGAAGTGCAAAAACTTGCTTTTTGTTATTATAATAACTAGTAATATGGATGAAAGATATTTACATACATAGAGACTTTCTTCTAAATGGTTTTTCAGTTTTAATATATTTTTCGTTTTCATCATTTTCCTTAGCAAAATAATAAATATATATTTACACAGACATACACTTAACACAGGCTCCCACACTCATTCACACACTCAGGCATACATGGAAGCATGGACACTTATACACAACACACAACACACTCATCCAGTATTTATACTATGATAAAAGAGCCATACTATTTCCATGCATAACCCCCAATCACCGCATTCACACGCTCATTCACTCTCTTATCAATTAACCAGAGTTCCCCACCGCTACTTTCGTTTCACGTAAATAGTGTTAGTATGGGAGGGTTTCCAATCCCTCCTCACAAATTACTTTCATCGTCATGAGGAGACAATCCGATTTTAGGATGCAGCACAGTATACACCTCATGACCTCATGATCGAATGCTAGTTTGTTGAACCATGTGTAAACGAGCGCCTTGAACGCTGCGACCATACAGGTGCCATGCGGGATTAGCCGAGTGCTCTAGTCATGGTTTGTGCAGCTGGTGCCAGCGGAGGTTCGAGTCCTCCCTCGGGTATGGGTGTGTGTGTTGGTCCTTAGGATAATTTAGGTTAAGTAGTGTGTAAGCATGGGGACTGATGAGCTTAGCAGTTAAGTCCCATAAGATTTCATACACATTTTTTTGAACCATACAGGCATTGCAAATAGTGCTCAACTGTACGAGCACGAGATGCCATGTGTCTAACTCCCTTTGCCCGCCTCTGAGTGTCCCCGTAAATTGTACGATATGCATATATTTTGGACCTCAATCCCACAAACTCTACAACAGGTAAACCATTCGACTCGTCTTTCATGAGACCGATAACCTTCTTTTTCTGGCGAACAATAGCGTAAGAATTATCGGTCCCATAACAAGATGTGCCGAATTCCTTACTGTTGCATGTAATTAATTCATATGGATTTCAGTTCTTGATCTGGTAGATAAAGCTGTCTGTATCCATATAAAGTAACTTTGGTTCTACGAAATGAGGTTTCACAAACTCGTAGTGGAATCGGTACATGTAGAATTTGGAGATATCCAGTACGCACATCCCTAAATAGATAGGCTTCATAAACTCTACAACAGTCTTCGACATCTCCAAAGCAAAAGAGTTTTCATTAAAGATGGTCGCACACTTAAAATTTGGCCTGGCTATAGATTTTCGCACGCCTTAACGCACCTCCCATTCGGTTCTAATCACAATATCGCCTTCATTTCGTACAATCTACATAGTTTTCCCAAAAATCGAATTATTCACTAATTTATAAAAGTCTTTTTCAAAATCATTACGCGCGACCACCCTCTTTTCGGTATTTAGCTCAATATACTCCTTCAACCGGATTGCTTGAAGGAGATTGCCCAGGTGACTCTAACAAGCTTCATCCCTAATCTGAGGCACTGCTGGAGGTTACAATAATGAATAATGTACCTCTGCTTATCTGCAACAGTAGCCAACAGTTTAGGGATGGTGCTTCCTCGCGGAATTTATTGCTCTGTCGCTTGTCTCTCCATGCAAATTATTAGGATATTCGATGTCTGCCTCAAGCACATACCCTACATCAGAATCAGCTGCAAGACCCGTTATTTGTCCACCTAATCCCTTCAATTCGTCTTCGGGCACCCACCGAAACCCACCAACCGGCAGTGGCTGCATCATGGTGTGCCCGTATAAGTTGTTCACATCTAAGTACAAAATGTAAGTAGAATCAAGGGATGCATTGAACTCGACGCACATCCACAGGTTATTTGCCTTGGCGTGCCTGTGAACACATTGACAAAGTCCCCCACAGATCCCTCGCACAAAAAATAGAAGCATTGCAGCATATAACACTACCGTCCGCTACTGATATACCATAACCTTAAAGTTGGAGGCAGGTCGTGAAATAAAACTATCTTGTTAAAACAATTATGGT
Organism: Schistocerca gregaria; assembly: GCF_023897955.1. NCBI lineage: Eukaryota > Metazoa > Arthropoda > Insecta > Orthoptera > Acrididae > Schistocerca > Schistocerca gregaria. Next base: position 852,891,856 of record NC_064931.1, on the reverse strand, counting down.
ATAAAGTAACAGAGCAGTGTTACCCTCTGTGTTGACTGTGATGTACCTAGCGGAGGTGGCTTATCAGACTTGAAAGTCAGAATTACATAAATAATTAAACATTAATAAACAATATGTAACCTTGATGTGATTATAAGACAATAGCTCACCTTTGGGCAATTTCAACAGACTGCACTGTGACCATTTAACTTGCAAAACGCTATAGCGCACAGTTTTGAGAACATTCACTTTAGAAGTTGGTAACAAAATATTAATAAGCACTTTTAATAGAAAAATTATTTTCAGCAAGCATCATTTACTATCTTACTCAGTTCTGCTACATTAACTTTAACTCAGTTTCTTGTTACTATCTTCAAGTGGCACTAATTAGTAAAACGCTGAGCTTTAATGTTCTTTCTATAAAGACACTGGAGTGGCCAAGCGGTTCTAGGTGCTACAGTCTGGAACCACACGGCCACTACGGTCGCAGGTTCGAATCCTCCCTTGGGCATAGATGTGTGTGATGTCCTTAGCTTAGTTAGCATTAAGTAGTTCTACGTTCTAGGGGACTGATGACCTTAGACGTTAAGTCCCATAGTGCTCAGAGCCATTTGAACCATTTTTTTATAAAGACACACAGTAATCACTTTAGCATGGGAAGGATCCTAAGTGGAAATGTGGCAGAGGATAAATCAAGGTAAGTTTTCATAGTCTTTTGGTTACATTATAACTGAAAACAAATAAATAATCCACATGAGCTGATCCTTCACTGTACATTTTTGTAATTCCTTGCTTACTTTTCAGTGACTGCACAACGGGATGGCGAGTGCATGTCGGTGGGTGAAATTGCAGGTACAATTGCTGGACTCTATTATTTTGTCGTGGCATTGATAGATACCAATTCCAGAATAGTTCCAGATCCGTTTGAGGCATTGTAAAGCGTCAGGAAATGCCTCTCTCGGAACCAGCACAATACACAACTTTTACATGAGCAGTTGATAGTTTGGTAGCTCGTCTGAGTCTTGGCTGCACCTTTCTATCCATGATCAACACATTTTGTGCACACTACACAGTTCTGTTCCCAGAGATCCACAACACCTTTTACATACAAAATAACTCAGAACCCTAAGTGAAGATCAGCAGTTTACATAACAGCAACGAAACATATTAAATAAATCAGAAAATTTCTACAAAAAAATTATTAACCAAAATTCCAAATATATGCAGTAAGATTTGTTTCCCTCCAAATAAGACAAAGAGATCAAATGATAGATAAATTACATTGCATAGAATCAAACCATGACATCAAAGTTTTTACAAAGAAAGGAGCATACAAATTTGTGTTATCGATTCAGTCAAATAACATTTACAGAAGCTCAGCAATGAAATGTTGAACAAAACAGAAAGCAAAATGAATCAACAAAAGGTATGTAGTATCTAAGCTATCGTGTTACAAGCATTAGTCAAAAGTTCAATGCTATGCTCTGTTTTTTTGAGCATAGCGCCCCAAGACAACCCAGGTGCCATGTAATAAAAGGTGGGATCCAGAAAGTATATGGTCATAAATACACTCCGGACCTTTTTGAAGACATCTGCAAGCAAATGCACGTCCGTTGTAAGGAAGCAGCCTACTCACGCCGTATAAAATTCACATCAGTCATTCCATTGTGTGTCTGCCAGTCCGCTGTAACTACCTCTGACGTCATCACATTGCGCAATACTTTAAAAATCAATTAAATAACCTGAAACGTTTCTAGCATGTCAGGACTAATACTAAATCAATATGTGTTGAACATCAGTTCAATAACTTTAATCATTTTCGAAATTTGGACGTTTTTTCTGTAAAAATCATTGGCGCAACGGAAAAGATCTAGAAACTTAAAAATGTATATTTAGATTCCTTTTTCATAATAATGTAGTAGAAACAGTATTCTGGATTTTAGTTGAAATTCATGATTTTCTGGTTTTTGTCTTAAAAATTAAGGAAGCAAGATAGATTAAGTAGGCGGATAAATAAGGCTAGGATGTTTAAATTTAAGTAGAGGGGAGATCCGCTATAATCATAAAGATGTGAGAAGTTTCAACTGAATAACTATAAAACTATAGCGATAGTGTATCTCCAAAGAGCAAGTTCAGAGCTCGTCTACTGCGTGTAGTGTAATTAAATTAATTCGCTCGCCCAAAATATTTGACTTAGGCACGTCAGACTTTTATTACGATTACTTACTTGTGTGTTGATTGCACATTTAAATTACGACCTTCATCGACCATCAGCAAAGGAAGCAATGATTTATTCGATAACTTAAAGTGGTGCATTACTAGCCCAGCGGCTAGTCTGGAGAGCGGATTTGATAAGGCGTCCCCTTAGCCGCCCCCACCGCGGCTTTATATGTAAGAATGCTGCGTGAAAGAGGAAGGCCCCAGTTCTCTCCAGACGCTGATTAGCCCACCACCAGTGCCGGGAGACGCGTCGCCTCGGTATCATTGCTATAAACAGCCTTGGATGCCGTAATAAGTTACTCGGGATAGCGCTAACCATGGAATCGCTTTCGAGTGAAGTGTTAATTCTGGGATGACTTTAATGATCTATATCCAGTTTGCATATGTCGTATTTTCACGTGCTGCCGCGGGACAGACATTCTACCATTATTTAGCGTGGCGTTTAATGAACATTATCATCAAATTATGGCGAGCATTCACTTAAACATTTAATTTGAACAGTTATAGTTGTATCAGCGCATTAGACTCTGAACTGCTCTGGTAGTTGGATTGTATGGATTCTTTTTGGTCTGTTACTTTCAGAATATAGTGAATATTTTAGAGAGAATCGTTTTGATTATGAATCCAAGACAATGTCCTAATTCCTCAGTGCTATAATCTGTACCTATAAATTTATTTCTCAGATGAAGTGGGCACTAGGAATTCTAACTACAGGCCTCACGTTTTACTAATCACTTTCTGGTTGCCAATATTGTAGTTAGAGAGCCAGTGTTGAGAACGGCGAACAACCGCATTAAATAAATAAATAAAAGGAACATTTATATAATAACAAATAACATCACCTGCCGCCCCACATATGGTGCATCGGCCGGGAAATGCATCTTTTCTACATTACATTCTCCATCATAACAATTATTCAATTACTCCACCCGCCGCCCCACACCGTGTCCTTGTATAACCCTGCATATTCTCCCAAACTGGGGATGTTGAATTCCAGCCAGACACTCACGGCATGCTTATAATCTGCTGTAGTTATGGCATCGCCTGTGAGAGTACTGGTAAATCCAGATATGACGGGAAGCGTGGTTTCATTGAGTTTCGCCAAAGTACACTCCTGGAAACTGAAATAAGAACACCGTGAATTCATTGTCCCAGGAAGGGGAAACTTTATTGACACATTCCTGGGATCAGATACATCACATGATCAAACTGACAGAACCACAGGCACATAGACACAGGCAACAGAGCACGCACAATGTCGGCACTAGTACAGTGTATATCCACCTTTCGCAGCAATGCAGGCTGCTATTCTCCCATGGAGACGATCGTAGAGATGCTGGATGTAGTCCTGTGGAACGGCTTGCCATGCCATTTCCACCTGGCGCCTCAGTTGGACCAGCGTTCGTGCTGGACGTGCAGACCGCGTGAGACGACGCTTCATCCAGTCCCAAACATGCTCAATGGGGGACAGATCCGGAGATCTTGCTGGCCAGGGTAGTTGACTTACACCTTCTAGAGCACGGTGGGTGGCACGGGATACATGCGGACGTGCATTGTCCTGTTGGAACAGCAAGTTCCCTTGCCGGTCTAGGAATGGTAGAACGATGGGTTCGATGACGGTTTGGATGTACCGTGCACTATTCAGTGTCCCCTCGACGATCACCAGAGGTGTACGGCCAGTGTAGGAGATTGCTCCCCACACCATGATGCCGGGTGTTGGCCCTGTGTGCCTCGGTCGTATGCAGTCCTGATTGTGGCGCTCACCTGCACGGCGCCAAACACGCATACGACCATCATTGGCACCAAGGCAGAAGCGACTCTCATCGCTGAAGACGACACGTCTCCATTCGTCCCTCCATTCACGCCTGTCGCGACAACACTGGAGGCGGGCTGCACGATGTTGGGGCGTGAGTGGAAGACGGCCTAACGGTGTGCGGGACCGTAGCCCAGATTCATGGACACGGTTGCGAATGGTCCTCGCCGATACCCCAGGAGCAACAGTGTCCCTAATTTGCTGGGAAGTAGCGGTGCGGTCCCCTATGGCACTGCGTAGGATCCTACGGTCTTGGCGTCGCTGCAGTCCGGTCCCAGGTCGACGGGCACGTGCACCTTCCGCCGACCACTGGCGACAACATCGATGTACTGTGGAGACCTCACGCCCTACGTGTTGTGCTTTTCGGCGGTACGTCCACCCGGCCTCGCGCGTTCCCACTATACGCCCTCGCTCAAAGTCCGTCAACTGCACATACGGTTCACGTCCACGCTGTCGTGGCATGCTACCAGTGTTAAAGACTGCGATGGAGCTCCGTATGCCACGGCAAACTGGCTGACACTGACGGCTTCGGTGCACAAATGCTGCGCAGCTAGCGCCATTCGACGGCCAACACCGCGGTTCCTGGTGTGTCCGCTGTGTCGTGAGTGTGATAATTGCTTGTACAGCCCTCTCGCAGTGTCCGGAGCAAGTATGGTGGGTCTGACACACCGGTGTCAATGTGTTCTTTTTTCCATTTCCAGTAGTGTATCAACATACTCATATGGGAAAACTTCTTTCCTAGGCCCAAGCTGGAACATTTCCTCGTTGGGAAATGCAGCTCGAGTGAGATGCATATCATTCCGAGGTAAAGTCTCAACCAGTTTCTGGAGAGAAGTCTGCATAAAGTGTAAAGAGTCAAGGAAGCGGAGCGTAATTTTTGGCGTCATTGGTTTTGAGAAAAAAATGTACTTCTTAACGCTTTCAGGGAGGACACTCATCTAATCATTCTTCTTACCGAAATTAGCCAAGTTGAAGCAAAGCAAGCGCTGTATCATGTATAAGATACAGAGGCGAGCGAGTGCACGGAACTTACCCTAGTTCACTGCTAGTAGCGTCACGTCATCGTAACGCGCCTGCATATAGTATTGCACCACATTTAACATAAAAGTAAAAATTAAGATTTGTGTGTAAAACTTTGTTAAAGTATAGTTCTATGTAATAATGTTTCAGGTAACAAATCTTAATGTTATAAAATTAGTAGTTTACGTAAAATTCACGTTTTGAAAGAAAAATAGGAAGCGCTAAATAATGACGCTAGGAAGCCAAAATTTGGTGAGAAGGTGCAGTAAGAAGTCATTAATGAGTGGTGCTGGTTTCCAAAACCATAAAACTAAAATTGACTCCAGAATCCGCGTTTTTCGGAAAAATCAGAGGCGCGAAATAATAGAGCTACAATATTGAAAATTGGTAGGATGCTTCAGTTCACCCTAATAATAATAATGGAAATACCACAATCAGTTACCTCTTCTAGTTTTTTAGTAATTTAGTAAAAACTACTTTTGTGAGTAAAATGTACATAAGCATTATAGATTAAGTACTTTAAATTTTAATGATAAAACAAATTCTTTAAGACCAATGATCAGATAGGACAATTAACAAAGCTACACCAAGTTTTAGTCTTGTAGCATAATTAACAGCTGATACAAGTCTTGATAAAGCTATAGTTCAGAGGTAACAATCTACCGTTAGTTCCATTGTAAAAATTCTAGAGAGTAAAGTTTTAATTTTAGCGGGCTGAGATTTTCTACGTGCTTCTGTACTGCTCAGATGTATGTATACAAAAATTGAGAAGTTTGTAAAGCTATTATTAAATGTGATATTTAAGATTATGTGCCTGAGATAGCGATCATTTGGAGGCTGCAGGCATCTGCATAGGAACGGAAAGAACAGATGCTCTCTTGGCGGTACGCGCCGGAGCTATATAAAAAGAGCGGCAGAGGCAGTAGTAAGCTCACTCCGCATTAGACCAACGCCTAGTCCACGCGAGCTTAACGTCCGATCGCGCCTCGCCTCGGGTGACGTCATAGCGGGCTGTGACATGCGCGTACTTAGCAATGTAAACGGACATTGAAAATCGCGAGGACTGTACACCGTCCTGGATCGTTTAGACTTCGGTAACAAACTGTTATTGTGCCGTCCGTGTGAAGTATAATTCCGCGTGGCAAGTGGTGACTAACTCCACTTTTAAGGCGAGCATTAATCTTTTTTTTTAACATTATTGCGAACTATTAATAGAGCACCGTTAGTTAGAGTAATGAACTATTCGGGAGGAACTTGCTGTAGAAGTCGCCTCTGAACTATTAAACGATTGGCTGAATTAACAATATTTAATGTCTTTAGCATTTTCAGAAGTTTCGAGTAATTTGTGTGAGCCTTTAAGATAATAAAATCTTGTTTGGAACTTTAAATTTTATTGAAGCAGCCCTAATCCCGTGAAGAACTATGGATATTTTTCGTTTAGCTGGGCTGTACAGGAATGTGGCCGTGCAGACTGGGAACTAAGGTCAGTAAGTTTCCCTTCGCTTTCTGACTGGCCACCAAATTAGTTGCCAGGCTCGCGTGATTTAAGGTGGCAATGTTCAACTTTCATTCAACATTAAACAACGACTTCTTCGCCGTCCCACAAATGTTGCATCGGCAATAGTCTGTTACGTGAAATGAACATTCAAACAACTCATTCGACAAACTTCTTCGCCGCCCCACATATGGTGCTTATCGGCCGGGAAAACTGAATTAAAAGCAAATAAAAGTGCTCGATGTGTGAAAGCGATTGGTATAAATTAACGAACTCGGTAGGCAATAACAGGACACTGAATTGAACTAGTGTGGGAACAGTGTTACCAGTAAAGGCGGGTGTAGTGTATAAACAATAAGTGTCTACCGCTGTACGTTGGTTAGTGACGATGGTGAGGAAGGCGACGATGCTGGATCGCGGCTGCCGACGGCGCTGAGACTAAAGGAAGACGGTGCGTCATCGCGGAGCTGCGCTGATCTGCGAGACAGCTGCCGGCTGCGCCGAGCGGTCAACGGTGCCTTGCTGCCCCCCCCCCCCCCCCCCCTGGAGCTATTGCAGTAGGCGATTCCTGTGGCGGTACTCGACGCTACAGCTGCTGCTGCTGCCTTCAATACGTCGCGACGCGTCGCATCACGATTGCTGGTACACCGCGACGACAACATTCGTCGAAATCAAGCATTTAAGTTAAGTCAAAGACTTTTAAAATATTTATTAACTGCTGCTAACAAACTAAAAGATATGGAAAGTAGTGTACATTTCAGAAGGGAACCGGTCTCTGACCAAGAATCCTCAGGATCAGGAATTGAGTTTAATGAGGATGGTTCCATTAATCCCTCAAATATTGAACTAGAACGTAATTTGTCACCAGTAAATTATGACTTTAATTTAAATGAGAGTGCAGGGATGCAATCAATAAGTGAAATAGAAGTCAAAAGGGAGCCAGTAGAGTTGCTAACTTTGTCAGGTAGTGAAACTGAGCCCAATATATCTCCAGCTCAGTCAAGTCAAGAGATACAAAGTATCAAGGTAGAAGCTCCGGATTGGATGCAAATACTGTTTGCCAAACTCGAATCAAACCAAAATAAAATTGAGGCTAAAATTGAAAATAGTAATAAAGAACTAAAAGAAGAACTGCAATCAAAATGGAATAGTTTGAATTATAAGATAGATGCTATTCATCATGACATTCAAGTAAAAGTAGGGCAACAGTTAACTAAAATGCATAGTACTTTCAAATGTGAAATAGATCAAATTCAAAAAAATTATCAAGAGGCAGATGAACTTTTGGAAGTGAGGTTGTCCGAAAGATTGAGCAACGAGTCCAAACTTTGCTCTGACAAAGTTAAAGAGGTACAAATTAAAGTAGATACTTGTCAGAAAAACATTGAGAAAGTAAAAGAAACCTGTACCGAAATTCGTGGTGCAGTGGAACAAAGATGTTCTGCCAGGATAGAAGCAGTAGAGTCACAAGTAGAGGAATTAAATACTAACATTGCTAACCTAGAAAATAGAGTAACCTCTGTTAATTCTAGTCATTCTACTGTACAGCATGTGACTTCAGTTGACGCCGCTTTTATAGGGTGTCGACAGTTTTTGCGCTTTGATCCTGATAAGTACATTCACCCTCTTGAATTTTGGAATGACTTTGAGGATGTTCTCCCCAACACTTGGTCAGAAAGAGAAAAAATTTCATTTATAAGAAGTCATTTGTCAGGTGATGCTTTGCGATGGTCAGCGGATGTAATGATCAAATGTAAAACTTTATCTGAATTTAAGTCTGCATTTCTCAACAAATACTGGTCACATAACAAACAAAATGATGTGTTAAGGGAATTCTGGAGTGGTAAGAAGTTTTTCCCAGGGCGTGAATCAGTAAAGGATTTCGCTAGGAAGTGGGTTTCAAGACTGTCACATTTGACAGAAAAGATGAAGCCAGATATGATCATTATGGGTTTAGAAGGTAAGCTGCCGTGGTACTGGCAGAAGAGGATCATTTCCGCCCCTAGAGATAATATAGACAAATTTATTGAATATCTGGAAAGAGTGGAAAGAGTAGCTGCTGCTGAGGAGCAGGTGCAGCAGAATAACAAATCTTCTAACAATCACGTACAAAATAATGGAAACGTGAACGTTAGAAATATGGAAGTTAGGCACACCAAAACAAACTATCGAAACCAAAGCCGTGGCAGAGGAAGAGGGGGTAGATACTCACCACGCTTTCGTAACAACTACTATGACGAAAGTGGAGAAGTAAATACTATGCCATTAAGACAAGAAGGGAGTCATGATGCTACTATATCTAGTGGTGTCACAGATGAACACAACAGGCCGCGTGTGGGAAACTAAATCCCGTCTATGAGGAAACTGGCGCTCACCAGGCGGTAACAGTAACACAGCCAGTAACGGAAACACAGACAATCAGCCAACATACACAGACAGACAACATGGATGACGAAATAAATACAGATAATACCAGTGATGTGTTAAGCCACTCTCACAAAATAGTGGATAGTATTTTGGATACACTAGAAAAATGGGTCAAGGAAGAACAGGAACTCAAGGTAGATAATGGGGAAGAAATAGATAATGGGTTTGAGTCTGATGGGAATAATGATGAAGAAAAAGCTTACATCTTCGATGAAAATGGCAATCTAAAAGCTGAAGTAGAAGTAGCAGAAGTAGAATCAGTACTGCAAAACTTTAGAGAGGAGGAAATGATGAATGAAGGGGGTAGAAATAGTAACGAGGTGAAAGAATCCAGTAGCTGTGTAAACGTGCCACAAATGGTTGAAGGTGACGACATTCTTATGAACAGCAATATTGCGCAGGGACGCAGTTGCTCAGAGGTAGAGGATAGTTTGGCTGATGTGCAGCAAACAAAAGTAGAAAAAGTCGTCAGATGCTTCGATTTAAAGTTAGTGGACAGATTAGAGAAAGCAGCTAAGATTATAGAGCATGATGAGCCCCAGGATGTAAATGTAAATGTAATTGCAACTGATCAGAATTACTTTAGCTGGAAGAACATAGAACGAGATTTATTAGACGAGGTGTGTGAGCAACCTGTTCAATGTAAAATAACTCACCCTGTTATCAAAGTAAACATATCAGGAGTCACTGTGCGTTGTCTGCTTGACAGTGGCAGTGAAGCAAGTGCTTTATCACAAACATTTTTTGACACCATACCCAATAAAGAGAAGTTAACAGTTATGAAAGTAAGTGGCTTAAAGATTATAGGTGCTACTGGAAAAGTCTCTAGACCAGTTCAACACGAAGCTTTGATACCCATTGGTATAAATGACGTAGTAATAGATCATCCTTGTTTGATTGTGCTAGGCTTAAGTGTTGATATGTTGATTGGTACTGATTTCTTATCAAAGTACCAGGGAAAGATCAATTTTGATCAGAACAACTTAATTTTAACTTTACCTGACTCTAAAGTGATAAGAGAGTCTTTTATAGGAAGTCATATAGGCGGTAGTAATGAAACTTGGGAACTGCCTATTAGAGTAATAAAGAATAAAGGATACTTGCAGGAAAATTTGGTTTTCAGTGAGAATGAGGAAAGTGCTAAGGTTGAAGAGAGACACATCCTAAAGGAATTTAAAATTAACAGTAATTAATTGCTGTAGGGAGTCTGCCACTCTTTGGCGGATACACGGTTTGGCGTACCGTGCAGTCCCAGCTGGGTGAAACTTTATTTCCTTTTCAAGTTTCATTCCCTTCTTCTGGTCTATCATAACAGGTAAGAATCACATATGTCTTCATGTTGTATATATGCTATTAGGTTTTAAGTAATCTTAGTAAGGATCTACCTAGTGAATGGCAAAACAAAAGTCTGAGTACCAATAAGAGGCAAACATGGCTAAAATAAATAAATTAAAATATTTCATGTAATTGTAAAGGGTTAGAAACTACAACTAAGAGAGACACTTTGCAGTATACGAAGTACGGTATGAATATGAATAATCCATGAGATTATGCAGAAGGTAGTATGTTGCTAGAAATAAGGTTGTCTGAAGGAAAACAGCGTAAGAAGGTAATGCTCATAGAGGCAAGCAATGGCGTTTTAGAATTAAATAAATGGAGATGTGTGGAAGTGGTGTGAGGATCGCACCAAATATATAGAAACAGGACGTCAATAGGCTGACAAAAGGAAAAGGGAGAAAGAAGTGGAGAAATGAAGTATTTTGAATCTGGAAGAAAAGGGAGAAAATGAATAAGGTGAAGAAGTGAAGTAAGTAAATTGAAGTAAATGATGTAGGATTAAAGAATAATTCCCTCACGTCTCGTGAAATGGTGAAAAACGCTAAATCTTGCTTGAGGCAAATAAATAGTTAAACAGACAACAGAAACACACAAATATTGGAAAATGCAGAAATTTGGAATCGGTATACTGAAAATAACTAATTTCTTTAGTAATTCATACAATAAAGCAAAGTGCTGGTCAGCAAATGACTTCTTTGATGAACTAATCCATACGATAATTAAGCCAGAGTACATTAAAACTAAAAGGTTACTCAATTTTCTAAGTTGAAGCAAGATCTTAATATATTAATTTGCTAAAAGAATTTTCACTATTTAGGAACCTAAAAGATTATTTATGAAAGAAGAAAGTAGGAGCTATTGTATCAGATACGACTTAGTGCTAAATGTCTTTCTGACAACTTCACAATTAGTAAAATAGTGCCAGAATATAAATTATAAAATGTACTTTGTCCTACCTTAGATATAAGTTGAAAACAGAAACTTAGACTGTATTGTCTGTTTCTCAGGGACATGCAGGCTGCATGAATGACTGACAACAAGCGGTAGGGAGATTGGAAGTAGAGACGCAAACCACAGTGAATACAATTTCCTCCCACAATTTTGTCAATCAGTGAAATTAAATGAGTGTTACAATAGGACACCCACCACAGTGCCGAGTATTATAGTAAAAGAAAAATGTGAGTGCATTGCAGTGATAAAAGTCGTGTGTATTTTCTTTTTCAGGAAGAGACTGATTTTAAAGAAAAAAAAACTATTTTGTAACCATTGAAAAATTTATATTTCCATGTAAATGTATGTAAATAATTTGTGAATGTCTTCTGTACTAGGTTTTCTATGTGTATATGAGTATGGTTATTTTGTGTATGTAGTAATAAGGAATTTCCTAAGAAGAAGCAACTTAAGTTGAAAGAGGTATACTAAAGTAATCCATCGCTTGTTTGTTCTTTTAGAAATTTAATTTTGTTCAAAAATAGATTTTCACGAAAATTAAAAAGGGGGTGATGAAGCAAAGCAAGCGCTGTATCATGTATAAGATACAGAGGCGAGCGAGTGCACGGAACTTACCCTAGTTCACTGCTAGTAGCGTCACGTCATCGTAACGCGCCTGCATATAGTATTGCACCACATTTAACATAAAAGTAAAAATTAAGATTTGTGTGTAAAACTTTGTTAAAGTATAGTTCTATGTAATAATGTTTCAGGTAACAAATCTTAATGTTATAAAATTAGTAGTTTACGTAAAATTCACGTTTTGAAAGAAAAATAGGAAGCGCTAAATAATGACGCTAGGAAGCCAAAATTTGGTGAGAAGGTGCAGTAAGAAGTCATTAATGAGTGGTGCTGGTTTCCAAAACCATAAAACTAAAATTGACTCCAGAATCCGCGTTTTTCGGAAAAATCAGAGGCGCGAAATAATAGAGCTACAATATTGAAAATTGGTAGGATGCTTCAGTTCACCCTAATAATAATAATGGAAATACCACAATCAGTTACCTCTTCTAGTTTTTTAGTAATTTAGTAAAAACTACTTTTGTGAGTAAAATGTACATAAGCATTATAGATTAAGTACTTTAAATTTTAATGATAAAACAAATTCTTTAAGACCAATGATCAGATAGGACAATTAACAAAGCTACACCAAGTTTTAGTCTTGTAGCATAATTAACAGCTGATACAAGTCTTGATAAAGCTATAGTTCAGAGGTAACAATCTACCGTTAGTTCCATTGTAAAAATTCTAGAGAGTAAAGTTTTAATTTTAGCGGGCTGAGATTTTCTACGTGCTTCTGTACTGCTCAGATGTATGTATACAAAAATTGAGAAGTTTGTAAAGCTATTATTAAATGTGATATTTAAGATTATGTGCCTGAGATAGCGATCATTTGGAGGCTGCAGGCATCTGCATAGGAACGGAAAGAACAGATGCTCTCTTGGCGGTACGCGCCGGAGCTATATAAAAAGAGCGGCAGAGGCAGTAGTAAGCTCACTCCGCATTAGACCAACGCCTAGTCCACGCGAGCTTAATGTCCGATCGCGCCTCGCCTCGGGTGACGTCATAGCGGGCTGTGACATGCGCGTACTTAGCAATGTAAACGGACATTGAAAATCGCGAGGACTGTACACCGTCCTGGATCGTTTAGACTTCGGTAACAAACTGTTATTGTGCCGTCCGTGTGAAGTATAATTCCGCGTGGCAAGTGGTGACTAACTCCACTTTTAAGGCGAGCATTAATCTTTTTTTTAGCATTATTGCGAACTATTAATAGAGCACCGTTAGTTAGAGTAATGAACTATTCGGGAGGAACTTGCTGTAGAAGTCGCCTCTGAACTATTAAACGATTGGCTGAATTAACAATATTTAATGTCTTTAGCATTTTCAGAAGTTTCGAGTAATTTGTGTGAGCCTTTAAGATAATAAAATCTTGTTTGGAACTTTAAATTTTATTGAAGCAGCCCTAATCCCGTGAAGAACTATGGATATTTTTCGTTTAGCTGGGCTGTACAGGAATGTGGCCGTGCAGACTGGGAACTAAGGTCAGTAAGTTTCCCTTCGCTTTCTGACTGGCCACCAAATTAGTTGCCAGGCTCGCGTGATTTAAGGTGGCAATGTTCAACTTTCATTCAACATTAAACAACGACTTCTTCGCCGTCCCACAAATGTTGCATCGGCAATAGTCTGTTACGTGAAATGAACATTCAAACAACTCATTCGACAAACTTCTTCGCCGCCCCACAAAGTGCTCAACTAGAAAATGAGTGTCACACCCACTCAAATTATGAAAAAAGACGGGTATGTGTCTAGGTAACTGATTCTTCCAAATGCATTCGTTGTGAGTTGCACCGCAGAACTTACCCATAAGATGACAGTGATCTCTACAAGGAGTTATCGATTTTCTATCCAAAGCCAGACCGCAAATATGACAATTAACCGCCTTTCCATAAATTTCATCTTCTTCCTTTGATTTGGTCCTAGGAATGTTGGTACTGTAGAGCCTGTCAACTTCCCATGAAAGTTTTTCAAGCACAGTGAGAAGAACTGCTGGATCGTTCGCTACATAAGACTCGTAGCAGTTAAGTTTAAAATCATATGCACATACAACTTGGAGCGCTGCCACATAAGGTACGTGTTTTTGTGTGAAATTTGAGTGCGAGGCTAAGGGGTTCCCTTCACAGTAATAGGGGCCAGCAGACATTCAAAGTTGGCCTACACTACAAAAGGACATCCTTGTTGTGGTGAGCATTTTGAAATTTAATGAAGTTATTTTCCTCTGAGGGCATAACCCCACATACCACATCCTTGGAAGCACAATCTAATAGATGATTCGCTAATAACTCTTCAGGTGAAAAATAATTCAAATACCTTAAACAAATATGCTTTTTATGGTAATAGTTGGGTGGAAAGGAGCCGGGACATGTCGTTGATCCAGACATAGTGATAATTATCACCTGCAGAGAAGAGCAGAATGTTTATATGCGACTCTCGCTCACCTGCAAATTTTGAGAAGTACTGTGTGCTTCTCTTCCTCATGTGACTTGTCGTTTTTCTTCTCCAGGCCATAAACGTGAACCGATATTCCGGTATACTGAGCCGCCTGGATCTTTACAGTGAACTTAATACCATCAAAGTTTTACTGCCTCTAAATATCTTTGACTTTGTAACTGCCAGGATGCGTGGGATGATCTTAGTAATTGTAATTTCTCTGACAAGCTAGGACTGACCATGTAAAACAAGCATTATCATACTGATTTTGAACATTAATGAACGCCTGCTTTTTCTCAATATCCTTAGAGAGTTTAATATAACTGGATCCTCCATTTAGTGGATCAGAGACATATATATGGATGTCGAGGTAAAGTATGCAGCTGAGCATTTTAGCAGACCCACGCACTTCCATCTCAGACAATCGGGCCATAATAGTGCTCAAGGTGGGTTCTCAATACCACTTGGCAATGGATGTGCTCTGAGAAATAACGCCATTATCACCTCATATATAGTGCAGAGTCGTTGTCTCTGAATCACCTTCATGTTTAGGGGGGTGAATCAATTCGCTGCATAATACTGCACTGCAATTAATGGCGTTAAATCGCGGATCTTCTAGGAATTTGAGGATCTCGGTCTCCAAGACTGGGAGGCACATCTCTAAAAACCTGACAGGGTCGCGACAGCTCCCTCCCAGATTCTCAATTCTAGTGAACGAGATACGTCCCTCAAAAGCCCTAGCAACCGATGAGTATTCTAGGGGGCTCATTGCGCCATTATTCTGATCCAAAACTCTATTGATAGGATGGGGGAGAACACTACCGCTAGCCTCAGGATAATTGCTATTACTATTGGTACTACTAGAACTAGGGGCCCAGCCAGTCAACGATGGTGCCGGTGATGGTGTATCATCTACAGGGAGGGGTACGCAGAGAGGCACACGAACCTTGCATTGGCAGCAGGGGTGAGTTGGTTGAGTAGGAGGCGGTGACTGCTGATTGGAGCAACCGGGCTGCAGCGACAGCCCCCCGGGGGAGTTGCTCCCGGTACCAGCCATTGGGGTGGGAGACCATTGCACCTGGTGTTGTTCTTAGTTCTCTTGTGCCGGTTGAGTTGCCCAGACATGCCAGAAGGCCTGGGGTGGTTCAGGGGGACTGTGCTGGTGCAGCTTCTGCTGCTGCCGCCTTTCACGTAGCTCTGATAGGGGCTACACAGGGCGCTGCATGTCTCTGCAGTTGTGTGCACCCAATTCCCGCCCCTGCAACCACCGCTGTAGGTATACAGCCCACGCCGTGATGTACCAAGAAAAGATATAAGAAAAAATATAAGTTTTATGATGTATATTTAAAAGAACAATAAATAATAAGACTAAATATGGGTAATTAATTGGTGTAATGATTAATTGGTCCAATGATAACATTCAAAACTATTCAAGTTCTCTGCTGTGGCTCCATGGTTTTGAGCAACTCATTGCCACATTCAACCAGGTCTCCCACCTACTCAGGGAGATCGAGCTCTTCCTCCTCCTCGAAAAGCTCCATAATTTGATGGTTTTCTGGAGCGTCCGCCATTTGTCCCCCACCTTGCACGCCACCCTCTGTGCTCCCCTCCCTATGCATGGAACCATGATCATCTAGAAAGAGGCCGGCCGCGGTGGTCTCGCGGTTCTAGGCGCGCAGTCTGGAACCGTGCGACTGCTACGGTCGCAGGTTCGAATCCTGCCTCGGGCATGGATGTGTGTGATGTCCTTAGGTTAGTTAGGTTTAAGTAGTTCTAAGTTCTAGGGGACTAATGACCACAGCAGTTGAGTCCCATAGTGCTCAGAGCCATTTGAACCATCTAGAAAGAAAACAAAAGAATATGTCTATGAAGCCTCAATCTAGACACTTGGAAAAAGGGGTATATATATATATATATATATATATATATATATATATATATATATATATATATATATATATAACTTGAAATTATTTTTTTACAAATGTAGTTAAATGTAGTTACAATCGAGCTGTGCCTGCGCCCTCTCCATCTCTAGCTGTTGGTCAAGCTCCTCCAGCACTTGCAGGATATTAATGACTTTGTCAAGTTCTAACATCATCATTCCAAATGTGATGTTGCTAGTCTTGATATATGTTTGTCGTCCCCTTATGTTATATTTATGCAGTCAACAGTTTTCAGTTAAGCAAGAGCTGATGAACAGCAGTATCAGAAGACAAGCTGATGTTCCCAGGACCTATCTTGAAGGCATTAGATTATGCTTAGGTATATAATTTACATATCCACGTGCTGGAGTGTTTAAGGTGGAGTGGTGCTTTGAATTTATTGTTTATCTCCTACATGATGAGGTCTCACTTAGTCTGTCACAGAATAAACTTAAGTTGTCAATCTATTTAACAAATTTTTCAGTGCCACTCAGCAATTAACGAAATTATGTATTTACAAAAAAAAATTAAAATTTTATTGGCTGAAATATAAAAATACTGGTATTAACAAGTATGTAATTTAGGAATGTCATAAGTTTTTCACCTTTAGATCTACAGAATACTGAAACAAGGTTGCGAGAAGACTACTGGTGCTGAGGTTTATTAAGATTTGCTTGCCAATTTTCGCTCTGGCGTTGTGCATTTCGTTTAAAGAAAAGTAAAAACGTAGATACAGTATAATAGTTCTCCAGTCATATTGGACCCTGCAGCTAATGCAGTCTTAGACTAAGACTGTGGCTACATAAACACATAGCTATCGTGTCACTACTGTGTTCTCTACTCTGGGATTGCCATAGTGATGGCTACGTTAGACAAGATTAGTTGTGTTTTTTTGTATGGAACAAATTTTCTTGACTGCAAACCACATATTTGGTTACCCTATGTAACAATCATCCAGATTATTTAATAGAAATGAGAAGAACAAAGCAAGCGAAATTAGCAGGATAATTCTGTGACACTCCAGGAAGAATCTCGAGGGTTACAGTGTTGCCAAATGTAGGCCTATTGGGCAATATTGAGAGTTAGACTAGCCTCAGTAAGCATATGTTTCCATATCCATGTATTTCATGTATGAGCTTCGTAGTGAAAAGCTCAGCTCGTGTCTCAAAGCTGTGGCTGCTGAATTGACACAGACCCGAAATACCAAAAGCATAATTTGATGACTTTTATTGTCTTTTTCCTAACCAGGCTTGTGGGCTAGAGCATAGTTAACAATAACACTCAGATACATCAACTCCATCCTCAATATAAACAAATCAACAGCTGTCACAAATATTACTGTTTTCCTTTATTAACTATACTCAAAACTAAAAAGCCCATTCACTACAGACAACTCACTTTTTTAGAGCATCTGCAATGGTTACAGTGGAAGCATTACGTGTACGTGTAGGTAGACACCTTCTGATCTTTAAGGCTAAAACAAGATTTTACTTAAGAATGCTATTGGCTCTATCCCAAAAACAGAGGAATACAAATGAGAAGACAGTAACAGAGCACTGACTGCGAGGTGTGAATATCCACAGTAAAATTCTGTAAGCTACAAGTAGTATAAAGCCTCAAACTGTTAAAGTGAACTGTGCAAAGAAACAATGTACAATGCCAGAAAAAGTGCACTAAATTCTGTAAGGTTGTAAAAAGGTAGACAGTACGCTGATAGTAAAGTATTTAACATGTCATTCTTAAGTCAAACTATCGTTGAGTCTATATTAATTACAAGAACGAAAAGTAGTTTCTGAAGTTTATAGTTATAAAACAATCACTGTTGATGCTTTGTCCATAAAGGTGAAAACCTTCTGATGAATGAGCTGTTCAATTTACGATACGTTTATGATTGAAAGAAAGCAAAGTAGCAATAAGAAGTTCACCTAGTTGAGTGGGAGCACATTTTTAATGCAATGCCTCACAACTAGTGGAGTTTTGCTCCTAATTCTTGCCTGATAGTTTCATATTAATCATGCCTCTGGGCCATTAAAGTATTTATATGCAAATCATTGAAGAGCAATGGCTAGAATAGACTGCTATGTTAGGTGGTAATTAGTAAAATATTGTGATGCTCACTCTGCTGAAGGGCTCCATGATACCAAGACCCTCAATTAAAAATTAAAAATTTTAATGTGGAGTGGCATTAATGCACAGAACCCCACAGCAAAATTAGGGTTGCAAATGGGACAATACAGATAGGAGTCGGTGCTGGAGTATGTGTAAACCAGTTAGGTGATATTAAATTACTACACCACATTACCACCATTCCATAACAGTGGTTGCTGTAAGCCAGATTGTAACCCACACTTAATTCCTGGCAGTGAAAGAATTGCTCAACAATGTGTGAAGAGCATTTACACTTCTGTACCCCACTTATAACATAGACCAGTCATGTCCTAGTAATTCTCAGGAACATGCCCTAACCCACACCTTTCTCCAATAGGATGCCCCCCACCTAATGTGGCACTAGTATATATGTTGTACTAGGATATGCAGGTGACCAAATTTCTATTGTCTGCACCACCACATAAAATGGAGCCAACAGTTGGCTTCTGTGATTTATTAGATTTTCCATTTAAGTATAATGCGCCGCAGCAGGAGAAGTTGCCTGAATTACATGCTCAGGAAATGCAGCCAGTGTATTTACAGCAATAGCACAAACAGTAACCATCAGAGTTTCCTCAACAGGCTGAGCCACAGTTAAATGACTCGAAAATACTGCTCTTTGTCGACACGTAAAGTGATTGCCAGAGGATCGAAACACATGAATGTAGGCTTATCACTGGACAATGACTTCTACGTTATAACTGAAATTGAGAACATTCAACATTTTGGAGCTAAAGTGCAGCATACGTGGTATGAGTGGGACTAGTTATGTGGCATAATAGAGTACACTAAAAGGTAGATGATGGCAGACTATGACCCATCTTATACACTTATTGATGTCCATATGTTTGGCAGCAACGTGTCCATAGTTGATACATACAAGAAGTATCGCTGCAATTAACTTCTGGATACTCATGTATTCACATTAAACATTCAGGTGTTGGGAACTTGCATGATCTATACAGTGCATTAGCAATCGTGGCACACAGGTTGATTTATTGGCTCCCATACGTCAGAGCCTTTTTCTATGAGATTGTAAGCTCTCTGCATGTCCATAAAGGACATATGAGTGAGTTAGAACAGTGAATAAATTCCCGTGTTCATGCAGTACCATAGTATGTAACTGTCGCCACCATAATTATAAAATCTATAGAAGCGAAACTTATATACAGAATACTTATATATTTTGTTGCTCCTATAACGCTGAATATGATACAGGGTGAATCTGATGCATACAATAAACAATTAAAAAAATGGAAATGAGTGTATGGCATCGGTGGCTGGTAGGCCCCTATTCAGGAAGTTCGGCCGCCAAGTGCAAGTCCAATTTCATTCGATGCCACGTTGGGCAACTTGCGCCGGTAATGAGGATGAGATGATGATAAGGAGAACACTACACCCACTCCCCGAGCGGAGAAAATCTCCAACCTGGCCCGGAATCGAACCTGGGCCCACTTGCATAAAAGGCGACCACGTTACCACTAAGCTACGCAGGTGGACAATAAACAATTATTTGTGAAATACTGGAAAAAACAAAATGACTGTAATTCTTTAACTAATATGATGTATGAAAATGTATACAAGTACTTGCGATCTCGCCTGGCTTCCTGCAGGTAGCATTAAGTATCTATGGCATGATGACTTGAGTGGCATAGCATATTTTGTTGGTGGGCCACTGCATAAAGTTATGAAAATATTTCAGAGAACAACATTAACAAACTGAATATCATCAATTTCTTATAACTTACGTGATGAAAGAAGTGCATGGGAGGAAAGTTGTGTGGAGGGATCGGAGATATGTCTTCCATACTGAATTGGCATTTGGAGTGACATCTCATGGCAATGATGGGAGCACATGGTGATGGAAGTAATATGCTTCAACCCAAATAAATTTTGTATACGAATTATAGGTATATGTGTATATGAGTGATTCAGTACGTATTGGAGACTGGCTGAGGTTGCACAAAACAAAAGAGAAAGAATAAAAGACATGTGTGGTCTACATGTTTAGCTCATGTTATGACCGTTTTCTTGTGAAGTTTAGTACGCACTGCAATGCATTGTTGAGACTTATGGTTGTAGTTCTTTATTGTAGACACTCTACGATAGATTTCTTTGCCATGGCAAGCAAAGAAATGTATCCATATCTAGGTTTGATTCAAAGAAGGCAGAAAGCTGAAAGTTGAGTTATCTGCAATAAAAAATGGGAGTTCCCACTGGATTCCAAAGTTGTGGGAGGTCGCGTGTGGTATCGTTGGATGTCTCCCTCTAAGACAAACAAATTCGAATTATAACATTTTTTTATCCAATGTGTTGTCCTCAAGATATTTCAATATCTCCACTTAAAATGAACACTCTATATAAACTTAAGTCTCTTGTTCACATTCGCCTGTATATGTAGGCTAATCTCAGGACCTTCTGTAGGGATGCTGGCACAGTTTTGACTAATACATACATGGTTTCATGGGGAAGGTTTGCACCATAGTTCGGGAGAGCAGCAGTGCCTTGGGAATCCAGGAATTAGAACCACCTTTGCATTGTTCACATTCGCCTGTATATGTAGGCTAATCTCAGGACCTTCTGTAGGGATGCTGGCACAGTTTTGACTAATACATACATGGTTTCATGGGGAAGGTTTGCACCATAGTTCGGGAGAGCAGCAGTGCCTTGGGAATCCAGGAATTAGAACCACCTTTGCATATTGTGTGGAGGTACAGCTGTAGAGTGTGTGGCTGGAGACTGAAACATTGTGGGAATCGAATCCTGGGTGGACCAATTTTTCTTCACTGTGCCTTTTAACCTGTCATTCACCTCTCAATGATGTTGAGATACCCATTGCCAAATATAGCAATAACTTAAGATTTATGCCTTCCTCAGATTAGCAGTCGCACTTTGTACTCTTAATTCACTGCAAATATCCTATGAGTTACAGACACTGAGCTACTCGGTTTTGAAGTATCGTGATAAATATAATCAATAACGAAAAGATAACCACCTCATCCTCAGGCTGTGATTTGAGACTTGCAGTTTGAAACGATCAATGATGCTGAAAGAAGCTGCAGTTCTGGACTGTGCGGCTGGTCCCAGCGGAGGTTCGAGTCCTCCCTTGGGCATGGGTTTATGTGTTTGTCCTTAGGATAATTTAGGTTAAGTAGTGTGTAAGCTTAGGGACTGATGTCCTTTGCAGTTAAGTCCCATAAGATTTCACACACATTTGAACATTTTTTTGCTGAAAGCATGTACTGTACATAAACAAAGCTAAGTTGCTTAAATGCTTTTCTGGAAAACATTTTGCTTGTAGAATTGAAAAAACATCACATATTTTCAATTTGCATGTTACTTCGCTATGAAATTTTTCTCAAACTATTGCAGGTAAACTATTGGTTAAAAATATTTGATTATTTAAAACTGCAAGTCTCACATCACAGCCTGGTACTGATGTGGTTATCTATTCGTTATATATTATATTTTTTAAGACACTTCAAAATTGAGTAACTCACAGCCTGTACTTCAAAGAATGTACAGTGAATTAAGACTGTAAATTGTGGCTACCAATCTGAGGGAAGAAGAGATCGGAAATCTGAAATTATTGGCATATTTCACAATTAGCTTGTAAGTTGCCTAAATCAACAGATGTGATAGTGAAAAACGTCTTGTGGTGACATACTGGTTTGTAGCATACCCCGAGCTCTAGGTTACGACGGAATTCAATAGTCTGGTTGTGAGTTAGTGAAGCCAACCAATGTGATAGCTAAAACGTGTGAGCGATTTCAGACTGGACTTTAGTGTAGGCCACAGTCTACGTTAGGCTGGCATGTAACAGTTTGGATGTGTGAGTGAAAGTACCAGTAATAGCGAAATACATGTTGTGGTGAAGGACTGGTCTGTAGCGTAGCCCAAGGGGTATGATAGTTTTTAAGCCAAAAGATAGTTTGTGAGCTGGCGAAGACAACGTATGTGATGGCAAAACAGGTGTTGTAGCGGTTGACTGGTCTGTAGTGTAGCCAAGATATACGTTAGGTGTTGTAGCGGTTGACTGGTCTGTAGTGTAGCCAAGATATACGTTTCCCCTGAATGCAATAGTTTTGTTGTGAGTTGGCGAAGCCTATGAATATGAAGTGGAAAATGTGCCAATGATGAAGGTCTGATCTGTAGCGTAGTGAGGTGTACATGAGCCTGGAATGCAAAAGTATGGGTGTGAGTTGGCGAAGATAAAAGTGTTAAAGCTTGATACGTGGCTGTGGTGAAAGACTGGTCTGTAGAATAACATATAACGAGGTGGCATAATGGTTAGCAAACTGAACTCGAATTCGGAAGCATAGCAACCCAAACTCGCATTCGACCATCCAGATATAGACATCCCGTCATTTCCGTAAATCACTTCAGCCAAATATCGGGACGGTTCCTTTGAAAGGGCACAACAGGTTTCCTTCCCCATCCTTGTCACCGTCTGAACTTCTGCTCTGTCTCTAATCATTTCGATATATACGAGGCATTAAGGCTCACTCTTCCTTACTTCTTTCTTTTTAGTAGCATAGCCCTGGGTCTAGGTTAGGTTGGATTGCAGCAGATTAGTTTTGAGTTGGCGATGCCAACGAATGTGATAGCGAAACACGTGTGCATGCTGATGGACTTCTGTGTAGGATAGCCCTGGCTGTCTGTTCGGTTGGAAGCAACTATTTCGTCGTGAAATGGCGTAGCCAATGAATGTGATAGCGAAAAACGTGTATGTTGTGACTATCTGGACTGTAATGTAACCCAAGGTCTAGGTTACATTAGAATGCAACTGTGTGGTTGCGAGTTGTCAAGGACAACGGTTGTGAAAAACGAAAAACGTGCTTGGTCTGTATACTCCGAGGCATATGTTAGTTTGAAATGGACAGTTCGCTTGTGATTTGGCGTAGCCAAATAGTGTGAAAGTGCAAAACGTATCCATGCGGGCAGACTAGTGTATAACATAGCCCTTGGCATAGGTTAGGTTGGAATGCAACAGTTTCGTTGTGAATTGCCGAGGGCAACGGATGTGACAGCGAAATACGTGTTTATTATAACAAACAGGTACGTAGCGAAGAGTGCAGTCTAAGTTATGTTGGAATGAAACAACTTGGTTGCGAGTTGGTGAAGTCTACGAACGTGATAGCGGAAAAACGTGCTTGTGAGGAACCTCTAGTCTGTCCCTAAGCCAGAGGTCTAGGTTAGGGTCGACTGTAACAATTTTGTTGTGAGTTATCGTAGCCAAAGAATGTGACAGCAAAAAACGTGCCTGTTCACGCAGACTGATCTGTAGCGTAGCCCAAAGTCTAAGTTTGCAATGCACTCGTTTGGTTGTGAGTTGCCGAAGCCTATGAATGTGACAGCAATAATTTGTCTTTGATAACAGATGGTCTGTAGTGCAGTCCGAGGTCTACGTTAGTTTAGAATACAACAATCTGTTTGTGAGTAATGAAGCCAACGAACGTGACAGCTAACAGCCTTTCCAAGTTGGCAGACTGGTCTGTAACATAGCCCGATATCTAGATTAGGTTGGAATGCAACAGTTTGTTTCTGAGTCTGAATGTGAAACCGGAATACTTGTTGTGGTGACGGAATGGACCTTATGTAGCCTGAGCTCTAGGTTATGTTGAAATACAACACACTGCCTATGAGTTGGCGAAGCCAATGTGTGTGATAGTGAAAACTGTAGCTGTGCTGAAAGACTGGTATGCTGTATAGCCCAAGGTCTAGGGTCGGTTAGAATGAAAGTGTTTGTGAGTTTGCAAAGCCAACAAATGTGATACCAGAAATTGTGCCTGTTGGTGACATACTAGTACGAAGTGTAGCCCTATGTCTATGTTAGTATGGAATGCAACACTTTTTTGTGAGATGGGCAGGCAAACGGATGTGATAGCGGGAAACGTTCCTGTGGCGATAGGCTGGCCTGTCATAAAACCCTGATATCTAGGTTAGGGTGGACTGCAAGAGTTTATTTTTGAGTTGGCAGAGGCTATGAATGTGATAGCAAAATATGTGCCTGATTAAGGGGACTGATCCGTAGCGTAGCCCAGTTTCTTGGATAGGCTGGAACTCAACAGTTTGGTTGTGAGTGTGAATGTGATAGCAAAATACGTATTGTGGTGACAGACGGGTCTCTAGCTTAATGCAATGTTTAGGTTAGCTTGCTATGCAACTGTTTGCTTTTCAGTTGATAAAGCCGACGAATGCGACAGCGAGCAACGAGCCTCTGGGGAAATACTGATATGCAGATCTAGGTTAGATCAGAATGCAACCATTTGTTTGTGAAATGACGAAACTTATGTGATTGCAAAAATGTGTTTTTGGCAATAGACTAATTTGTAGAGCTGCCCAATGTCCAGGTTAGATTGGAATACATTAATTTTGTTCTGGGTATCACTAGACAACGAATGTGATAACAAAAAACCGTGTTATTGTGACACACTGGATTGTAGCGTAGACCCAGATCTAGGTTAGAATACAATGCAACAGTCTGGTTTTGTGTTAATGAGGCCAACTAATGTGACAGGTAAACATCTGTATGTGATGACAGATTGGTCTGTAGCATAGCATGAAGATAGAATGGAAAAGTTTGGTTGTGAGCCGGTGAAGCCAAAAATTTGATGACATAAATCGTGCATATGCTGAAAGTCTTGTCTGTAGCGTAGCCCGAGGTCTAGGTATGGTTTGAATGCAACATTTCAGTTGCGAGTTGGCGAAGCAAACAAATAACGAAAAACGTGTTCTGGTGACAGACTGATCTGTAGGTTATCCCGAGGTCTATGTTAGTTCCAAATACAGCAGTTTGGTTGCGAGTTGGCGAAGACTACAAATGTGATAGCGGGAAACGAGTTGTTATGATGGACAATCCTGAAGTGTAGCCCGAGGTCTAGTTTGGATTTTAATGCAACCATTTCATTGTGTGTTATGAAAGAAAAAACTATACCTGAGGTGAAAGAGCGATCAGTTGCATAGCCTAAGGTCTAGGTTATGTTGGAAATCAACAGTTTCGTTGTGAATCGGAAAAGAACCGAATGTGATAGCGAAACCAAGTGTGTTGTGGCAGACTGATCTGCAGTGCAGCCTGCGTCTAGGTTAGGTAGGATTACCCTTGCTTGGTTGTGAGTTGGTGAAGCCATAAAACGTGATACCTCAATACATGATTATGGTAAAAGTTTGGTCTGTCAAGAAGCCCAACCTCTGGGTTAGGTTGGACTTATATGGTTTGGTTGTGAGTTGGCGAAACTGATAGCGAAAAACGTGTCTCTGATGCCAGACTGGTCTGTATTATAGCCCAAGGTCTAGGCTGCATTGGAATGCAACAGTGTGGGAGTGAGTTATCGAACCACAAATGTAAAAGCAGCATGCATGCCTCGGGGGAAAGCCTGGTCTGGAGTGCAGCCCGAGGTCGGGTTAGACCAGAATGTAACAGTTTAGTTGTGAGATGGCAAAGCCCACGAATGTGATGGTGAAACGCATGTTTGATGACAGACTGGTCTGTAGCTTATAGCGAGGTCTAAGTTATCTCCAAATACAAAAGTTTGGTGGTGAGTTGACACAGCCAGCAGATGTGATAGCATAATCATAACTGTGACGTCTGCAGTGCATCCAAGGTCTAAGTTAGTTTTGAATGAACAGTTTGATTGTGAGTTGGGGAAGCTATCGATAGTGATGGTGTAAAACGTGTCTGTGGTGATGGACTGATCTGTAGCGTAGCCCAAGGTTTAGATTAAGTTTCGTTGCAAAAGACTGGCTCAGCATGCAACAGATCGGTTGTGAGTTGGGGAACCTAACGAATGTCATAGCGAAAACTTGTCTGCGGTGTCAGATTAGTCTGCAGGGTACTTGGGCTCTAGGTAAGGTATGAATGCAACAGTTTCGTTGTAGTCTGGCTACGCCTACATATGATTGGATTAGATTAGTACTTGCTCCATAGGTCATGAATACGAAACTTCGTAATGATGTGGAACGTGTCAGGATAATAAAAGGTGTCTACACAAGATATTACATTACACAAAATATTACGTCACTTAATATTTTTAATTTTTTTTTCTTCTGTGGGGGTTGGGGAAATTACCCACTAACTATATCCAAAGATTCATCTAATGAGTAGAAGTAGATGCCATTAAGAAATTCTTTTAATTTCCTTTTAAATGCTATATGGCTGTCTGTCAGACTTTTGATGCTATTAGGTAAGTGACCAAAGACTTTTGTGACAGCATAATTTACCCCCTTCTGAGCCAAAGTTAGATTTAACCTTGATTAGTGAGGATCATCATTTCTCCTAGTGTCGTAGCCATGTACACTGCTATCAGTTTCGAATTCGTTTGGATTGTTAATAACAAATTTCATAAGTGAATATATATATATATATATATATATATATATATATATATATATATATATATATATATATATATATATATAGTGAGGCTACAGTGTAGATCCCTAGCTCTTTAAATAAGTGTCTGCGGGATGATCTTGGATGAGCTCCAGCAATTATTCTGATTACACGCTTTTGTGCAATGAATACTCTTTTACTCAATGATGAGTTACCCCAGAATATGACGCAATATGAAAGCAGAGAATGAAAATAGGCGTGGTAAGGTAATTCAGTGAGATGTATATCGCCAAAATTTGCAATGACCCTAATAGCATAAGTAGCTGAACTCAAACGTTTCAGTAGATCTTCAGTGTGTTTTTTCCAGTTCAACCTTTCATCAATGCATACACCTAGAAATTTTGAATATTCTACATTAGCTACCGATTTCTGATCAAAGTCTATATTTATTAATAGTGTCATTCCATTTACTGTGTGGAACTGTAGGTACTGTGTTTTGTCAAAGTTTAATCAGAGCCCATTTGCAGAGAACCAATTAATCATTTTCTGAAAAACATCATTTGCAATTTCTTGTCTGTTGGGTGTGATAGCTACACTTGTATCATTGGCAAAAAGTACCAGCTTTGTATCTTCATGAATACAGAATAGCAAGTCATTAACACATATTAAGAACAGAAGAGGACCTAAGACCAAACCTTGTGGCACCCCACTCTTGATTGTTCCCCAGTTTGAGAAATCACCAGTTTTTTTGCATATTATGTGAACTGCTTATTTCACTTTCTGCATTCTTCCAGTTAGGTATGATTTAAACCATTTGAGTGCTGTCCCATTCATACCACAGTACTTGAACTTATCTTGAAGTATTTCATGATTTACACAATCAAAAGCCTTTGAGAGATCACAAAAAATCCCAACGGGTGACCTCCAATCACTCAGAGCATTTAATATTTCATTACTGAAAGTATATAGCATTTTCCGTTGAAAAACCTTCCTGGCAATCAAACTGACATTTTGTTAAAACTTTATTTTTACAAAGGTATGAAGCTACTCTACAATACATTACTTTTTCAAGAATTTTGGATAAGGCAGTCAGACGAGAGATTGGGCGGTAGTTGTTGACATCAGAAGTATCCCCTTTTTTATGCAGTGGTTTAACAATGGCGTACTTCAATCTATATGGGAAAGTACCCTGCGACAAAGAGCTATTACATGTGTGGCTAAGAACCACTTATCTCTTGGAAACAAGCTTTTATTATCCTGTTGGGAATGCCATCAGTTCCATGTAAGCTTTTATTCTTGAGAGTTTATTATCTTCCTAATTTCAGAAGGAGAGGTGGGTGGAATTTCAATTTATCAAATCGTGTGGGTAAGGCCTCTTCCATTAACTGCCTAGCTTCTTCTGACGAACATTTAGATCCTATTTTCTCTACAACATTTAAAAAATGATTATTCAAAATGTTTTCGGCTTCTGGCTTGTTGTTTGTCAAGTTTCCATTCGCTTTGATGGTAATGCCGTCATCCTGTACTCTTGGTTGCCCTGTCTCCCTTGTAATAATATTACAAATTGTTTTGATTTTGTTATCAGAGTTATTAATCTCAGACATTATGCTCATGCTTCTGGATTTTTTAATGATCTTTCTTAATGTAGCACAGTAGTTTTTATAATATTTGGCTGTTTCTGGGTCATTACTCTTTCTTGTTGTTAGATACAGTTCCCTTTTGTTGTTACAAGATATATTTATTCCCTTAGTAAGCCAAGGTTTTTTGTATAGTTTCTTATAATTAGATTTAACTACTTTCTTGGGGAAACAGTTTTCAAATTCTCTTAGCATCAGGTACCTAGTACACCTCATCCCAGTCTAACTGCTGAAGATTTTCTATGAAATTTCTAATTGTTGAGTAATTAATTGAATGCATAACTTTGGAGGGTAGTTTTGAATTACTGAATGGAGCTATGTCATATACTATAACTAACTGAGCACCATGATCAAAAAGGCCATTCTCAACAGGACAAGAATTTATGTTTTTAAACTTATCTTGGTCTATAAAAGTGTTATCTGTCAATGTGCTGCTGTCCTTTACTACCTGAGTAGGAAAATTAATGACAGATGTCAAATTGAAAGAACCTAGCAAGACTTACAGGTCATTCTTCCCATTACCCTCTTTCAGTGAATCAACATTGAAGTCCCCACAAATAATAATTTGCTTTCCCCTATCTGACAGATAGCACAATAAGGCATCCAAGTTTTCGAGGAATAAATGAAAGTTTCCTGAAGGGGACCTATACACTTTACAATTATAAAAGAGCCCTCCTTCAGTTTAAGTTGACAGGCACATGGTTCTATATGTTGCTCTAGACAAAACTTTTTTGTATCTATGCTTTTTACACAGTGATAACTTTTGACATATATGGCAACTCCTCCTCTCACCTTATTCTCTCTACTCATATGTGCAGCTAGTTTATAAGCACTGAGACTGATGACTTCAGATGTTAAGTCCTACAGTGCTCAGAGCCATAATAACCACTGATATTTACCTTTCCCCTATTAGACACAATGTGATGCTCAGACAGGCATTGTATATCTATTACATTATCAGATTCAGTGTCGTCTAAACAAACCAGGAGCTCACCTATTTTATTCTTCAATACTGGAATATTTTGGTGAAAAATGGTAACATTATTTTTTACTTTACTTTGGTGAGAATCTACTTTTTTTTCTAATCCACCAACATTTTGGTTAAATATGGTATTATTTACTTTCCTGTTGTGAGAATCTTGTGAGTTTTGCACCTCCTTAGCACCTGCCTGCCTGAACTACTCATTGGACTCTGATATTATTCTAAAATGAGTACTAGTGTCTCACCTTATGGATTTCGCTAACAATCCTGCCAGTTTACCCTTCCATTTCCTATTGAGGTGTAGGCCATGCCTTGTGAAATCCCTCCTATCAATAGCCTCGACAGGGACCAATCCAATGTCTGACAGAGTAGCTGCCCTACGCAACTGATCCAACTCCATATTTACCCTTCTGGCAGAGCAATTCAACTGGGGCAGATCATGCTGCACGAAAGCAGGCACCAGCCCATGGTATGGGTCGTGGCAGAGGCTATTTTCAGCAGGCCACACTCAATACTGTGGCCCTGATCCCTATCAATACTGTTACCCACTATCATCACATGATCCTGCTTTGAGAAACCCTTCCACAAGGAACCTATATTCTCTACCACCTGGCTAAGACATGCACTTGGCTTGAAAACGTTTGTGACCTGGTACCTGTCAACTAATTTTTCCTTCAAAATCTGGCCCACACCTCTTCCGTGGCTGCTACCTAGCAACAGAACTTTCTTCTTATTTTCTACTTGTTTTGAAATAGTTTGTTTCCTAGTGAGATTCTGTTGCATCTTAACTATATTTACTTCTACTGGAGCCTCTTCCTTACTTAACTGTGGTAGGAAGGCAAATCTATTGGTAGTGTCAGTTGGGAAACAGTCAGACACTGTCCTCTTTCTGTGGCCCCTGTTCCCAGCTACCACTTCCCACCGCTGTTTACCATCCTCCTCCCTTAACATCTTCAGTTCCTCCCTCGCACCGTCCAAATCAGCCTGAAGGGCTCTGATTTTCTCCTCCTGTTCAGCTATAATCCAATCTCTTGAGCAAACCCTGCAAAAGAATAGAAGAGTTTCGTTTGCTTCCCCAATTCCCACGCTGCTACAATTTCTCCAATGAAACCACCTGTCACAACAGCTGCACAGTACCCCTGAACTAACTTCCCTACTGCAGCTCACACACTTAGTATCCATGGTAGTTCGGAAAATAGCTAAGAGATTTACTAAGTGACAACGATAATATATTAAATACAGAAGCAAAAGGACACTAAATATGTTATGGAAACTAATATCTAAGTAAACAATTACCAAACGCACTTAAATTTGTGATATAACGCTAAATATGAACGATCAAAAATTAGGCCTAAACAGCCGAATGTAACCAAAACGAATTTTTTGCGATTACTGGAAGAATACGCAAATAAAAACAACACCTTTAATGGCACGCTTGAAGAGCACACTAATGAACATATTTAATCAGTTAATCTATACCAATTACACTTAAGATTGCGGTGTAACGCTAACTATGCACACTCAGTAAGTAAGGCAAAGCCGCGAAATATAAAATGGTTCTGAGCACTATGGGACTTGACATCTATGGACATCAGTCACCTAGAACTTAGAACTACTTAAACCTAACTAACCTAAGGACATTACACAACACCCAGCCATCACGAGGCAGAGAAAATCCCTAACCCCGCCAGGAATCGAACCCGGGAACCCGGGCGTGGGAAGCGAGAACGCTACCGCACGACCACGAGATGCGGGCGCGAAATATAAACAAAACGAAATTTTCGTGGTTACTGGAATGCGCAAATAAAAGAAAAACCTTTAATGATGAGCTTGAAAAGAACCCTACTGAAGGTATGTAATCAGTTAAACTACAGCAAATGCACTTACAGTTGCGGTATAACGCTAAATATGCACACACGAAAAATTAGGCCTACGCAGCAGTAAGTAAACAAACGAATTTTTCGCGATTACTAGAACACTACGCAAATAAAAGAAAACCTTTTAATGGTGAGCTTGAATAGTTCACTAAAGAACGTATTTAATTAGTTAAAAGTGTTCAACTGCAATTAATTACAACCTAAATTACTTATGTTTCACGAGAGCCCTATCTCCGTACGTGCGGCCTTGTCCAGGGCTACCAACGTATTGTGGTGATAAATTAGTCTGTAGCTTTGCATGAGGTCTAGGTTAAGTTGGAATGAAACAGTTTGGTTGATGGCCGAGCAGGTTTCAGTAAGACTCGTGGTGGGATACCACAAATTATTTCGCAGCTGTGAATGTTTAGTGCACATGGAAACCGAACAAATCATATTACGAGACATTCCTGTGCGTACCCCATGAACATTCTTCATATGCTCCATCAAATGCTTTTTCTTTGTCAAAGTTTTGCAGTGCAGACAAGACTCCCGGAATTTCTGTCCATGTTACTTCTGCTTGCGTTCCTTTGCGCTAAGCTTTAAATCGTAAGCTCTCTGCAGTCGTTACTTGTGACGTCTTACGACCGAGTACCGAGGGCTCCCGCTAGATGTCACACTCAGCGAGTTGTTCTACCCTATACAGGCTCTCTAGTTGTTCTTTTCCAAACGTGAAAAACACTGCAATGTATTTGAGTTATTGTCGAATTTGTCACGCACTTTGTATGTCTTCGTACTATGGTCATACAGCAGCTTGTGTAGATTTTACGTCTGTGAGCGTATATATGAGCTGTTACCGGACAAGAGGACTCTGTGGACTGGCACTGTTAAATTTTATTGACTTAATCATCTTGAGGATTAAGCTCTTTTCTCTCTGACTCATATTAATAGGACGTCAATGTCAGCCCAGACAACAGTTTTAAAACAGAGAATCTCTGAAAAGTTCACTTTAAAAGTTAGATAATTTCCGAGCGCCAGTAAGTGCAAAACGAATACGCACATACAAATCCGAAACGTAAGTATAGGAGCCTCGATAGGGAAAATTCGCGGTTCGAACCTCCTTCTCGCCAGTTTTTTTTTTTGTTTAAATTCTACATTTTTTCATGTGAAAATTACAATAAACAGATATTAAATTATAAATTATATGAATTTATTTTCAATTGCTTCTCACATGAAACAAATTAAAATTTGATACGGACATGTCAAATGATTTATTGTCCACACAAATTAAGTTGACACTTGGCGCGATTTCTCATTGGAGCGACAGTAAATGGAATGCGCCTTTGCGGTTGCTGCTATCAGTCACCGCGCTGATTGTCAATTTGGGTGGACAATATATACACCAACAATAATCCAGAATGTATTTTTACTCTGCCTTGGAGTGTGAGCTGAACTCGAACTTCCTCCAAGCCTTTTCATCAATAATAGTGGTGCATTTCGTACGCTCGTTTCTCCACGGAACGAAAAAGTTAAAGGACATCAGCAGTAAATAGAGAGATATAGAAAACACAGAAAAATTGCTTTTGCAGTTGACCAACAGATCTTTCTGTAGATACAGCCCAGCCTTTTGAATTTTTACATACTAGAATCTAGTAGTTGACTTACTTATACGAGGGACGCCTTTCACGATATTTGTTTGCCTTTTGACTTACTCACAGCGTCTCTCAATGTTTATGTCACTACATTAGTTTCTTTGTGTAAACAGCATTCATTCCCTTGAGTTTGTGTTTCTTTTTCATACGACCTCCAGACTTTATGAAAGCTGTATCTCCCAGTCCTTGCTGGCATCAGAAAATTTCAATCTCAGTTTTATGATAATAATGTCATTAATTAGCTGATACGGCTAATAAATAAGAAGCAATGATCACAAGCTACTTACGTTTTCTTGAACGTAGACAATTTCTCGCCCTGAAGAGATCAGTCACTACATTATCCATCAATCAGTTCAAGCTCTGCTTATATTCAATGAGGGGGGCTTAAAAGCCCTTCAAAAATTTAGTAACAATATTGTTACAAACACTGGCTGTGTATGGTGATGGGGATCAACGGCCAGAGGCCGACTGTAAACCTACTAGAATTAGGCTGCAAATATATCGACAATAAGTTGCTCAAATATAATGAGTGCAGATTGTTTTCCTGTCCTCTAATTCTGCCAGAGGTTTCAAACAGCATTTACCGCAATAAGCGTAATATTTCTATGCAATCTGTTTCATGACATTTTCCTGTATAGCTCCGTCACCTTCAAAGCTGATCTAATCTATAGTTGTAATAGGTATTGCCAGGGTGCGACACACAGCGGCGAAAAGCCGAGTTACTATTCAGGGTCTATAAAGGTCTAAATAGAACTTCCTACGCGGAACTACATGTGGCGGCACACAGCGTCGGAACCGGGAGTTACTTCGTGCAGTCAACCAATAGTTTTGATGTAGGCCTAGCGTGTACGGCTATCAAACACAAGTCAATGTTTCGGAGAC
The DNA here is from genome assembly GCF_023897955.1 of Schistocerca gregaria. Classification (NCBI taxonomy): domain Eukaryota; kingdom Metazoa; phylum Arthropoda; class Insecta; order Orthoptera; family Acrididae; genus Schistocerca; species Schistocerca gregaria. The sequence continues at coordinate 852,858,172 of NC_064931.1, read as the reverse complement.
GACATGAACATAACCACAAAGGAGACAGCGTTCTAATTTTAAATTTTTTTTTTCTTTCGCAGCCGAAAGTGCTTGGAACAACTGAATCAAAACAATCGACTCGTCGGTTGTGGCTTTGTGGCTCGGTTGAATTATTCATTCTTTCTTTTGAGTGAAACTAGTCGGTGGAGCAAACCGAATGAAAAACAGTTGACGCAGTCTGGCGCACGATATCTCCTCTTTATGTTTTTTAACTTTATCTGTAGGCTGCAGAGAGGAATATTACGCTGCTGCCATCCCGCACCCTAACACCCCCCCCCCCCCCTCCCGGCCGGGTGGCGGGCGGCCGGCGGCCGGCCGGGGGGGGGGGGGGGTGGAGGGGGGATCGAAATACTATAAAACAAAACAAGAAATGGGGCATTCAGTTCTGGGCGGAAACATTTGATAGTTCTGCCATTGCTAAATCATTTGCAAACAATTTTATCTGCAGCTGCTGAAAGTCATAATGAATGAACAAAGAATGACAACAAGTTTATGAATTTGTATGTGGACTGTCACTACAAGACAGTTCAACACATTTTTGCGTAAACAGTCAATATAAAATTATTCTATTCACATCGGAGATTGGCAACAAATCAATGAACTTCCTGGATCTCACCACTGTCATCATTACGAAGAGTTTAGTGCAATGGTGAGATAAGGATACTCATTCAGCACCAGGATTATTTAACAATTCAGAGCAACAGTTTCCTGTACCTGGAAGGGAAATTTATGAAAATGGATGGAAGCCCTATAGCAGTATTATGATTTACTTGCAAGGCATTCGGCTTTATGTTTAAAGAAATAAATTGTAAACTGAATGCTGCTGAGATAGACCACACAAGAAACGTTGGAATCATATTGACCATTAAAACATATGTCTCGATTTGCAGAACTAGCACTCCTGAAAGAAAGGATATTACGGAGACATGGCTTAGCCACAGCTTGGGGGATGTTTCCGCTGCAGAGTGAAAATCTCATTCTGGAAACATCCCCCAGGCTGTGGCTAAGCCATGTCTCCGCAATATCCTTTCTTTCAGGAATGCTAGTTCTGCAAGGTTCGCAAAAGAGCTTCTGTAAAGTTTGAAAGGTAGGAGACGAGGTACTGGCAGAAGTAAAGCTGTGAGTACCTGCCGTGAGTCGTGCTTCGGTAGTTGAGATGGTAGAGCACTTGCCCGCGAAAGGCAAAGGAGTTCGAGTCTCGGTCGGGCACACAGTTTTAATCTGTCAGGAAGTTTCATATCAGCGCACACTCCGCTGCAGAATGAATATCTCATTCTAGATTATAATGTTTAGCAAAACTCTTATTTGATGGGAAACATAAGTTTATCCAATGTTACAAGAAGGTGTCATGGTTCTTAGGAAGAACTTGAGAGTCGCAGACAGGCTAGTGTTTTTAATACATTTCCTGATGATGAAGGCGGACATTTTCAAGTTTGCAAAAAAAAACATTCTGAAAATACACAAAATTACCAGGCGAAGTGTGGACACCTTGGTAAAACAAAAAATAGTGGTGATATTACCTACATTAAACATAGAGGAAATAAAAACAAAGAAAGGAAATATACAGCTGCTGATGTAAAATGCATTGTTGAACACATCAAAATTTTCCCCAAGGACGAAAGCCATTACACAAGCGCTAAAAGCTCAATTATATTTTTAAGCCAAGATTTAAATTACAGTAGAGTGTATGAGGCTTTCGTTACGCTTTATCCAAACACTAACATTAGATATTTGTACTTCAAAAAAGTATTGAAAGAACACTTTCCCAAACTGAGATTTCACTGCCCAAGAATAGATACCTGCGATCCACTTAAAAGTAAAATTTTGAATGACTCAACCAATAGAGCTGTACATTGTACTTCACTAGAATTTCATCATAGATGTGCTGAAAAGCTAGAGAAGAGTTGAAGCGTCGTCATGTATATTCTACCGCTCCTACAAGTGATACATGCACAGTATCCATAGATTTACAATAGGTTTTCTCAAATTCTGGAAACATCCCATTGGCTGTGGCTAAGCCATGTCTCCGCACTATCCTTTCTTCCAGGAGTGCTAGTTCTGCAAGGTATGCATGAGAGCTTCTGCGTAGCTTGGAAGGTAAGAGATGAGGTACTGGCAAAATTAAAGCTGTGAGGACGGGGCGTGAGTCGTGCTTGGGTAGTTCAGTTGGTAGAGCACTTGCCTGCAAAAGGCAAAGGTCCTAAGTTCGAGTCTCGGTCCGGCACACAATCTAAATCTGCCAGGAAGTTTCAGGTTTTCTCTTTGCCAACATTGTCAAACTGCCAAAGGCATTATTTATGTTAACTTCCCTGTTACAATCTGGGATTGCATATGGCAGAGAATAATAAATGTTTTATGTTTGTTTGGCACGAGGGCATAAGGGGCAGGGGTGGCAACGAAGTAGAGTTGTGTGTTAAGGGGGATTAAAAGTAAAATTATCCAGAAAAAAGTTAATAGTGTGGTCTAACAACAGCTGCAACCAAAACAAAAGTCAAATGGTATTGTTCCTGTGGATATACTTGGTCTTTAATGATTTCTTTGACTAAGTCCACCACAAGTATGTCGTCTCTGGACACTCATACTTAACGTCTGACGGAGGCTTTGCTCTAATTGAAAAAAGAAAAAGAGTAGAAAAATGTGAAGTTCCTTTGGATACTGTGAGAGTTTTGTGTAATGCCAATAGCAAAATTCCTTTTCTTGCCACTATGATGAACAATGGTGATTTTTATAACTTTTCCAAAGTAGCAAAGGAACACCTCATCACAAAAAAGTTAGAAATTTCCAAGGCCATGTGGCTCAAAGTTTCCAAAACCAACCCAGGAAAAGTGTTTACAAAAAACATTTAATGAACTTGAAACATGGATGCAAATGAATGTATTCAAAAAAGGTGTGAAGATGGACCATAAAAGGCTTAGATCTACCCCGCTTGAACTAACAGCCAGATTGAAAACTGAGAATAAGGAGGACTTAAAAACATGATACCTTATCTCAAACAAGAAAATAAACTGTTTTACCAAAATCTGAGTGAGTAAACACAGCAGCTGTTTATAGACTGTAACATTGTAATATTTTGTTTATAAACTAATAAAAAATGTAACTTTAAAACTTTGTAAAAGGCATTTATTTTGAAATAAAACTTGTAAGGATACAGTAACGTGCTTGATTTTGCTTTTGTTCTTTAACTAGTTTGTTTGCTGACACAGCACTTCTGTAGGCCTAACTGACTTTCCATAATAATATATTATTATAGAAAAACTGTAAACAGTAGTTTCCAGATTTTATAATAGTAAAATTATTATTATTGTCCTTCCCACACACCTTTATTCACAGATACAGGTGATAAACTTAGTCCAGTTTTTGTGTCAGAGAGGTTGGCACATAGCCCTATCCTTGTTTTGTTCCATCAACAATTTTTTGCTGTTGGTATTAAATGTTTTACAGTAATTTTACTCTAAAAATGTTTGTAGATTAACTGTCTTCATTGGTTTAGGGTATAAAAAATAAGGATATCAAAAAGGAATGCTTTCTGGAAGTTTTTGCGATTTTTTCAAAACAGCAGTTGTGGCACTTACCACGGATTTTATGATTAATCGACAAATAATAAAATCCTGTCCAGTGGAATTCCTTATTGCACCAAACATACGCATTAATGCTACACAACCATGTGATCAGCTGTTCATCTCTCTCTGCAACTGTGCAGCGAGTTGTATAAATATTTATTTGCTGCTTCACATCACGGCCATCTCACGATGACACATCACAATAAGTGAATGCAGTCTTAGTTTAACAATATCGCCTTTCTAAATACTGATGCTTAGTAAGAGAGTTTATGCACTTGTAGAAAACTGCCTTGCCCTCTTTTTTTACCCATTTTGGCGGGAAGTAGACAGAACAAGTTGAGCCAAACGTAGTGTTGCTTCTCGCCTTTGGAGAACAGCAAAAAATTGACTTGTTTCGGCCACTGACCAGCTACTCCATAAAAGTAAAGGGGTCCAACAACCTTACGCTTCACGTCTCCTGGCTTGCTTCTTTCTCATCTGCTTTCAGATCATAAACATGAACTGAGTATTTAGGGTTCTTCCTATCGAATTTTGGTCGGTCTGGAATTGTGATGGAGAATAACATGTCTCCAAAGTTATAATTCAGGCAAACATTAGATGTCTTGCATGTATCTCTTAGTTGCGCATGAGCTGCATAATTTCTTTTGCGAGCTAGAAGCGACCATGCAAAGTCTGGTCTCACACTCTCAGTGTAATTTCCATGCCACTCTGCAACTGGCATGTCTTACGAAGTCACCCCACCCTTCCCTCACACTCTGCCGATACTTTCCTCTGCAGTAACATCGCTGCGTTCTTTAGGGTGTGAAACCACTCACATCAGAGATATGCTTTGCATCTGACGCTGGGCATTAATGATTTCAGGGAGCTCACTTTATAATACACTAAAGAAGGTGGCCAGATCTTGAAATCCAGCATCGATGTGGGACGGTAGGATCCTATCCCTGGAAGCACCAGCAACCACAGATTAGTCCTATAAGGCTGCAGTATTTACTTGCCATTGGTGAAAAAGGCAGGCTGTGGGTCTGCTACTACTACACCCAGGACAGTGTAACAGCAGTGACGTTGATGGTACCACTAAGTCGGGAGAGACTCAGGTACAGGTGACGCAGACGTCGACGGCACCACCCCTACCACTAAGCCGAGGAGACGCAGACGTCGCCACCTGCATCAGTCAAGGGTTTGGCAGCAGTGTTCTGAGCCCACCTCTGGAAGCTTCCAATACTGCTTCTGCAACAGAAGAAGAAGTGAAACTGCTTAGTATCACACACAGATACAAGCAATACTCATCCATTATCATATCCATCTTTGGGAGCGTCTAACACTACTTCTGTAACGGAAGAACAATTGAAAGTGATTAGTTTCACGCACAGATACAAGCAATAGTCATGTACTATCATATCAAAAAGTCTCCAAACGACCTGAATTGCGTTTCACCTGATTAGCATGCAGCCCATATAACGTAGCTGTCTTGTAGGTCCTCGAATCTCTTTGCGATTCAGTCGTTTTGTTATATAAAATGGATACCACAAGAGATCACTAGATAATACTGATCTTTAAGGTAATCAGTCCAGATGTAAACCAACACCACCCTACTGCAAATACTAGGAAACCCGTCATTACAGAAGATGCAGTCCTTGACGTGAGTAAACTGTTTCATTACGGTGAGTGACATTTCAAAATCACTACCACACTCACAATTTGCGTTAACTAACTCTGTCTCTTAAGATATTTCAGCACTCTTTATGCAAAATTAAGTAGTATTTTAACGATCAAGAGATTTTGCGTCAATATCTGGAATCCTCAAGTTCTATGACAGTTCGAAGTATTTTTACGCTTTAAAAGGTTTTCGCACACCTGTGAAACGTCGTTTCTGATACAAGTGGTTTGTCATAAACAATATGTTGAACAAACCAATTAAAAGTAATGCAATTAACGAAGACAAGTGCTCTATGGAAACCTCAAAATTAACATCTTATCACCAGTAATTTCTCTGTACTCATGTTTGAGCAATTATTTCTGCACATGTTTGAACTTTAAAAGACATGACGAACTTTTTTGTTCTGCGTCTAGATTGAAACCAACCACCTAGATCCACTGTAACTAGGCAAAGATTACGTCCCTGAGCGAGACTCGATCATAGCAACAGTCATCATTGGTGACTAAGCACAAAGAGTAGTGAAATATCGAAATTTTCACTACTATCACTTAACAAATCTGAACTTGAAATTCTTTGTGCTTTGCCTGGAATGCTGTGAAGAACCTTATCTCCCTGTTAACTAACCATGAATATTATTTAATACAATGTCAAGTAACAAAGTTTGCAAGTGTTTAAAACGAAGTGTCATGACATAAAGTTTTGTGACGGGCTATCGAACCCAGCACGTAATCAGACTGTTAACGATGCAGCGTCATAGGCTGCTGCAGATCTACGATACATCCTTGGGTCTAGACTGAGGATGTCGCAGGAAGATGACGCCAACAATCGTCTCGCCCTTGATGTCCACGGACCACCTCAGAGGATCGAGACAATTGTGACGAAGACCCTTTCAGAACTAGCACTGCTATTATAACCATTCTCCAGCGAAGTGTGAGCTGGTCAAACGTTCGTCGTCGTATCAACGAGGAAGTGTCGTCGTAACTGCCGTCTGCTTCACATCTGCTGTGGAGCTACGTAATTTTAAGTATTAACTGTGCTTTTCTTACTTGTCACTTCTTTTTCCGTGTGTTTTTACTTTTAGGAAGCTTTAATTTTCCAGTACCAGTAATAATGTTCCATAGATTTCGTGTTTGTTTTGAATACACTCCAGAGACAGTTAGCGCTTATTTTCATTGTTTCCAACAAGAAGTGTCTAGTTACCACAGTTTAGTCAGCTATCAGCCGCATTTAGTGAACTAGTAGTCTAGTTAAAAGTTGATTAAATCTCTACAGTAAATTGTTGATTTCTTAGGATGGATAGGATGCGCGACTGCTGTGTACGGACGCAGGAGGAGCTGGCCACTCTTCGCGAACAGCTGAAAGTGTTGATGGCTGCGGTCAGCCGTCTTCAGGCTGCTGCCTCGGAGTGTAGTGCCAGTGGGGAGTCTGGTGCGTCGCATAATACACCCCAAGTATTACATGCATCACTCACAGTCCCTGCTGTCGAAACATCTTGGCGGGTACCGGGCGCGGTTCGGCCACCCTCTCCCCAAGGGGAGTGGCGGGTTCAGCGGCGTTCGCGGCGCACGAGGCGGAGGGTCAATGTGGAGGCTGGCCGTGTGGCATCGCCCGCTCTGCCTGTGAGTGGACATGTGGCCGCTCCTTCAGCAAGGTCCGAGCAGGCACACGGGGGGAGGGGTTTATTAGTTATTGGGAGCTCCAACGTTAGGCGGGTGATGGAGCCCCTTAGGGAAATAGCGGAAAGGTCGGGGAAGAAGGCCAGTGTTCACTCTGTCTGCTTGCCGGGGGGTCTCATCCGAGATGTGGAGGAGGCCCTGCCGGCGGCGATAGAGAGCACTGGGTTCACCCGACTGCAAATTGTTGCTCATGTCGGCGCCAATGACTCCTGCCGTCTGGGTTCAGAGGTCATCCTCAGCTCAGTTCATAGAGATGGTTGGCGGAGTTGGTGAAGGTGGAAAGCCTCGTTCGCGGGGTGGAATCTGAGCTAACTATTTGTAGTGACGTTCCCAAAACCGATCGCGGTGATCTGGTTTGGAGCCGAGTGGGAGGCTTAAACTAGAGGTTCAGACGATTCTGCGGAGATCTGGGGTGCAAATTTCTCGACCTCCGATATCCGGTGGAGAAATGTGGGGTCCCCCTGAATAGGTCAGGCGTACACTACACGCAGGAAGCGGCTACAAGGGTAGCGGAGTACGCGTGGAGTGCACATATGGGTTTTTTAGGTTAGAGAATTCCCTCCCTAGGCCCGACAAGACGCCTCCTGAGACGCGACAAGGTAGCAAAACGCAACAGGGAATAACAATATTAATGTGGTAATAGTAAACTGCAGGAGCGTCTATAGAAAGATCCCAGAACTGCTCTCATTAATAAACGGTCACAATGCCCACATAGTACCAGGGACGGAAAGATGGCTGATACCAAATGTAAACAGTAATGAAATTCTTAACTCAGATTGGAATGTATACCGCAGAGACATTCTGAACAGTGAAGGGGGAGGCGTGTTTATATCGATAAAAAGTGCAATAGTATCGAAGGAAATTGACGGAGATTCGAAATGTGAAAAAATTTGGGTGAAGGTCACGGTTAAAGCAGACTCAAAAATGGTAATTGAATGTCTCTATAGGCCTCCTGGCTCAGCAGCTGTTGCGGCAGAGCACCTGAAGGAAAATTTGGAAAATATTTCGAGCAGATTTCCCGGCCATGTTATATTTCTGGGTGGAGATTTTAGTTTACCAGATGTAGACTTGGAGACTCAAACGTTTATAACGGTTGGCAAGAACAAAGAATCCAATGAAGTGTTTTTAAGTGAATTATCTGAAAACTACCTTGAGCAGTTAAACAGAGAACCGACTCGTGGCGACAACATATTAGGCCTTCTGGTGACAAACAGACCAGAATTATTTGAAACAGTTAACGTAGAACAGGGAATCAGCGATCATACAGCGGTTACTGCATCGATGATTTCAGCCGTAAATAGAAATATTAAAAAAAGATAGGAAGATTTTTCTGTTTAGCAAAAGTGACAAAAAGCAGATTACAGAGTACCTGATGGCTCAACACAAACGTTTTATCTCAAGTGCAGATAGTGTTGAGGATCAGTGGACAAAATTCAAAACCATCGTACAATATGCATAGATGAGTACGCCCCAAGCAAGATCGTAAGAGATGGAAAAGAGCCACCGTGGTACAGCAACTGAGTTAGAAAACTGCTACGGAAGCAAAGAGAACTTCACAGCAAACATAAACATAGCCAAAGCCTTGCAGGCAAACAAAAATTACACGAAGCGAAATGTAGTGCGAGGAGGGCTATGCGAGAGGCCTTCAATGAATTCGAAAGTAAAGTTCTATGTACTGACTTGGCAGAAAATCCTAAGAAATTTTGGTCTTATGTCAAAGCGGTAGGTGGATCAAAACAAAATGTTCAGACACTCTGTGACCAAAATAGTACTGAAACAGAGGATGACAGACTAAAGGCCGAATGTTTCACACAAGAAGACTGCACTGTAGTTCCTTCTCTAGATTGTCGCACAGATGACAAAATGGTAGATATCGAAATATATGATAGAAGGATAGAAAAACAATTAAAATCGCTCAAAAGAGGAAAGGCTGCTGGATCTGATAGGATCGATTTTACACAGAGTACGCGAAGGAACTTGCCCCCCTTCTTGCAGCGGTGTACCGTAGGTTTCTAGAAGAGCGCAGCGTTCCAAAAGATTCGAAAAGGGAACAGGTAATCCCCGTTTTCAAGAAGGGACGTCGAACAGATGTGCAGAACTATAGACCTACATCTCTAACGTCGATCAGTTGTAGAATCTTGGAACACGTATTATGTTCGAGTATAATGACTTTTCTGGAGACTAGAAATCTACTCTGTAGGAATCAGCATGGGTTTCGAAAAAGACGGTCGTGTGAGACCCAGCTATTCGTTCACGAGACTCAGAGGGCCATAGACACGGGTTCCCAGGTAGATACCGTGTTTCTTGACTTGCGCAAGGCTTTTGATACAGTTCCCCACAGTCGTTTAATGAAAAAAGTAAGAGCATATGGACTATCAGACCAATTGTGTGATTGAATTGAAGAGTTCCTAGATAACAGAACGCAGCATGTCATTCTCAATGGAGAAAGGTCTTCCGAAGTAAGGGTGATTTCAGGTGTGCCACAGGGGAGTGTCGTAGGACCGTTGCTATTCACATTATATATAAATGACCTTGTGGATAACATCGAAAGTTCACAGAGGCTTTTTGCGGATGATGGTGTAGTATATCGAGAGGTTGTAACAATGGAAAATTGTACTCAGATGCAGGAGGATCTGCAACTAATTGACGCATGGTGCAGGGAATGGCGATTGAATCTCAATGTAGACAAGTGTAATGAGCTGCGAATACATAGAACGAAATATCCTTTATCATTTAGCTGCAATATAGCAGGTCAACAACTGGAAGCAGGTAATTCCACAAATTATCTGGGAGTACGCATTAGGAGTGATCTAAAATGGATGTCCATATAAAATTAATCGTCGGTAAAGCAGATGCCAGACTGAGATTCATTGGAAGAATCCTAATGAAATGCAGTCCGAAAACAAAGGAAGTAGGTTGCAGTACAGTTGTTGGCCCACTGCTTGAATACTGCTCACGGGTGTGGGATCCGTACCAGATAGGGTTGATAGAATAGATAGAGAAGATCCAACGGAGAGGAGCGCGCTTCGTTACAGGATCATTTAGTAAACGCCAAAGCGTTACGGAGATGACAGATAAACTCCAGTGGAAGACTCTGCAAGAGAGACGCTCAGTAGCTCGGTACGGTCTTTTGTTGAAGTTTCGAGAACATACCTTCACCTAGGAGTCAAGCAGTATATTGCTCCTTCCTACGTATATCTCGCGAAGAGCCCATGAGGATAAAATCAGAGAGATTAGAGCCCACACAGAGGCATACCGACAATCTTTCTTTCCACGAACAATACGAGACTGGAATAGAAGGCAGAATGGAGGTACTCAAGGTACCCTCTGCCACACACCGTCAGGTGGCTTGCGGAATATGGATGTAGATGTAGATAGATGCAGAAGGAAGGAATGGGAGAATATTGATGGTTAAGGAAATGAAGGAGCAAATAAGGCTGCCAGATTAAGCTTCGCGCTGGCGTACAGAAGGAAACAGCTTTCGTACTGGAAGCAAGTTACGTTTACGGACGGAACACATGACGTCAATGTCTATGAAAGCATAAAAGAGAAAATACTTCGTTCCTTTACGTCGAGAAAAAGCGTCATATTAATTTGTGTTCTCTTTATTCACGTGCAGACAGTACGCCAATACTGACGGAAGCACAAAGGAGATATCCTTTTCTTTGAACGCCAAGCAGAAATTACAATGCACAAAGAGAAAAAGTGGTGCCAGACTGGCAGAGTGGACGTGAAGTCGAGCGTTTGAGTCCACAACATCTTTAGTTATATACGTATTTATGAATACCTTAAAATCATGAATACTAACTAATGCTTTATGGCCTCCTAAACTAATAACTCTTATCACGAATTAATTTTCATGGAAGTCACTGGATTCCAACGTCCTACCTGTAAGTTAGAAACGGATAACCTTAACCACTACATCATTCTACCAACCACGTACGTTATTCATAAGAAATTGTACGATATAGTCTGTGATGTCACACCTTTTCTATGAAAAAGATATGATATACTGAATGAAAGTGGGGCAATGCGTCTTCGATGGAAATGTAGACAGTCCATCTGGCTTTGAATTCCTTGAACAGAGTTAAGAAAAACATAGTGTAACTGAAAGTGACACAGTAGGTATTTTGCTAGGTTTTATCAGATCTGCTTGTTTTGGTGATGTCACGTGTGGGTGAACGTGAGAACTTAATAGCTACTGACGCAAGTGTCATAAAATTTCGACACAGTGATGGTAAAGTTGCTCAAACGTTAATTGCTCGCTCAGAAAATGTCTTGAGGATCTTTGAAGCATATGATCTGTCACTATAAATCAAATGTGTCACAAAACGCAGTTGAATTATACAATTATCATATCTACCTTAAAACGAAATTTGAGGTAATGAAAGAAAACTGTTTGTTTCAGTCACAGTTGTGCAATGATTCAAGTATATCACACACTAACCAAAATATATCTCTTCTGATGCAGATACAAAAAGACGAAAAAAAGCCATTCAGTACTATTTAACCTCCAGACTTTTCTGAATATGTTCGTTGATTCCACAAAATTTGTCTTTGGTGACGATTCCTTAAATGACCTGGAACCTTATCTGAGGCTTTCTTGCGAAGTAACTCATTGTTTGCAAAACAGACACTTCTGCTCTCTCCTACAATGTGTTATGTGGAGGTTGTGAGATGGTTTATCATGTAGAGTTTGTCATATGATTTATTCACTGAATTTCGTTCTGACCATTTTCAGAACGAAAAAGAAAACAAGAAAAGGACTTACAAAGTGCAGTGTTCTCCAGAGAGATCCGAACCGACTTCCAAATCAACCGGCGGAAATCGAGCGTGTTTCCGCTAAGCTAATGTGATACTTTTTTCATTACGTCCATGTTTCCTAATGTGAATTACTCGGAGCATGAAATTAGAGAGCTTCGGTGCCAAACGTCAAAACTGGCTTCAAACAATGAATTTTGTTTACTCAGTGCCACATCCTAAATGGAAGTCTTTCAGGATATTTCACCGAGATGACAACAAAATACAGTATTAGACACAAAACCTGGCCGCCGGAGAGGAAGTCCATGTCGTTCACTCAAGGTGGTCCATATTCCAGGCCATCCCTAAGAATTTTGTCTGGTCACATGTACAGTCTAGCACCACTGCAGGATGGGGACCTGTGTGGAGAAAGTTCTGTCAGTCTACTCGAGGTGATACAAGAAAGAGTTTGCTCGTGGTTTAGTGATGGCTCCGAGCACCGGCCAGAGAGGTTGTTTATTGTCGCATCACAGCACAAGGTGGACTTGGTTTGCTTTTCCTCCGTCTCGATTGTGGCTTGGAGTGTGCCTCACCGTCGTTTGGTTTGTGGCATTACTTGCTGTGTGTGCTGCATAGTCCACTCATAACGTGCCTCATGGGTTCCAAGTGTGTTTCAAAAAAAAGGTACGATCAGTTTTAGTTTCACCAAATCCAGGTGTTCCACGCAGCCTCAATCTCTGGTGATTCACGACTGGCTCGTTGATACAATTAATGTAACATGTGATCAGGTTCATATTGTCTATTTCGATTCTGGTAGCTATGTCTCTTTCGTAAAATTATTGGATCCACTACAAGCAGATAGTTTGTGTTTGCTTCGTCGTTCTCAAGTTCCCTTTTAAGCATTGTGATGGTTCCATAAATATGATGCTTCTTGGTAACATGAAACTGGATTATATCAATATCTGAGAGACCAGTCTCGCTCTGGAAGTTGTCGACAGTTTACTTAAGGAGATGTTGCTCCCTTATCTTGATGTGAGGGTTATATGACGCTGGCCCACTCAACACCATGTGCAATGTTATGGGGGAATCCATTCAGTGGAGATGGTAGTCAAGTGTAACATTCCCTCCCATCTACAGGTATGTGGTTACTGCATTTTTATAAAGTATAGTGGGCAAGTGTCAACATGCTTCCTCTGCAATGAAAGTGGGCACCTTAGATCTAATCGTCCATGGAGGGTATTTGTATTGAAGTCTTCATTTGAACCAAGTCAAAAATTCACGTTAGCTGATCTCGTTTCGAATAGTCGTGAGGTTGGCGCCACCTCCACCGCAGGTTCAATGCAGTAGCAGAGGAATGCGCTGTTTACTCCTCCTGACTTTCTGCCTTTACTATCGGAGCACGCTCCTGAACTGTTGTTGCCAAGTCGGGAGTGCAACATAAAAGACGTCGTGCACATGATAGTTAGATACATCTACCCCTTCCCCCCCCCCCCCCCTCCCCCGAAGTAACTTTGTCCATTGATATATCTTGTAGTGCTGGGTCCTGTATTCCTGAAGGGTCGATGGTGCGAAAACAACTGTTGAGGTCTCTATGTCTCTCCTAGTATTCCTACTGTAGTAGAGGTAACTCTCTAAACATTCATGGTGGTGTCTGTTTGTACTATATCGTGTCTCCCTACCACTTTCGCGCAACGACGCTCTGAGCGTGTTTTTTAGGGAATTAACTAGTTTGAACCTGGGACCTGTTGCTGGTAAGGAGACGCCAGACCACACATGACATGTAGAATTCAGAAGAGTTCAGTGAGACTAGCGATGATATAACCAAATACTAAATGATCTCAGCGTCAGCTCCACTGCACTCCCTGTAAAAGAATCTTAATACTAACTAAATTTAGTTAGCTGGTAAAATAACGTCGAAAAAGCAGTTAAGTTTACCATTGGAAATTTTATTCTACTCACAAAACATCGTTTATAAATTGCACTATTGATAAAAGGAAATGTTTTAATACAGGATGGTAAAAACCAACTGCGTTCAACAAAAATGTGAACGAATATTCCCTAAATGGGTTTCCAAGTTCTACAATCGATCGAAGGATGACCTATGCCATATCACATCTATAATCTAGGTTTAAATTAAGTTTCACAAAAGAGCAAACTATCAAAATGGTCTACAGTGACCCTCAATTATCTTTAATTACTTAACTAACTTGTCGTAAATTACAGTGGCTGATGTGGCTTCTCAATAACTATATAAAAGAAAGATCATCGCGTTTCAGATCTTTACTTCAAGTGGCAAATGTAAACACCATGAGTTTTAATTAACGATCGACACTAGTATTATGCAAAAAGAGGGTGTAACAGATGAGTCTTCTGCAGTTCTGAGTGAAGCCTTATGCGCTCAAAAATGCGGCATCGCGTGCGTTCATTACCTTGTCGGTGTTTAGGCAGCGTCAGGGCGGCAGCGGCCGGCGCAGCAGCCATCCAGCTCGCCGTCTCGGAACCAACTCTCATCTAACTTCTCCTTACTACAATTTACCGAAGTTAGTTTAAAAAAACTATCTGGCTATGTTTTCATCTGACCAATCAGGGTCTCAATGTTAACCTTAAGCTCCGCCTACAAAAATTCTGTCTATCCAATGAGAAACGTTATACTTTTCGTGGTAGAGCAATTTTTTTAAAGTTTGCAACGTAACAGAGACGCTAAAAAGTCTCACGCTAAAACCTGCAGCTAGTGTGGTCCTTTTAGCGTTATTGTAAGATCTATACTGCTCTTCTGCAGGGCTCTATCTTTTAAAATGGGCTGGGGAGTGATCCTAATGTAACAGACACGCGAAAAAGTCTCACGCTAAAACTTGCGGGTGGTAGTGGCCCTTTTTGTGTTATCGTAAGATCTATACTGCTTTTCTGGAGGGCTCTAGCTTTTAACATGGGCTGGGGGTGATCCTTGACGTACCTGAGACGCGAAAAAGCCTCACGCTAAAACGTGCGGGTTGTATAGTCGTACAGGTAGGCTCGCGGCGTGGGTGCCCAGCCCCTCCCTTATCTAGCTTAACACGGTTCTGCTCTCGGCTTCTGTCCTCGTTTCTCCCCTCGGAAGTGCGTCTGCCTCACGGTGGGAAGGTACGACATGCATTTAGGCATTCTTGTGTTAGTCTGTGGTATTCCATTTGCTCACTCGTTACTCGTATTACTTTGGTTAATTTAATGTCACGATTTATTCCGAGCTATGTGACATACTACTGGATTTGCTTATCATGTCAGGGTTTTCATGTAAGGTGTTGGATTTGCCTGACACCTTACAACTCCTCCAGAACCACCCAAGGGTGGGGAAGTCGTTGAGCCTTCTGAAGTTCCAACGGTTCAACAGTTTAAATTGAGAAGCCCCTAAAATCACCTGTTCCCATGATGTCACGCATTCAGATGGCGTCGGAACGACCAGCTGTTATTACTCCATTGGAGGCGATTGGTGCCCCTGAAACTCCACCTGCCGACCCTGATGTTATGGTGCCTGACCCCTCTCCTGTGTCTATATTAATTGCAAGGATCCCGGCCTATGCAGTAGCCCCCTGCAGCTCTTTGTTTGTCACCTCCTTTGGTTAACGTTCAGGAACCGCCTACGGTCCTGACTGCTGATGCTGTATTGTCTCACAGTCGTTGTAAACAACGCGACCAACCTGAGCTGGTAGTGGCTCATAAAAAGAAGAAACATAAAGATTCCAGAAGCGGAGGTGAGAGACCTGTACACTCTGATTCGTCAATGGACTCAACAATGGATTTTGACACAGACCGATGCCGTAATTCAGTTGGTTAGCAGCTCGAAGTTCGTCCCTTATCGATAAACAACTTAAGCTTACACGTTTCATTTTTCAAATGTTAATGGGTTGGAATCGGACCTGCAGCTCGCTTCGTTGCGTCAATTGATCTATAATTCCTGTCTGGAGATCGTATTCCTACAAGTAAAATTTAGTCACTTTCCTGTGTTTAACATGGCTCCCGAATGTTTCACGGGGAATGACTTGTTTTATAGGAAGAGCATTCCCATTGAAGGGATTGAAGTTCTTGATAATGGTAGAAGAATAGGATGTACTCCTCTTCACGTGAACTTGATTCTCCACTATACGCTATCCACTACTGGACACACTTTGAACTGTTCCTGATTTTGTATCGAATAGGTGGTTTATTTGTTTGGGAAAAGTCTACAGAATATTGTAGCAGTGGGTGACTTTAACTTTGTGTTGCGTCCTGTAAATCAGTTTCCCAATTTTTATTTCTGTCAGGAATTGCAAGATTTAGTTCGTTCTGCGAAACTGCGAGAGATTTGGGTCTTCATGGGAGGATGTAACGGAACATGTAAACATTTATTTAAAATATCATTACAGTCATATTTATTAACGTACAAATCGAAAATTTTGCATGTGTAAAACAACGGAAAAATATAATAAAATATGCAGGATTACTATTTAGCGAGAAAGTTGAATTTTTAATTTTTTATTGTCTTTTTTTATAAAAACCCATAACTCAAATTCTAATCATGCAATTAATCTGAAAATTTTATTGTAGTGTCCTGAGAAGGTTATAAGACCACTGAACTACAGTTATTAATTTATCGTACAAACTGTATCATTAACAGAGTTTTTAATTTTACACATTCAAAATTAACTTTTTTCTACATACAGTAGTCTAAAAATCAGAATTTAATTGCAGGATCTCGTATTTTTTAGTTCCAGGGAGACAGAAAACGTTGTGGACAGTTCCTGAAAATTTCATAGCATTAGCTCATATACTTTTTGAGAAAAGGCTTTTAATAACGTAAAAAAATGTAAAGACGTGAAAATGAGGTTAAAGGATTTTCTTCTCATACTTAACTCAATTTATTCAAATACCTAACTCAATTTTAAAATCCTCCATACTGATACTCCTCATCATCCAGTTTTCTCTTCTCTCTGCATCGAATCTGCTTGGCCTGTATTTACAGGTAATACACAAAATATGTCTGTTTTCTTGACCCTGCTCCCGTTGATGGTGTAAAATGCTTTTGTTGTAAACACACCAGGGTCTGTACCAACGCTCTTCAGCACGTCAATTCTGCCATCATTTCCGTTATTGTAACATAAAACTGCATCATGAACATTTATTTTGAGTACTTCAAGTCCAAAGAATGTCCTTTTTGAGCATCTAATCAAAATTGAATTACTGACGCTTTCATTTGCATTTTGTGTCTTTCCCTGAAGACACTTCCTCAATAAATCAGGGTTTGTCAGAAACCTGAATGTGGGCTTTATTGCATTCATAACAGGTTTGGGTAATGAGTGTTTATGTGAATACCTCTCATTTCTGTTGTTGAACTTACACCAATCGTCTTTCGGACACAGATCGTGCATTGGTGTATCGTCAGTGGATAGTTTGTGGAAAAAAATTGCCAACACACCAGCCTCATTGCCTCCAAATTATGTGCGTTTTTCCTAATACCTCTTCCATAAAATAACTGAAGAGAATCAATTTATTTGAGAGTAAGCCTGCCTTTTCCTCCCAGTGGTTCTCCATCCTCAAGCATTTCACCTTCCTTCTCTTTCAGCAAGCTACGAAGCCTACCACCAAGCCTCTTTTGGATGTGGACAACACATTCCAACCATTCTATTGTTGTATTGTACGGATTTTTATCTGTTACAGCTTTGAACGAAGATGAGTCCCCATCACCAAAGTATTTAGTATATGTAACACCACACTGATCCTCAGATCTGGAGAACATCGTCACAACTGCAGCAGCCTCCATGCCCCCATTTGAGCCACTATAACTTTTAGAGAATGTCACTGCATGCTTTTCTTGCCATAGTTTGTCATTGTCAAAAATGGTTAAAAATGGCTCTGAGCACTATGGGACTTAACTTCAGGGTCATCAGTCCCCTAGAACTTAGAACTACTTAAGCCTAACTAACCTAAGGACATCACACACATCCATGCCCGAGGCTGGATTCGAATCTGCGACAATAGCGGCCGCGCTGTTCCAGACTGTAGCGCCTAGACCCGCTCGGCCATTCTCACTGTCTTCACTGTTGGGGATTTTCCTTGTTGCACACTGGTGGCAGTATTAAGACAAAATTTCTGCATCTAAAACGTTACTTGAGTCAACACCAATAACAGACGCAACTCCATTCAGAGATGTGTGACCCCTTTTTCATCCAGGTCTTATCTACAGACACACACAGGTCAGAAAAATTTGTAGGAGATTCACTGTTATGAATATCTACCACAGGATCTATTTCTTTTTGAATATTTCCACCAATTCCTCCACTGCTTTCTTCATAGAAAGTTTGGCAGTATCACATATAGCATCAGACATTTCTTTATTTATTTTCCAAACCTTGCACAAGGTGGAGGCATGTTCAGAAAACCACACAATAAATTACCTCCTTCCCTGCCCTGACCAAGGCATCTCAGAGCATATGTCAACCTAAAATTGCTTTCATAGGTACCAGTGTCAGTTTTTTCGGAGGAGGAAAATGAAAATTCATAGCTGCACGAATTAAAAATTAATTTAAAATCACTAGCTATTCCCACACTTTTCTTTTTTCAACAGCAATCATGCATTACGTATGTTTACAGCTAAGCCATGAACTTTATGGCCTGTCAGAGAAGATCTAAATCAATAAGTCAGAATCCAGTGGAATCCATATGAACGTCATTCATGCACCTCTACAATTGTCCTGTCCCAAGTTACAATACCGAAGTTGAGAGCTTATGTACTTCATTTCGAGCTGCTTCCTCTTTTTTGTTGGTAAACTTATTTCCAGGAAGCCTCCGTTTCCTAAACACAGTTTTTCCAACATAAATCTTGACTTCCATGTAAAGGTTTGCGAATTCAATCTTCCACCTACTAATATGTGTTAGTGTTGTGTACATAGTTCCGCATAGTCAGCGTGTACACAACTTTCCCACTAGAGCGCGCCCCGCTAAGCACAACAGCGCAGGCGCACCGCTCGTCCGTCTCCGCACTACGAGATGGCGCAGTCTTAGAGACGGACCGAATTTTGCTTCCGCTGATACGCGTATTAATATGTCACGCAGCCAATGAGATTGCTGCTAACGTTGAACCTTTTCTCCTCGTGGATCACACTCGCGCAGTGATACCTGAACTCTCAAGGTATTGTAACAAGTGTACAGACCTCCGATCACCAGTCTGCATTAGTCTGTACCAGTCTGCATTTGTCTGTAGTCACGTTTCAGTCTGCGCTTAATAAGATTATCATATTCCTGTACATAACCATGAAGAGAAATGTATAGACACTTTGTCAAGTATCAGAGATATGGAGAATAAGATTAACGTACCAAGACCAAAGGAACTTCAGATTGTCAATTGTAAACAGTATCCTGAATCAAGTTAAGTAACTTCTATACTTCTTGTTATTTTAATAAATGTGTGTGAAAACTAATCAAGTTCTGTTTAAAGTTTGTCACCGTTAATGTGCTACTTTAAGCATGCAAGTGGCACTTCTATCATCTGACCTAACTGCAGAAGATAAACACGCCACTATAAGACCATGAGACATATTGCTGACACTCGCCTACTTCGCTAGAGTGACGAGTCAGATAATCTGATGGTGTGTGTACTGAAGGTCTTACAGTACACACACCACAGTTACTATTGTCAAAAAGAAAATAAACCACATACAGGAAAGTTTTCAGGCAAAGATATATATTTCAGCAGCTTCCCAAATGTCAGAAAAGGTGGGAGTGGCTACCAGAGCAGAGTTAATCAGTTTAACAATTTGAAGATATTTCTAAAGCTTCTATCACAATAAAAATCACACACAACATAGATTAAACTGTGCAGATCAAGAAATTAATATTTTTGAAATATATATATTTTGGATCAAAATCCATTACATCCCCCCTTAAATAACCGACTCTTGACAAATATACCTATTTTACTGCTACTTCTAGCAGTATGTCGCTGTTGTTGTCATCTTCAGTCCGAAGACTGGTCTGATGCAGCTCTCCATGCTACTCCATCCTGTGCAAGCCTCTTCATATCCGTATAACTATTGCGACCTACATCCTTCTGAATCTGCGTGCTGTATTCATCTTTTGGTCTCCCTCTAAGATTCTTGAATACCACACTTTCCTTTCATACTAAATTGCTGCTACTTTGATTTCTCAAAATATGTCCTACCAACTGAAAGCTTCTTCTAATCAAGTTGTGCCACAGATTTCTTTTTTCCCCAATTCTGTTCAGTTCCTGTTCATTAGCTACACTGTCTACTCATTTAATCTACAGCATTTTTCTGAAGCACTGCATTTCAAAAGCCTCTATTCTCTTCCTGTCTAAACTGTTCATTGCCTACGTTTCACTTCCAAACAAGGTTACACTCCATACAAATACTTTCAGAAAAGTCTTCCTGACACTTAAATCAACACCTGATGTTAATAAATTTGTCTTCTTCAGAAACACTTTCCTTGCCATTGCCAGTCTTCTTTTATATCTTCTCTATTTCGGCTGACATCAGTTATTCTGCTGCACAAATATCAAAACTCAACTACCACTTTAAGTGTGTCGTTTCCCAATCTGATTCCCTCAGCATCACCTGTTTTAATTCGACTACATTCCATTATCTGTGTTGTGCTTTTGTCGATGTTAATCTTATAGCCGGCCGAAGTGGCCGTGCGGTTCTAGGCGCTGCAGTCTGAAACCGCGAGACCGCTACGGTCGCAGGTTCGAATCCTGCCTCGGGCATGGATGTGTGTGATGTCCTTAGGATAGTTAGGTTTAACTAGTTCTAGGGGACGAATGACCTCAGAAGCTGAGTCCCATAGTGCTCAGAGACATTTGAACCTTTTGTTAATCTTATATCCCCTTTTCAAGACCCTGTCCATTCCGTTCAATTGCTCTTCTAATTGTTTGCTGTCTCTGAGAGAATTACAATGTCATCGCAAACCTCAAAGTTTTTATTTCTTCTCACTGAACCTTAATTCCCACTCCAAATTTTTCTTTTTTTCCTTTCTAGCAGTAGGCTTGATAGATTTTATTTATGTGATAAGATATGTGGGAAATGTGGGGCCGTAATACCTGTTCAACTGCGCGACACGCCTGTATTTTAGAATGATGTGTACAACTAGCAAAGCCGAGGCTCAGACAGGCGTTGATACGATTCTGCGCTGATAGAGCTTGGGAATTTCTGATGACGTAAGAGTTTTACTACTTTCTCTTACATGACCATTATGAAAGTGCTCATCAGGCTCTGCTACAGACTGTGTGTAAAGGAGCAATTGTTATGGTCGAAGCAGCGTCAAATGGAAGGGTTAACAATGCGATCCAAACCACGTTCCCTGGCATCTGATTCGACGTTAGACTCGTCATCGACATGCGTGTATCATGCCTCTCGAGACAGAGGATGGCAATGTTGTGATGACACAAAAGGACATATTGCATGCTCTACATCAATTCTATGTCAGGCTGTACGAAGTACCCATTCCTGTCGATATGTCATCCGATTTATTTGTTCAGGCCCTGGATCGTAGACTTACAACTGCTCACAATGCTGAAGCTTTTCAATATGACAATGTCTATGACCTTATTGTCAGATCGCCTTCTCGTAAGTCAGCGGAGTTGGACGGTCTGCTTAAGGAGGTTTATGTGTTTTGTTGGCCTTTGTTGAGTACTACTTTTAAATTGCTTTTGACTGACGTGTTTAGAGGACGGTTTCTGTCCGACTCTTTTAAAGTTGGCAAAATTGTGTTGATTCCTAAAAGTTCTGGTCAGGCAGCAACTGATAATTTTCGTCCGACTGCAGTATTAAATTTTGATTATAATAGTGTGACGAGGGTTAGGAATAGCCGGCTGTCTGTGTTGCTGGGGAAAGTTGTCGCTGACCACCGAAGCTCTATTCCTGGTAGTATTATTCTAAACCGAGTAGCTGAATTTCATGATGTCATATCAGTGGCTTCTGTTACTTCTGTTCCTGGTCCTCTGTCATTTTTGGATTCTGACAAGGCATTCGACAGGGTCAGGCATGGCTTCCTATTGCAGGTACTGGATGCCGTTGGGTTCACAAATGATGCACGCAGTATTTTCTACTTTGGTTACAGGCATACAACCATCGGTCGCTTTCAATGACCAAATGACACCCCCGATTACCATCCGTACTGATTTTCCTGAGGCAAGTCAGCTTTTAGTGTGGTTGTTTCTTCTATCACTTGAACCCCTTCGTCGCAGAATAATCGCACAGCTACAGGTATGCTCAGTCTTGGGCGAGACGATCTCGGTGCCCGCATACGCGGATTATGTCATGGAAAACGTTCAAACGTGTGTGAAATCTTAGGAGACTTAACTGCTAAGTTCATCAGTCCCTGAGCTTACACACTACTTAACCTAAATTATCCTAAGGACAAACACACAAACACACACAAGCCCGAGGGAGGTATCGAACCTCCGCCGGGATCAGCCGCACAGTTCATGACTGCAGCGCTCTAGACTGTTCGGCTAATCCCGCGCGGCGATTATGTGATGGTTTTACTCAATTCTCCCGCCGAGATTCCATGCCTCAAGACTACTTTGGATGTATTTAGCCTTGTATTTGGTGACCGCACCAACGAAGGCAAATGTCTAGTGGTGAAATTACAGAATTTTGATAATGCTGCTATTTCGTGAGCGACAGGGGTCGATAGACATAAATTTTTCAGAGTTATAACAGACCCTTCTCCGTCGGTTACGGGGAAGATAAAAGGAGCAGTCCTGGAAATGGACGGCGTTCTCTTAACCTGCTTCAGTCATTTCGGATTCTGGATACCTATGTCTTGTGCAAAGCATATTTCATGGCTCAAATTCTTCCCCCCCCCCCCCCCCCCCCCACGATGATGACTAGGAAACTAAAACAGCTGTGCAGTCGTTTTTCATGGTAGTATCACATTTTTCGATTACAGTACGAGGTGGCTGCTCTTGTATGTTCTCTCGGGGGTTTGGGACTTTCCGATATTCAAAGGAAAGCGTCTGTGTTATGTGTTCGGTGCATCATGCTGACTATCTCTCATGCAATCCACTCATTCACGTCACGATTATTTTATTATCTGTGATCGGGCAATCTCGACCCACCAGTTAATGTTGGTCGAGTGAATTTCCAGTTAAAACATGCCCGTGAATTTTATATTGCTGTCAGTTATATGGGAGCTGATATTCGACAGAGGCAGAGTCTCACTACCACATTTTAGTTAATTCGCGGGCTGGGACTGACTGCACAGCACCGGCTGAACGGACACCACAGCAAACATCTTGGCAGGTGCTGTAGTTTTATCTTAGCCTTCCTGTTCTACCAATGGTGGTGGCGTCCTCTTGGTATCAAGTGGTATGCAGTCTGTTATCCACCAATGACCGCCATTTTCGTAGTGGACTTCTGACACGGATCAGTGCAGTCACTGTCCAGCCATAGGCAAGATATAGTTATGGTTACGAAGCGAACTGACTCTGGCTTACAAAACAACTAGCGTTTCTAACTCGATCCGTTGAGGCTGCGTCTGCGGCTGACATCCTGTTGCATAGATTCACCTTCACGGCTTCTTTCCCAAACGTTTACGCCATGCCTTTTGCTAACAACATGACCAAGTTGGAACCACAGCCCTCCATAAAAAGCTTGTTATCTCCCCTGCTGCGACCATTTCGAAGTTTCCGAAGAATGGTGATAAACTCGCTAAAAGCCTCGTACTTTCAGAGATATGTTTTGAAACAGAGTCTGACCTGTCTCAGGGAAATTCGCAGAACGCTCATAGTTGTCTTGTCGGCTTTCTGCCTAACAAGGGCCCATCCTCTGCCTTATTGCTGGTCTACAAAGTGCTGGCCATTGCAATAGCGACTTCTCGGCGCTAGTCAATCTATCTGGACGCATTTGCCTACTGACCGGCGCCAACCAACGTGTCTGCACAATGCGACTGCGGAACTCGGCCGTCCGGAAATGTTTCCATCCAGATTCCGCAGAAAAAACGCTCTTCCCTCAGACCACCGTCGCCGTGCTTCTACTGCAGTAGTCTAAATCGGCATCCTACTCCTTTGAACGCAGGTAAAACTTCCCTAGAGCACACAACCAAGAGCAATAACTACTTCCCACCATTTCATCATGATGTATAAAGTCAAATTGCAATAAAGATCATATTCCCTAAGACATGACGCGGCAGAACACCGAATCAGAAGTGAGAGTGCCCTGCAATCTCTCAAGGTTTAAAAAAAGAATAAATAAATAAATAAAATAAAATAAGAAATAAAAAGAAACAAGACAGTATCATGTAAGGGATAGTGACAGTGAGAGGTAAGGGGTAGATTCGTGAGCGTTTCTCAGGATTTGACCCCTGCCCACCTTGTCTCCACCCAGGCTGAAGAAGGCTGAAGATGACTGTCTCCGTTCTTTCCTGACAATAAAAGCATCTTCTGTATAATAAAAATAAAAACAAAAAACGGTAAACTGAGAGTATGGAAACGTAATTTGGTGGGATTGAATCCCCATGTCAACATGATTTCTTCAACACATCTTCTAATCTGGTATTAAAAAAAGAGGACTGGTGGGAAAAATTAAAAATTGGTGATCTTTGTGCCCTGTAAACACAAATTCGCGCTTTCGTGTCCATTCAGTTCCTTAGCTACTTTAAATCGCGTATCGGGTATCTGCTAAAGTTATCAGTCTGATAAAACCTCAGATATCATTCGTTTCATTTTCTATTTTACCTAGAATTTTCTATTTCCGCCCAGTAGCACATCACTGTGTCAAGATCAGAACAGTTTACGCTCGACAGCTTTCTCGCCCCACAGCGGCTACCAGCTACCAGCCATACGCCGCCGCCTGCCAACCTCAGAATCCTCCCACCAGGTGAACGTGGCGCTGCCCTTAAAGTGTATTTATCAATGGTAACTTTCTTATTTGAAGTTCTCGCAGTTACGATTTGGATTTTGTGTGCCTCATACTTGTGAACGTTATTCTAGTGTGATAAAAGGTAGTCGCAAGTGGAAAAAGGTCTAACATTTGTGACTTATTGTTCGCTTTTGGTTTGGTAGAGACGAGAAGGCAGCAGAGGCAGCTCTGAACTTTTGTACCGCGTGTGAGGTAAGTGATTTGGGCAAAACAGGTCACAAAAAGATTTTTTTGCTTCAAGAAAAATCGTTCTGGCATTAATGATTTTGTACATTCACAAAGCCTCGATAACAGACATGTGTAAAGTACGACCCTTTAAACGTCGTGCGACATTTTATTCAATAGGCGAGGTTCAGCAAACAGGAGTGGTAGCACTGCATCTTCTAATTTAAAACAACAAAACCCAAAGAGGTGACTATCAATGCATATTTGCTTGATTATCATCAGTTGGCTCATTGAGGATACAAATGCAATATTCGTACTGGCGATTAGTTATGATGTTTTTAAATTAACTTCTTAAAAAGAGTTAGTAGCTGAGCCCTAACGAAGGACATATACCTGAGCAAATGGCCATGTGAAAATATTATTTTGCCTCTGTTAGCTCAATAACGAAAATTTCCCCAGCTAGTATTTTATGCCATCAACTATGACACATATGGCTCACAGTTTGAAAAAACCATTCATCACACACTTATTCTTTTGGCCTTATGCCCCCAAATGTTTGTCTTTTAAGCTCATTATCGAATAACAATCAAAAATATTACTCTCTGGACTAATACGCACTCCACCTGGTTTCTACAGGCGTGGAATCGGTAAACTACCTTAGCATTGTCAGCCTGTTATAGGTAATGGGAAAGAATATCTTGTTGATGATCAATTTACCTCTGATGTTTACTGTTGCGTTCAACGACTTTAATAAAACATGCACTGTACTCATACAAATTAATTTCAGATTATGCAAGTAGTTGCATTGTTGCCAAGTTCCAGATATACTTCCAGTAGGAAGCATACCAGTCTTGAGTGGTCTAGGAAGTGACTACAGATCATGTCTCAAAGTTGTGGAGGTTGAGCGTCTAAATACCCAAAGTATATGTCAATTAGCATTATTTGCGTTTCTATAACTGGGTTTAGGGACCAGAGTGTCAGCACAAGTAATACTGCAGTGCACCGACTGCAAACTATACAACACATATCATTAACTGTCAAGATCATTTGTGTGTTTTTGTCTCCAGCATACTGACACTAAAAATTTCATTGCCAGACATGTTTCACAGTTTTAAACAACTCCAGTAGTAATCTTGCAAACGTTATGAGTAGCCAACACATCTTTTTTATGGTAATAGATTTGCAAAGTTTTTTCTTGAGATCGATGTTAATGACACTATCCAGGAAAGATAGGCACAGAAATGAAGAGACAACATCACAGCATTGATTGCAAAACGTTACAAATGGAGGGAGACTTCGTAAGCTATGAATAAAACGAAGTTCCAGATCAAGAAAGGCTACAGTGCAGGAAATAACAAGAATGACAGAAAATTCCGCTGAAAATTAAACTAGAGAATGTATGAAGTGCAGCTTCGATTCCAGCTTCTGCTAACGTGAAAGGAGAAGCATTTGTTATCAGAAGGTGGAACAAGGAAAATAAAACACTGCCAGTAATGTCTAAAATAAGTCATCCTTGAGTAAAACTGTCATTCAAGTCATAAATACAAAAAGAAAGCTTAATATCACCTATTCACTTTGATTAAAATATATTGGCTGCTAATGCTTTGTCAATAAAAGCAACAAGCGCCTATGGTCAACAGCTTTTCAATATGCACTATGCTTAAGACAGGGAGAGTCAGAAATAACGGCAGATCCACTAAGCTAAGTGTGTTGTTGGGATTACATGCATTGTTATTGTAAAGAAAAAGGCTAATCGAATTAGTCCAACTTAAGAAATTATTGTACAGAAAAGGTTATTCGAATTCAAGTAAACTGGATCTCATTCAATTTACTGAAAAATATAATAAGAATGAATTATAAAAGAACTTTGAAACAAAGAATTTTACAAATTATTCTAAACTTCATAAACAAGGCTTAGTCAAACTCATTGAAAAAGCTGTGATCAGTAATAATAGTCATAATAATAATAATAATAATAATAATAATGGACTGATGAATAAATGTTTAAAAGACGTTCATAAAATCTACAAAATGAGAAATTTAAAGAATTAATCTAATCTTAATAGGCAACAATTAATAGAACTTATGGAAAATCAGGAGACCAGTGTTAATAAATGGGAATTAATCGAACTTAATTGGAATCCTGATGACAATATTAATAAAAAGGGTAATGAAGTGAAAAATAAAATTTCTCTATAACTTCTAGTGGATAAATTGCAAGAAAATAAACAAAAAAACTACCAGAAAATTTTTCGGGTTATAACTTTCTAAATCTTGATGATGACAAATTTAAATCAACTAAATAAATTAACAGAGAAGTTTCTGCTTTTCTATCTATAATAATGTTGTTGTTGTGGTCTTCAGTCCAGAGACTGCCGGCCGCAGTGGCAGAGCGGTTCTAGGCACTTCAGTCCGGGACTGCTGCAGTCACAGGTTCGAATCCTGCTTCGGGCATGGATGTGTGTAATGTCCTTAGGTTAGTTAGGTTTAAGTAGTTCTATGTTCTAGGGGACTGATGACCTCAGATGTTAAGTCCCATAGTGCTCAGAACCAGTCCAGAGACTGGTTTGATGCAGCTCTCCATGCTACTCTATCCTGTGCAAACTTCTTCATCACCCAGTACCTACTGCAACTTACATCCTTCTGAATCTGTTTAGTGTATTCATCTCTTTGTGTCCATCTACGATTTTTACCCTCCACGCTGCCCTCCAGTACTAAATTGGTGATCCCTTGATGCCTCAGAATATGTCCTACCAACCAATCCCCACTTCTAGTCAAGTTGTGCCACAAATTTCTCTTCTCCCCAATTCTATTCAATACCTCCTCATTAATTATGTGATCTACCCATCTGATCTTCAGCATTTTTCTGCAGCACCACATTTCGAAAGCTTCTATTCTCTTCTTGTCTAAACTATTAACTGTCCACGTTTCACTTCCATACATGGCTAATCTATAACAATAACTTATGAAATTAATAATACTGATAATATTCTACAACCACAAGAATTATTTACTCAAATTGAAGGAGAAGTAATCGCTAAATTTAAGAAAATTTTGTTACAAAGAAGATTGATTAAAGTTAATATGAAGTTTTATTCCAGTTTCAAGAGACAGGATTCAATACAAAAATTTAATTTTAAAACAAGCAATTAAGTTATATTCAGAACAGTGGATGCAGAAAACTGTTACCAATGACTCACGAATCAACTATTAATAGAAATGGAAGAAATTCAAAGAAAAACTCTGGTTGGGCTCTATATTGTATAAATAATTTAAAATTATATGTTGAGAAACACAATCCCATTTTGGTTATTCTTATATCAATCTACAAAAAGTAATTAAAAGTCAAAAAGCTGTGATTAATGTTAAAAATGACGATTAAAAACGTTTTCTGTTTACAATAGAATTAGCTTAATATACAGTAGATCATGATGCAGAAAGAGTTAGTAAACATAAAAATATTGATGTCAAAGTAGTTGAAATTTTGGAAAAGAAAAATTAATTTCCCCATGCAATTAACAGATTGTCTCAAGTTGGAAAAAAGTGAAATTTTTTATTAAATGTTTATACTTATGATGAAACATTTACTGGTATATCGTATTTACCATACAAAAATAAACAAATAATACACTCCTGGAAATGGAAAAAAGAACACATTGACACCGGTGTGTCAGACTCACCATA
Source organism: Schistocerca gregaria (assembly GCF_023897955.1). Lineage (NCBI taxonomy): Eukaryota > Metazoa > Arthropoda > Insecta > Orthoptera > Acrididae > Schistocerca > Schistocerca gregaria. Next base: position 852,829,782 of record NC_064931.1, on the reverse strand, counting down.
CTTGCTCCGGATACTGCAAGAGGGCTGTCCAAGCAATGATCACACGCACGGCACAGCGGACTCACCAGGAACCGCGGTGTTGGCTGTCGAATAGCGCTAGCTGCGCAGCATTTGTGCACTGCCGCCGTCAGTGTCAGCCAGTTTGCCTTGGCATACGGAGCTCCATCGCAGTCTTTAACACTGGTAGCATGCCGCGACAGCGTGGACGTGAACCGTATGTGCAGTTGACGGACTTTGAGCGAGGGCGTATAGTGGGCATGCGGGAGGCCGGGTGGACGTACCGCCGAATTGCTCAACACGTGGGGCGTGAGGTCTCCACAGTACATCGATGTTGTCGCCAGTGGTCGGCGGAAGGTGCACTTGCCCGTCGACCTGGGACCGGACCGCAGCGACGCACGGATGCACGCCAAGACCGTAGGATCCTACGCAGTGCCGTAGGTGACTGCACCGCCACTTCCCAGCAAATTAGGGACACTGTTGCTCCTGGGATATCGGCGAGGACCATTCGCAACCGTCTCCATGAAGCTGGTCTACGATCCCGCACACCGTTAGGCCGTTTTCCGCTCATGCCCCAACATCGTACAGCCCGCCTCCAGTGGTGTCGCGACAGGCGTGAATGGAGGGACGAATGGAGACGTGTCGTCTTCAGCAATGAGAGTCGCTTCTGCCTTGGTGCCAATGATGGTCGTATGCGTGTTTGGCGCCGTGCAGGTGAGCGCCACAATCAGGACTGCATACGACCGAGGCACACAGGGCCAACACCCGGCATCATGGTGTGGGGAGCAATCTCCTACACTGGCCGTACACCTCTGGTGATCGTCAAGGGGACACTGAATAGTGCATGGTACATCCAAACCGTCATCGAACCCATCGTTCTACCATTCCTAGACCGGCAAGGGAACTTGCTGTTCCAACAGGACAATGCACGTCTGCATGTATACCGTGCCACCCAACGTGCTCTAGAAGGTGTAAGTCAACTACCCTGGCCAGCAAGATCTCCGGATCTGTTCCCCATTGAGCATGTTTGGGACTGGATGAAGCGTCGTCTCACGCGGTCTGCACGTCCAGCACGAACGCTGGTCCAACTGAGGCGCCAGGTGGAAATGGCATGGCAAGCCGTTCCACAGGACTACATCCAGCATCTCTACGATCGTCTCCATGGGAGAATAGCAGCCTGCATTGCTGCGAAAGGTGGATATACACTGTACTAGTGCCGACATTGTGCATGCTCTGTTGCCTGTATCTATGTGCCTGTAGTTCTGTCAGTGTGATCATGTGATGTATCTGACCCCAGGAATGTGTCAATAAAGTTTCCCCTTCCTCGGACAATGAATTCACGGTGTTCTTATTTCAATTTCCAGGAGTGTATTAATCTTCTTTTAATCTGAGATGAAAATAATTGTTATTGTTGCTGGATAAATGATTTATCTAAAGTAATTAGTTATCAAACAAAGAGGTGAAATGGAAAATTTATGATTTTGATGTTTAAGATTTTTAAATTCTCAAGGAACGCTCGAAATTCTCGAAAATGATTATAAACAACATAGAGAAGTATAAATATATATGCCTAAAAAGGTGAAAAAACACATTTAAAAATAGTAATAATTCTTACAGGTTCCTTTTGCAATTTATGCCACTTTTGAAAGCTTTTTAAAGTATATTTCTACTTGTCAACCAAATCCTGAAAAAGCTTATATTAATAAATATAAAAACATCAGCCTCTTCTTTTAGTTATTATATAAAATATTCTAATGCTGATTATAAGTCAGCTGTAAAATATACTTATAACAAAGCTTCACAAAATTTGTTGGATTGTTGAAACAAGAATCTAGAGAAATTAAAGCATTATATGAAGAAAGTGTTCCAATAATAATACCTAATCAAGATAAATTAAATTTTAAAAATTAAAAAACTAATCTTATTTATGAAGAATAATGTACTGTTGGAGAAAAAGGAAGATATCATTGTAATGTAATGGAGAATTATCGAGGACACTTGCAAGAAGATAGGAATCTTAATTATAAAAATCTTTCATTCATTCCAGTTTACATCTATAATTTAACAAATTATGATGTTCACTTGCATATTAAAGAATCACCATAGCTTACATTGGACACAGACAGTTGGGGTAAACTAATTCTGTCCCACGGGGCATTAGGCAGTGACAGGAAGGGCATCCGGCTACCCTCCGACACTAACAGCACCAAATAAGTAGTTACATGACCAACATCTCATTGAAGTGGGAGAAAGGCTGAAACAAGCACTAATAGGTAATTACAGTATTAAAAATATTTCAAATAATGAACAAAAATATATTTCTTTTAGTAAAGTAGTTAAAATTGGATTAACTTTAAGGTTTTTGGGTACAATTAAATTTATTGTATCACGTATCGGTAAAGTGTCTTCTAATCTTGGAAAATAAGAAGTTAAAGAAACATAAAATATTTGGAAAGTGAAAAGTTAGGTATAATAATTAAAACGGGTGTTTATTCAAACGAATATATGTATTCTGAAGAATAGTTAGAAAAACCTAAATTACCTAAAAAAGAATGTTTTTATTTGAGGCATAATAAAGCATATATTTCTGACAGAGATTATAATCATGCAAAAATAGTTTGGGAAGAAATCAGTATTAAAAATTTTGAACAATGTACAAAATGATATAATGACCTGGTATTTTAATATTAGCAAATATTCTCGATAATTTTAAAGATACTTGTATTAAATATTATAAACTCGATCCAGCCCGGTATTTTACTGTTCCAGGTTTATCCTGGGGTGCAATGTTACAAACAACAAGATTGAATTAGGAGTATTACTCGATTATGACATCATGTTATCTATAAAAAAGTTATTCAAGGACATATTTCTCAGAATATTAGAAGATACACAAAAGCTAATGTTAAATAAATGAAAAATTTTCATCCAGGAGAAGAAGAACATTATGTTGTGTATTTGGATGTAAATAATTTACACAGTTGGGCTACATCTCAATTTTTACAATCTACAATTTTAAGGGGATTATATCTGTAATCTTGTAATACTGGAAAAATACTAGAAACATACGATTATGAATATGGATTTATTTTAGAATTCGATTTGGAATATCCAACAGAATTACAAGATTTTCACCAAGATTTACCTTTTGCATCTACATCTACATCTACATCTACATGACTACTCTGCAATTCACATTTAAGTGCTTGGCAGAGGGTTCATCGAACTACAATCATACTATCTCTCTACTATTCCACTCCCGAACAGCGAGCGGGAAAAACGAACACCTAAACCTTTCTGTTCGAGCTCTGATTTCTCTTTTTTTATTTTGATGATCATTCCTACCTATGTAGGTTGGGCTCAACAAAGTATTTTCGCATTCAGAAGAGAAAGTTGGTGACTGAAATTTCGTAAAAAGGTCTCGCCGCGACGAAAAACGTCTATGCTGTAATGACTGCCATCCCAACTCGTGTATCATATCTGCCACACTCTCTCCCCTATAACGTGATAATACAAAACGAGCTGCCCTTTTTTGCACCCTTTCGATGTCCTCCGTCAATCCCACCTGGTAAGGATCCCACACCGCGCAGCAATATTCTAACAGAGGACGAACGAGTGTAGTGTAAGCTGTCTCTTTAGTGGACTTGTTGCATCTTCTAAGTGTCCTGCCAATGAAACGCAACCTTTGGCTCGCCTTCCCGACAATATTATCTATGTGGTCCTTGCAACTGAAGTTGTTCGCAATTTTAACACCCAGGTACTTAGTTGAATTGACAGCCTTGAGAACTGTACTATTTATCGAGTAATCGAATTCCAATCTGAGGCAGGAAATAAATTGTTAACATTATGTAACGAAGACAATATGTTTTACACTGTTGAAATCTTAAGCAGTATTTTAATCTTGGAACAAAATTAACGAAAGTCCATAGAATTTTATCATTTAAACAATCAGGTTAGAAAAAATGCATTATTTTAATACAAAAATGAGAAAAAAGGGGACTCATGATTTAGATACAACATCTATAAATCAATGAATAATTCCGATTTCGGTAAAATGATGGAAAGTATTTGAAACATACAACTGTACAAATAATAAAAGATCCAGAAAAATAAACAAAATATGTTTCAAAGCCAAATTATGAACACATAACAGTATTTTTCAGAAAACTGAGTTGATATACATATGGAAAAACAATAAAGAATTTAATAGCAATACATGTGAAAAAAAACAATACAGAAAAAATGAATTCCATTATATCTTCTAAACTCGAATTATGTACCACTGAATGCAGTAGAACGTTTAAGTTCTAACAATGATAATAGATATATACCACAAGTGCAATAATACTTTACCTCATACTCACTACAAAAATAAATAATTGACATCCAAACAATTAAAAAATTAATTCAATGACTGATTAGTTTTTAGTATTCTTCGTGATGTTTTCCTGTTCTTCAAATATATTTTACAAACAAATTTTCCACAAAAAACATTATACTTTTTAATAATATTTATCTTAATGTTTTTGGTAATAAGTGTCTTTACACTCTTTATCAACATAATGTAAACATTTTCTCTCATATTTTGGAGAACAATTGTGACTATATTTATAATGCTTCTTCACAACTTTTTACCAAATTTCACAAGTTATGTTTCATTATTCCAATTATGGATCATTTTTATAGACTCTACATTATTTTCTCTGTAGTCTTTTCGTTTCCTTTTTATACAATCAACACAACCTGTTTTTGAGTAAAGAAAATCCTGTGATATTTGATGAAAAGAATAACCCTCCGATTTATGCAGATCTAGTTGCTGATATTTTAGGGTGTGAATATTTTAACAAAGCAATCTATTATCTTGCTAAAAAAATAACTGTAAAAATAAGAAAATTTCAACAGCAGAGAAAATGTGCTACCTAAAAGAATTCATCTGCGAACTAAATTTATCAATGAATGTGGAATTTATTCATTAGTAATGAAATCAAAAAGCGTTTTTCTGGAAATTTCCAAGACTGACTTTATGAAATCAATTTGCAAAGATAATGAATATAAGATTGGAAAAGAAATGATAGTCACACAAAACCCAAATAAACTGCAAAAATTATTGTATGGAAGAACTTAAAAAAATAAATAAAAGATGTGATGAAATCATCAAATTGGAGTAGAAAGGAACAGAAAATTTTAGACAAAGAGTTAATATTGCTACACAGGTAATAAATGAAGGAATAAATAGTGTATTCTCTTGTTTTAAAATTATATAATGACTAATGTGAATGCACTTATTATTTAATTAGAACACAAAGAAGAAATTTACAGAATTAATTAAACATTATTTTTAATAGACATCGTTATTGTGTAGAAACTTTGCGACTGAATTATTATACTAATTCGATAAATATGTATCAAAGAATAAAGGAAAGGTTGAATATTGCCAGTTGTCACAATTACTTTAATCTTTTGGGTTAGTACACTGAAGAAAGACTATTAACGATATAAGTAGACTTATCAAGAAAAGAGGAAATTTAACTACTTTTTTCACATTGAAATTTCAAATAACATTCATTACGATTTTTATACACAGCTAATAAACAAAAGTCATTGAAGCCATGCGAGTCAAATAACTCAAATTTCAGTAGTTTTATTAACTTTTCTTCTAATATCAAAATACACCCTATCACCTTTAATAAAACAATTAGCAGAATGGATATTATATTCAATACCAAACACATTTAAATTTTCAATAATCAGTTCCAATTATATGGAATAATTTTTATAGAATTACTTTATTTTTTATGCATCCAACTATCGTGTGACTTATCGAAGCCTAACCAATTAAAATCTTCTTTATTACCGTTCTTCCTCAAAACATTTTCAACAAGACATACATTTTGACAATTTGTTATACATTTGTTGTTCATGAAACTTCCCTTTAATTGCATCTTCATTAAAATCTGTTAGTTAATATGTATTTGGATCAGAATGAATAAAATTATATGTCATATAAATGAAATAACATGACAAATGCCGAAAAAAATATAGATTGGAAGTCAATTATGAGTGGGAGTCGTACCGTTGCTTCATACGACCGTCTTATAATGCTTTAACGCTAAACACTTTTTTCCCTCATTATTGCTCATTGCATTTGGTCGGATTGAACGTCACATGACACCCTTTAAAGTTCATCGTAGACCCTTTCACACAGTTTTTTTTTACAGTGCAGCCAGCACTCTGACCGAACACGCTGAGTTACTGTGCCAGCATCTACTTGACCACCATGAACTCTAACATACAGCACCACACATCAGTTAGATAATAGATGCATAACACTTCTCTTGCGATTTTCTCTGAATTGCCGAAGTAGTGCACTTTACTACTTGCACACTATGTTATATTAATGATCAACTAAAGGTGTACAAAGTTTGAAGCAAATCTGTGATCCCAACGTGGTGGCCTCCCCTTGTGAGTAGGATAATTTAGTTCCAGTCCTGGAAGTTCGTCGACTGTCACTGAGTGACCAAACCTTTCCCTAATGACATTTTATATGTAACTGTTTTATGAGAAAATGCAAGTGATTTGCGATTTTTATACACATCTAATAAACAAAAGTCATTGAAGCCATGTGAGTCAAATAACTCAAATTTCAGTAGTTTTATTAACTTTTCTTCTAATATCAAAATACACCCTATCACCTTTAATAAAACCTGTGGGGTTTGTGATGGTGCTAAAACATGTGATCCAGACTATATTGTTTATTTATTCTAATAATTAACGGTCAGTGTGTTTCAGAACAATAGAAGCAACTTTGTAGCAAGCTGATTGCTTAAATAGTTGTGACACATAGAATCTGTGTAGTGGATTTTAGTTGCATAGCAGACAGTTCTTTGTTAAACAAATATCTGCAAACTTTATTTACTTACCATAAGAATGAACTCTGTACCTGTTGGTGCTATGAGATAGCTGATGCATATACTAGACTGAGCAGATTCACAGGTGGTTCCCTTCTAATGTTAGGAGTTTTTTTGTACCATTAATACCTGCTCTTGAGGGTAACATAAGGCGACATGTCAGGGCAGACGTTCGTTGTCTCACATCAGTGTACAGTGCACGCTGGCTTGTGGATCCGTATGATGTAGGTAGAGATTAATCAGAGTTGTAGTGCGTAAGAAGCGACAATGGCACCACGCTATCTTAGGTAGGCAGCTTTAGATTAATGCACAGCCGCTAACATCATTCAGAACAGATGGACTGCACACCACTACCACACTCTCTGATCCAAGACCATTTTGATCACCCACTTTTTCTTACCACCAACTGTCCGCGATTACAATGTAATTGCTGCTGATGCTTGGTCAATAAAAGCGAATTGAATGGAAATTTCCATTTGTAGTGAGCCAAGAGATCTTCCAGTTTAATCTTAATTAATTTCTGATAGTTTCATACATTAACCGGTCCTTTCAGCCATCAGAATATTCATATGAGGATTATCAAAGTGTAATTGCTGGAACATGCGACTACTCAAGTAATTTGACTTTCAGTTCATCTCTTGACGACTTACTGCAAGATATCCGGAATGTTCTGATAATGGTCTCTCCTGTCGCATCAGTTCTTTATAGGATTGCGGAAACTGTCAGTCAGCGCTGAATGTAGACATACACAAAGATCTTGACTGCTGTTGGGGCTACTCTTCCTTCCTACATGGTTCCTATATCGTAATTAATAACATAACGAGCGATAGTAATGGATGGAAAGAAAGACTTGATTTTTATGACAGTTTATATCGGGACTGTGATACGGATCTGGCGTCATATTACAATTTAAAATCTGAACACGCTTAACCAAACAAACACTGTTTTTTGCATTGTTTCATAAACTTTGTTATGGTTGCTGAACAATTTAGGTTTCGGATTATAAGCGCACTTTCAAGTTCACTTTTGAATGTGGATGTGTGAATCTATCTGTAGTAGAATTTCAGGATTTAATGGTCAAACAAGTCACTATTCCCTGAGAAGAAATTACTGGAATACATCTGTTTTTAACTTGCCACTGTGGGCTTTGTTGAAATGGACTTTTATTTGTGTGGTCGTATCGTTCAAGAATGTGGAGATAGCATGACATTTACGCGTTCTGCTGGAAGTGTTACTGAAGTTCAAGTGCCTTTTGACGGACTGGGTTCGCGTACAGTTGCGCATATTTGAACTCCCGTTAGAAAACAGTTGTGAGCATGTGAACCAAGTTTTAAGTCTATAAGGACGCGTCCTATCGATTCACGAAGAAAAATGGAGAAATGATTATCTGTTGCTTGTTGTGAATGGTATGCGACAAAAGCAGCGCTGACGAAAAGTCGACTAAATACCTACCATTCCAAGGCCACATGTAGTAGCAGGCCATCGTGACAGAGCGGGTCTAGGCACTTCAGCCCATAACCGAGCTGCTGCTATGGTCGCAGGTTCGAATCCTGAATCGGACATAGATGTGTGTGATGTCTTCAGGTTAGTTGATGACCTGAGATGTTAATTCCCATAGTGCTCAGAGCCATTTGAACCATTTGAACCACATGTAGTTGCTGAAAGTTAAACTATAGAGCGTTCGGGCTTCTTGCATGAGTCGTTTGAAAAAACGTCAGCACTTTTCTTTTAGTTGGTTTATTGTCTTTAAAACAAGGAAAATGGCTACCAAGTCATAAATTAATAACGTGACATCACCTAGAACTGAGGCATAAAGCCGTACTTAAACACACGGGAAATGCTGAACCCCTATTGGCTAGTGTGTTAAGCAGCCAATCGTATAATCTCGAGCACTTCTATACTCGCGGTATTTCTAATGTCAGCCAAATCAGATTACCACCAGTAATTTAGGCTAGATATTTAGTAATTCCGAAACTAAATAAAATGTAATGAAAACAAAATACGATTACTTACCACAAAATAAATTACTAATAAATTTAATACTCCATGCTCCTTCTGGCTGCTTTTTACAAACTCAATCTCAAATGTCACAAAGTCCCCTAATGCACAACAACTTTCCCATGCATACATTTACATAGTTTTAATACAATGTCACATTCTCACTTGCGTATGTCCTCCATTCATTCTGTCAGTCTCTCCAAAACACACGCACAACCAAACAACGATGAAATAATAATTTTCCAAAGTATGTTTAATTACATCAGAAATCTGTGGTAATGCAACTAAAACAAATTCCAGAAAATTAGATAATATGAACCTGTTCTCTTGGTTTCAGTTTCAATTTATACTATAGTTGAATACATTACAGTACTTAACTGAGTTTCACAATGCCAGCACGGTTGTTATGTATTTTAGATCAAAATCTCTATCTCCAAAAGTACTGAAGTTATTGATTGGAGATCTTAACAGTATGTCTGTGTTGTTCATAGAATTTGGTATTCTAAGAATGAAAAATATGGATATAATATTTAACAGTACTTCAGATTCATAGAGAGTATGTGTAACGTTTTTGAAGGCAGCGCTAATCAAGTACAGTACACATCTCGCTCGGCCCAGTAGCCAGCGTCAACTGTGCCACTGTGAGAACCAACATCTGCTCTGCCCCCGACTCCGCTGCAAGCTACGCTTTAAATGCAAAATGACAACTTGTAATAATTTGCTACGTTACAACCTGGTGTTTTAAACATACCGCTCTCGTATGCGGCCGCTGCGAGTGGAGTACGGCGTCCCACCCTCTCCCTCCCCCCCCCCCCCCCCAAAAAAAAACTGGTCGAGGCTAAATGCATACTACAGGAAACGGCCATCGGAACTATCTCACAACTCCTCTGTATCTAAGCTGAACGAGACTGTTTCACCGCAGCCACGATTGGTAGAACAAATGCTCCCGGAGGATTCGACTGATCAGCAGCTGCTACAGGATTCTGGAAAGCCAGACACCGATGCAACTTCGCTGGCTCACTCCATACCAGATGACCTACAAGACACGGACATTGCGACTACTTTATCGAGGAAGAATGAGAAGAGACACATTGCGCACCAATCGGCGGAACGTGAAGCTCCCAAACCTCAAGAAACAATGCGTCACATAAAGAAAACGGACGGTGTAGAAAGTACTGACGGACAAGAGGACAACAGGGACATTTTCAATAGCTCTATGTACAGTCGAGACAAGGAAGATGAAAGATGATAGACACGCTGATCCAGTGGAAGGAGAGAAAGGATGGAAGGCCCAACGGTTTACAGTGATGGTCCACCCAGACAGACATCTGGTGCATGCAACAAATATCGACCTTCAGCTAGGATGGACTGGAAAATTTACATGGAGGACGAATTGATACCTCGATCAGCACACTGCAAATGGTTATTGATCACAGAAATGATGATGAAAGTATCCTTGAAGTGCATCTGGGATCGCTGAGATAAATTCCAGTGGATGATTTGCCCCGATAAAATTAACAGGAAAGTGTTTTTCAATATTAAATTAGTGTTTATGCCTTTGTATAGAATTTGTTTCTCTCACTATGGGACGCCGCCAACAAAGAACGTCACAGATAAATAATATCACTATTTTGAATATTAACAGGATTTGGAGTTCACTAAAATTGTCTGCCTTGAAAGATTTCTTGTATAATACCTAGACAGACATTACCTGATTCCATGAAGTACTGGTCCACGAATTTAATTTTCCGGGTTATAGTGAAATCCTAAAAGTGGCTTTTAAAAACGAGTGTGGAACCCTCAAATTTTGCAGAAAACGGGTACCTGTAGTGACTTTTGTGTCGTTTGGAATCCAGTCGGGTATCTCGTAAAACTTATGACACGACTGCTGTCAGTGTTTATGCCCGCTCTGGTAGCAGCTCCAGAGGGCAGAGGGGCCAAGGCTAGTTTCTTAACCAATGAAATTGTTCATCAGTTAAAAGGAAATCCAGATAATATTATCATAGCTGGAAACTGGAACTGTCTACTGAAGTCAAAAGATCAAACCGCTAACTTTAATTTCTCGCAAGTACTGAGTGATCGTGTAACGCCTTTACGGCTAAACGACGCTTAGATAGTGTTATACCCCACATCGGTTAAATTCTGATAAATGAAGAATCTTGCAGCCAGTACAATTCACAGAATTTATGTATCCGAGATTTAAACACAGTGTGTATCTTCAATAGACACGATTCCATCCAGTTTTTCTTACCGCTGTGAAGTCCATTGCAGAATAGATCTAGTCAGGTAAAAACCTTCTAGGCACGTGGGCTCTGCTAACTAAATGTGAGTGTACTGAACGACGGAACTTTAGACGAATTCATACAAGCGACCTGGAACGCGTGTCTTATAATGAGACCCCGATACGGTCTACCCATTGTGGACCAAACTCGCCACAAGAAAACCGAGGTTGACATTGACTGAATATGGCAAAGAAAGGGCGAAACTTCTGAAACGCAGAATAGAACTTTATCAGTCTTGCTTGAGTGAGCTTTTTGATCGCCCTGTCTTGTACAGTGAGCTCTTCACGCAAATAACGAAAATGAAAGCAGTTTTAACAAAGCTGAAAAAGCAACAGCTTGACGATTTGAAGATGTAGTTCAGATCGCACTTGATAGTAGCAGATGAAAGTGCCTCTCTGTATCATCTTATAAGGCAGATGAAGAATACAAAGAAGACCTTCATAAAGGAATTGCGTGCTACGAATACAAGGACATGCTCTTCGAGCGGAAAACAATAATTACAGAAGTTCATCGGTATTTTCAGGACTTATATATTAAAAAGGATTCCACCGTGTAATCTGCAGAGATGCAACTCGAAGGCACAGACAACATAGTCACTGCAACTGGCAGCGGAGCGTTACTGACAATATTTTCCAGTGTTGATATTCTGGTTATCATCAAATCCTCTCCACTGAACAACACTCCTCGGCCTGACAGCTACTGCAGTACAAACTTTCCACAATTATCTCCAACAAGAATCATGGGAGATAGAGCATAGTACAGAAAATATTTCTTATAAGTTTCAGGCATTCATGAATATTTTTAAATGTTATTTTGATTTTGCTTTTCCATTGAAAGCCAAAACAACACAAACCACTAAAAGCAACAAGTGGATTACTAGTGGTATAAGGAAATATTGTGCTAGAAAACGGTAGCTTCACAATATTGCAAGAAGCTACAACACATCTCAGGAGTTTGATAGTTACTTTAAAAACTATAAATCTATCTTAAATAACATAATAAAGGAGGCAAAGAAACGAGACAATGACAAATACATAGAAGCTGCTTCAAACAGAACCAAAGTAATCTGGCAAGTTGTAAAAAAAGAAACCAAATCTTACAAAAGTAGAGTTAATAATATAGTATTAAAGGCTGGCTTGGAAAACATTAATAACCCACAGGAAGTAGCTAATATGTTTAATAACTATTTTATAAATGTAATGGAGAAACTATTACAACACACTTCTAATAAACAGCATACAGAAGCAGGGAAAAAAGTCTCAAGCAGATCAATGTTTCTGTACCCAACAAATGTAGAAGAAGTACAGGTTACAATAAAAAGTCTCAAAATGAAACACTCTGCAGGTGTAGATGATAGACCTGTTTTCATTATAAAGAAGTGTGGGGACATGGCTACTGAGTCCTTACCCACCCATGTAACCTATCTTTTGCTACAGGAAATTTTCCTTCATTTTTGAAAATAGCAAAAGTAAAGCCATTATCCAAGAAAGGAAACAAAGTTTATATTTCCAACTACAGACCACTTGCACTTCTGTCTGTTATCTCAAAAATATTACAAAGGCTTTTCAATAAGAGGCTAACAGTCTTCTTAGAGGTAAATGACATTCTGTCAGAATCTCAACATGGATTTAGAGCAAACCACTCAACCGAATCTGCAGTTCACTCCTTTCCATTAGAGGCCCTGATAGCATTAGACAACAAAAAACTTACCATGGGCATATTTTTAGATTTGTCAAAGGCATTTGACACCATAAATCATGACAAATTGCTATACAGGCTAGAAAATCTTCGCATTAGGGGAACAGCTAACAACTGGCTCAGCTCTTATCTTAAGAAAAGGGAACAATATGTGTAAATAGATCAAGAAAGGGACAATGTCATTAGGAAATATAATTCCAAGCTACTGACTTACAAATATAGAGTGCCACAAGGATCAGTAATGGGTCCTGTTCTGTTCTTACTCTACGTAAATTACCTAAACATAAACAATGACAGCAGTAAAATATTTCAATCTGCTGATGATGTGAGTGTTCTAATTACAGGAAACTCAGAAGAAAATATTGTAAAAAACATAAAAGAAGCCACTGACAGGCTAACATGTTACTTTGATGACAATGGCTTAATAATAAACACTGAAAAAACTGTAGCTATGGATATAAACACAGCACAAACAAAAATTCTGATATCACCCAATCTAGAGCTATGCAGACAGACAATTGCCAAAACAGCCTGTACCAAATTTCTTGGACTTCATCTACAAGACAACTTGAAATGGATAGCACATATTGAGCAAATGAACAAAACAATTAAGTACTTCTTTTTTTGTGCTGCGTACATTAAAAAATTGTACTAGATACAACACCATTCAGTATGTATATTATGCAGTTGTGCACTCTCACCTCAGGTATGGGCTTATGTTCTGGGGAAATTCTGGAGATGCCATCAAAACATTCAAAATCCAAAAAAAAAAAAATTATAAAAATAATGGAAGGTGTAGATAATAGCAAATCATGTCGACCATTTTTTCAAAAAAAGGATGATCCTGCCAATTCCTTGCATATATATACTTGAAAATATAAGGTATTTAAAGCAAAACTTACATACAAAAAGACCACTCATCACTCAAAATCACACAATACACAGCTATGATACAAGACAAAAACTGGATGTACATGTTCAAAGCGCCGACACAAAGTTATTTCAAAAAAGCATCATCCATCCTAGTATCAAATTATCTTGCCAGATACCAGTAAACACATACAAAACATTGGTCACTTCAAATCTAAACTGAAGTCATACTTGGTTGATCACTGCTTTTACACAGTAAATGAATACCTACAAAAATAAATTTTTGTGTGTTTACCCAATGTAGTCTTATTCAGAAGAACATTTGTATTTTATCTCTCTGTATATAGTGTAACAACATTTATTTAAGTATTCATAATTAATTGATATATTTATGTGTTTTATTATGTACAAAGATACATTATATGTAAAACTGTTAATATTAACAAAAAAAATCCAAATATCTATAGCACATTGTGCAGCTGTAGATGAAAATGGATCAATAAATCAAATCCTCCAGGATGTAGAACATGTCAGAAAAACAACAATACATGACAAATATTTACAACTCTCTAGTATTGTATACATGGAAGAATCCTGGAGATACTAAAAGGTATCAGATAGATTATATAATGGTAAGACAGAGATTTAGGAATCAGGTTTTAAATTGTAGGACATTTCCAGGGGCAGATGTGGACTCTGACCACAATCTATTGGTTATGACCTGTAGGTTAAAACTGAAGAAACAGCAAAAAGGTGGGAATTTAAGGACATGGGATCTGGATAAGCTGAAAGTACCAGACGTTGTACAGAGTTTCAAGGAGAGCATAAGGGAACAATTGACAGCAATGGGGGAAAGAAATACAGTAGAAGAAGAATGGGTAGCTCTGAGGGAAGAAGTAGTGAAGGCAGCAGAGGATAAAGTATGTAAAAAGACGAGGGCTGCTAGAAATCCTTGGGTAACAGAAGAAATATTGAATTTAATTGATGAAAGGAGAAAATATAAAAATGCAGTAAATGAAGCAGGCAAAAAGGAATACAAACGTCTCAAAAATGAGATCGACAGGAAGTGCAAAATGGCTAAGCAGGGATGGCTAGAGGACAAATGTAAGGATGTAGAAGCTTATCTCACTAGGGGTAAGATAGATACTGCCTACAGGAAAATTAAAGAGACCTTTGGAGAGAAGAGAACCACGTGTATGAATATCAAGAGCTCAGATGGCAACCCAGTTCTAAGCAAAGAAGGGAAGGCAGAAAGGTGGAAGGAGTATATAGAAGGTTTATACAAGTGCGATATACTTGAGGACAATATTATGGAAATGGAAGAGGATGTAGATGAAGACGAAATGGGAGGTAAGATACTGCGTGAAGAGTTTGACAGAGCACTGAAAGACCTGAGTCGAAACAAGGCCCCCGGAGTAGACAACATTCCATTAGAACTACTGACAGCCTTGGGAGAGCCAGTCATGACAAAACTCTACCAGCTGGTGAGCAAGATGTATGAGACAGGTGAAACACCCTCAGACTTCAAGAAGAATATAATAATTCCAATCCCAAAGAAAGCAGGCGCTGACAGATGTGAAAATTACCGAACTATCAGTTTAATAAGTCACAGCTGCAAAATACTAACGCGAATTCTTTACAGACGAATGGAAAAACTGGTAGATACGGACCTCGGGGAGGATCAGTTTGGATTCCGTAGAAATTTTGGAACACGTGAGGCAATACTGACCTTACGACTTATCTTAGAAGAAAGATTAAGAAAAGGCAAACCTACATTTCTAGCATTTGTAGACTTAGAGAAAGCTTTTGACAATGTTGACTGGAATACTCTCTTTCCAATTCTAAAGTCGGCAGGGGTAAAATACAGGGAGCGAAAGGCTATTTACAATTTGTACAGAAACCAGATGGCAGTTATTAGAGTCGAGGGGCATGAAAGGGAAGCAGTGGTTGGGAAAGGAGTGATGATGGTCGAAGTAGAGAGGATATAAAATGTAGACTGGCAATGGCAAGAAAAGCGTTCCTGAAGAAGAGAAATTTGTTAACATCCAGTATAGATTTAAGTGTCAGGAAGTCGTTTCTGAAAGTATTTGTTTGGAGTGTAGCCATGTATGGAAGTGAAACACGGACGATAACTAGTTTGGACAAGAAGAGAATAGAAGCTTTCAAAATGTGGTGCTACAGAAGAATACTGAAGATAAGGTGGATAGATCACGTAACTAATGAGGAGGTATTGAATAGGATTGGGGAGAAGAGAAGTTTGTGGCACAACTTGACTAGAAGAAGGGATCGGTTGGTAGGACATGTTTTGAGGCATCAAGGGATCACAAATTTAGCATTGGAGGGCAGCGTGGAGGGTAAAAATCGTAGAGGGAGACCAAGAGATGAATACACTAAGCAGATTCAGAAGGATGTAGGTTGCAGTAGGTACTGGGAGATGAAGAAGCTTGCACAGGATAGATTAGCATGGAGAGCTGCATCAAACCAGTCTCAGGACTGAAGACAACAACAACAACAGTATTGATTCCATGAATTGAGCTGTTGGTTTGAAAAAGTGATATATTTTTAATGAAAAATTTCATTAAGGAATAAATATACTGGGAAGCAGTAGTTAGTATCCCTAGTTCCCTAAACAGGCTTCTGAAGGATGTTCTTGAGTTCACACCACATATAACTCTTACTGCACCTTTTTGTGCCTGGAAAACTTTAGCTTGGCTTGATGAACTGCCCCAAAAAATTATCCCATATAACATTATGGAATGAAAGTAAGCATAGTATGCCAGTTTTTACATTTTTATATCCCCTATGTCTGACACAATTCGCACTGCAAATAGAGATTTGTTAAGGCACTTCAGCAATTCTGTGGTGTGCTCCTCCCAGTTGAATTTATTGTCAAGCTGTAATCCAAAGAATTTAACACTGTCCACTTTTTCTATCTGCTTCTCATCGTATGTTAGGCATATACTCGTGGGACACCCCTTACAAGTTCTGAACTGCATGTAGTGTGTTTTTCAAAGTTTAGTGACAAAGAATTGGCTAGGAACCAGTGATTAATGTCGATAAATATTTTATTAGCTGACCTTTCTAAGACTACACTTGATTTGCTATTTATTGCAATGTTTGTATCATCGGCAAACAAAACAAACTTGGCTTCTGGTAATTTTACTGGTCATTGATACACACAAGAAAAAGTAAGGGCCCTAAAATGGAACCTTGTGGGACCCCACATGTAATTAGTTCCCAGTTTGATGATGCCTGATAGCTTGACACATGTCTTTTTCCCAATAACACCCTTTGTTTCCTGCCAGAGAAATAAGATTTGAACCATTTTGCAACATTTCCTTTTACACTATAATATTCTAATATACTTACAAGGATATTGTGATTTACATAGTCAAATTCCTTTGACAGATCACAAAATATACCAGCTGCCTGCAATTTTTTATCTAATGAATTAAGCATATTTTCACTGGAAGTGTAGATAGCCTTCTCAATATCAGAACCCTTTAGAAATCTGAACTGTGACTTTGACAGTATGTTGTTTGAGATAAGATGGTTATAAATATGAATGTACATCACTTTTACTAAAAATTTTGAGAATGCTGGCAAAAGTTAAATTGAACAGAAATTTTATGCTATTTCTTTATCTCCCTTCTTAAACAGTGGCTTAACTTCAGCATATTTCAACCACTCAGGAAATATTCCACTGATAAATGTCTGGTTACACATTTAATATGTTACTTAACTCAGAATCACATTCTTTAATTAACTTTGTTGATATTTCATCATACCTACTAGATGTTTTTGATTTTAAAGATTTTATGATGGATATTATTTCTGCTGGGGTAGTGACGGTCAAATTTATATTATGGAAGTTACTTGAAATGTCTGGTCTGAAGTATTCCATAGCAGCATCTACAGAACCTGACAACCCCATCTTGTCAGTAACAGTTATAAAGTGTTTGTTAAAAAGTTCTGCAGCACTATACACATCTGTCACCAATGTATCATTTACTCTTAATGCTATTTGTCCCTCTTTATGTCTGGTTCTACTGGTCTCCTCCTTCACTATATCCCATACAGTCTTTATTTTGTTATCTGATATGACTATCTTTTCCTTGTAATATATTTTCTTTGAAGTCCGTATTAGTCTTTAATATTTTGCAGTACTTCTTGTAATGTGCTATAGCATCAACATCAGAACTGTTTCGGATTGACAGATACAGTTTTCTTATTATTTTACAAGATACTCCTATTCCTTGAGTAATCCATGGCTTCTTTGTAGACTTCGCTGGTGTCAACTTACAGACAGTTTGATCTACTGGGTAACAGACTATGGTCCATATGAAGAATTTAAGTGCAATGCTGAGGAGTTCGACACATCTGGATTTGCTACTGATAATCCTTACAGAATAATACCTGAGAGCAAGAGAGTTATCAGACTGCTGAAATATGATGCAAATGGCTCGCGGATTGTGGAGTTTGTGGGGCTCAGATCGAAGATGTACGCATCCCGTGTAGATGCAGGTGCAACCCAGAGAAGGGCTGAGGGTGTTTATCATGCAGCCTCATGGTGGCTAACGATCAGTGATAGTAAGTAGTGTTTGTTTTCTGATGATGAACACCCTCATATCGTGCAGGAAGTAATCTTTTGATCAGAGGGCCATGAGTTGCATACTGCATTGCAACAGCAAGTCAGTCTGTCATGTCAAGACGACAAACACTTCATCTGCGTGGATGGTTCCGGTCTCTCCTGCTCCCACATTATTCACTTGAATGATTTGTGTGTGTGTGTGTGTGTGTGTGTGTGTGTGTGTGTGTGTGTGTGTGTGTGTGTTTGTGTGTGTGCGCGGTCATGTTCATGTGTGTTTGGAACATATAAATGTAGCGTCTGTCATAGTTTTGTGGATGTATGTGCATGTACGGAAGTGAACTGTATATACTCTGACAAATAGAAATTGCAACATCAAGAAATAATAATCTAACTAATTATACTTCTGGAATACATTTGTCTACCTAACATATTTAAGTGATTAACATTACAAGATCACAGGTTAATGTAAGTGTGAGAAAAGTCATTGAAAATGTGACATGCTGGTACATTAATAACCAGTGTAACCACCAAAAGGTTAAATGTAAAAATTCAAATTTGTGGGATGGAGTTCCATGCCTGTGTCACTTGTTTGGTCAATACAGGGTCACTCAATGCCATTCGTGGATTATGGTGCATTTGTTGTCCAATGATGTCCCATATGTGCTTGATCAGAGACAAATCTAGTGATTTAGCATAATAAGGCAACATGTCAGTACACTGTGGATCATATTGGGTTACAATAACGGTATGTGGACGAGTGTTATCCTATTGCAAAACACAGCTTAGTATGCAATTCACGAATGGCGGCATAACTGGTCAAACCACCAGACTGACGTACAAATTTGCAGTCAGCATTCATAGGATATCTAAGAGAGTGCACCTGTTGTCATGGAAAATCATAGCCCAGACCATAACTTCAGGTGTAGATTCAGTGTGTCTCGCATGCAGACAGGTTGGTTGCTGGCCCTTAGGTGGCCTCCTTCCTAACAACCCAAGGATATCACTGACACTGTGACAGAATCAGGTTTCATCAGAAAACACAAAAGACCTTCACCCTGCTCTATAATCATCATTGTGGCCAGAAAAAAATCCTGGAAGAACAGTGCCAATGATGACTGAAGAGAATCATTCAACATCACAGGTGTGCTATCCTTCCACAAATTTCTGCAGATTTCAATGCTGGGTGATCAATAAATATCAGCATGTGAATCATTCAATGGAACATCATCGATATGAGCTTTCAGAGACAAAGGCCTGTTTGTATACCATTGATGACTGCACAACCCAAAGCTTTACATCTCACCTTGGCCCATCAACGCTGACACTAGGCTGTTGATGACTGGAAACATGTTGCCTGGTCAGACGAGTCTTTATTTCAAATTATATTGAGGGGATGGATGTGTATGGCATGTACACAACCTCATGAATCCATGGACCCTACATATCAGCAGGAGACTGTTAAAGCTGGTGGAGGATCTGTAATGGCATGGGGCATATGTAGTTGGAGTTATATGGTACCCCTGATATGTCTAGATACAGCTCTGACAGGTGACATGTACAAAGCATCCTCTCTGATCACCTGCATCGATTCATGACTATTGTGCTTTCCAGCAGACTTGGGCCATTCCAGGAGGACAATGCGACATTCCACATGCCCAGAATTGCTACAGAGTGACTCCAGGAACACTCTTCTGAGTTTAAACACTTCTGCTGCCCACCAAACTCCCAAGTCATCAACATTATTGAGCATATCTGAGATGCCTTGCAACATGCTGCTCAGAAGAGATCTCCACCCCCTCGTACACTTAGGGATTTATGGACAGTGCTGGAGGATTCATGTTGTCAATTTCCTCCAGCACTACTTCAGACATTAGTCAAGTCCATGCCACAACATGGTGGGGCACTTCTGCATGCTCATGGGGGCCCTACATGATATTAGGCAGGTGTACTAGTTTCTTTGCCTCTACGGTGTATATTAAAAACAATTCTTGATATCTCCCCAGTTAGAGAATGCTGCTGATTTTTGTAGACTAACTGTACTGTTAATTTCAAGCTTCTGGATTCTTCCAGTTAAATATGAATTCAACCATTTGTGCACTGTCCCACTCATACCACAATACTTGAACTTATCTAGAAGAATCTCATGGTTCACACAGTCAAAAGCCTTTGAGAGACCACAAAAATTCCCATTGGGATTCAGAGCATTTAATATTTGATCAGAGAAAGCATATATAGCATTTTCTGTCAAAAGCCTTTGTGAAACTAAACTGAAATTTTTTGTTAGTACTTCATTTTCACAAATATGTGAAGCTACTGTTGAATACATTATTTTCAAGAATTTTCGATAAAGCTGTAAGAAGTGAGATTGGGTGGTAACTCTTAGCATCAGACCTGTCCTCCTTTTTGTGCCATGGTTTAACAGTGGCATATTTCAGTCTATCCAGAAAAGTGACCTGTTTCAGTTAGCTACTACATATGTGGCTGAGAATCCTAATTATCTGTTGGGAACAATCTTTAAGTACTCTATTAGAAATGCCACTAACTCCGTATGAGAATTTACTTTTGAGTGAATTTATTACTTTTGTAATTTCACTAGGAGAGGTAGGTTGAATTTCAGTTTTATCAAATTGTATAGGTATTGCCTCTTCCAATATGGCCTTGCAATTTCTTATGAACAGCTGGATTCTATTTTCTCTACAGATTTTAAAAAAGATAATTAAAATATTTTCTACTTCTGACATTTATTAACAAACTTTTCATTGAGTTTGATACAAATACAATCTTCCAATTTTCTTATTTCCCCTGTTCACCTTTTAAGAATATTTCAAACTGTTTTAATTTTACTATCAAACATGCTAATCTCAGACATAATGCACATATGTCTGGACTTTTTAATAACTTTTCTTAATACAGTGCAGTAGTTTTTTAAATGTTTGACTCTTTCTGAATAATTACTCCTTCTAGCTATAAGATACAGTTCCCTTTCCTGTTTACAATATTTTTTTACCCCTTTAGTGAGCCATGGCTTTTTAGATATATGTCACTGTTTTCTGAGGGAAACTGTTTTCAAATATCCACACAACTGTATCATGAAACAGGTTAAATTTCAAATTAGCATCAGGTTTCTGTAACCTCATCCCAGTCTAACTATTGCATGCTTTCCCTAAAATTTGCATCTGTTAAATCATTAATTGAATGCACTATTTTCGAGAACTGTTTTGCATTACAGTATGGAGCTACATCAGATACAGTAACTAGCTGTGCACCATGATCAGAAAGACTATTCTTAACAGGAAAATATTTTATTTGCTTAAATTTACCTTGTCATATAAAAACATTATCTATCAGTGTGCTGCTTTCCTCTTCTACCTAAGTAGTAAAATCAAAATCAATAACTGATGTTAAATTGAAAGAAGCAATTAATACTCCAAGGTCATTCTATCTATCTACCAGACTCTTTCAGAAAATTTACATTGAAACCCCACAACAATAATTTATGGGTATATATAAATTTAAGTTTTATATTCAACCATCTCTCTGTACTAAAAAACTGTTAATAAAAATTATATGTATTGCAAAAAGTTGTTGGCAAAGAAAAGTTATTTTTAAGAAACCTGGTAGCTATTCCTTTCACTGTGGTTAGCTGACCAAGAATCACAAGGCTCACACAGCTGATCTACAGAAATAAAAGGGGAGAAGGACTAGATTTCTCACCTTTCTTAAGTGTTCCTATCGGCCTAGATCAATTGGGGGAGAGTGACCTTGTTTTAGATCATTATCTGAGCCCGAATTGGTACAGTGAATATGTGACCTTAATTGTCCCATTATTTTTATGTCACAACATTGTCCTACAGGCGTGGGTGAGCTTTGAAGAACATGTGACAGGTATCAGGTTATATCTTGACCTTGAATGTATCATACACAATTGCACATGAGTGACTTCGGGAAAGACCATTATCAGGATTTTAACTGGTATCACTTTGGAAAACCTAAAAATTCACTAAAAAATTGGAAAATGGTAAGGCTGCATATTTTGATGATATGGGGAAGGAACAAAATAAATATTTCAGTACCAAAACAAAATGTATTGCTTCATTAAGTTTTCCACTTTGATTTGATCCTGGTTGATGAAATTACTCCTAATACATGTCACTCGCATCCTCTTTGAGACTGACTGTAATATGTAGAGGTCTCAGTCCAATACAGCTTGAGGCCTCATTATATGATGCACAGATGGATAAAGCTTCCAATGGGCTGTTGGTGTTGCAATGTGGGGAGGCTAACCAGCTGCTACTAACACTGGTCCAAAAATGTTCACTTTTTCCATTTACAGAAATGAAAGTAGCTGTACTTTATAGATTTAGATGTGCTAAACAAGAATATCAAGGTTAAAATTGTGTCCTAGGGTTATATTAAATGAGATGTTTATGTTTCACAGTCACACTTATGGGACATTATGAGAGCTACACGCAAGGAATTGTGTCAAGTGAGTGAGATGAGTGCTTCAGTACCATGTGCCAACACTGCTTTACATCATGACTCATGTGTGCACCATGAAGTTGCATGAGAATTACCAAATATAGAAAACAGATGTGATAGTTATTGTCGCTTGTCTTTTACTGTTACTGGAACAAGTGCCATGGCAGTTAGCAGTGAATGAATGTGAGGTGAAGTGCTGCAATTGAAGAATTGTGTCATTGTGCACATTTATGCTTGCCCAAAAATGCTCCACACTATCAATAACAAACCAGGTAACTTTTGTTACATTAGTGCAGGTGTTATTTGTGGTTCAAGAAGGTGACAATTGACTGAAGCAGTGAAACAACCATATGCCTTGGGTTTCAGTGTTGAGTTGGAGGTCAAGATAAATTTTGGGCTCCATGCATATATATACCTCATGTTCATCTGCACTGAATGCTTGGATGCATGGTAAAAACATCTCCATGAAATTTGGTGTGCCTGTGCATGATATCATATCTGCTATTTTCCTGTGGCTCATGGCAAAGAATTGTCAGTTCCTGTTCCCCCAGATGTAACACCCTCAAGTACTGATAGCAATGACACTGAACCAACACATACAGCCAATAAAGTGTAGTTGTCCACCAATGGCACTGACACTACATTTACACCAACTTTGTCATCTGGAGAGCCACACACAATCACACAGTGTGAACTCAGCTATGTGATTAAGAATTTAGTTCTACTGAAGTGTAAAGCTATACTTTGGCCCCATGGCTGCAGCAGTGGAATCTCCTTGATGACACAATATGTGTATTTGTGTTTTGGAAGAGCCAGAAAAAATTTGAGTGTAATTTCAGTATGGAAGGTGCCATTACTTTGATGGTTTGCTGGACGACCTGAACATTACTTACAAATTGGACAGGTGGAAACTCTTTACAGATGGTTCAAAGACAAGCCTGAACATAGTACTGCTGCAATGTAGTAATGAAATGCCATCCATGCCTGTCATATATGCTGCCTTAGTTAAAGAAAATTATACCATGTTGAAAGCAATTAAACACTTTGTTACTTACAGTAAGCATGAGTGACTGGTACATGGAGATTTCAAACTCATTGCAATGCAGCTGGATTTGTAAGAGGATTACATTCATTATTGTTGCAACCTGTGTGAATGGGACAGTCACATTATAGAAAAATGCTACCCACAGAGGAAATGGCCTCCACAAACAGCACTGGGTTAGAAATAATGCCAAAGAACCTCTAGTTAAATCTTTGCACATTAAGTTGGGACTCATTACAGTTTTTGTTAAGGCTATGCACAGGAATGAAACAGCATTTCAGTATTTGTGTCAGATGTTTCCATGACTCAGCACAGAGAAGATCACGTATGGGATATTCATTAGTCCACAGATATGTCAACTGTTGGAGGATATATACTTTGAGCCCACTGTAACTTCTGGTTAGCTGCATGTATGACATTATTTTTGTAATGTGACAACATTGCTCTTCGGAAACAGGAGAGGCAAAAATTACAGGGACCTTGTGGATGAACTCATTCATGCTTATAATATCACTGGCTGCAACATGACCCTGAACATGGACTTCCTTTACCCCCACCTTGATGTGTGCATTCGGTTCAGATTGTGATGAGCATGGTGAATGGTTCCGCCAGAAAACACCACTCACAAGATGCAGCAAAGAAATGATGTGAAGAAACTAGGCAAGTTCAATTAATGAATACATCCAATTGATTATGGTAATAATAAAATTGGATCAAATGGCTCTGAGCATTATGGGACTTAACTTCTGAGGTCATCAGTCCCCTAGAACTTAGAACCAATTAAACCTAACTAACCTTAGGGCAGCACATACATCCATGCCCGAGGCATGATTCGAACCTGCGACCGTAGTGGTCACGCGATTCCAGACTGTAGCGCCTAGAACCACTCGGCCACCACGGCCGGCTGGTAATAATACACATGAAACATAAAGTCCCAACTTACTTGTAACTCTGAGCTAGGAGACAATTTTAATCATGATATTCATGTTCAGGTCATCAAAATCTACTTTGGTATCTGCAAAAAATCCACTGTGGACCAGTGTGCCTACACTGGTATGATGACCACACAGGCAAAACAGATATTGCAGACAAATATGTACAGACATTACTTATCCATTTGGCCTCAACCTTTGTTTGTGCATTATTAGTCTCATAGTTGAAAGTTCCTGGCAGATTAAAACCATGTGCCGGGCCAAGACTCAAATTTGGGACCTTTGCCTTTCACGGGCAAGTGCTCTACCAACTGAGCTACCCAAGCACGACTCATGTCCCATCCCCACAGCTTTACTTCTGCTAGTAACTCGCAGGAGAGCTTCTGTAAAGTTTGGAAAGTGGGAGGCGAGGTACTGGCAGAAGTACAGCTGTGGGGAGGGGGCGTGAGTCGTGCTTGGGTAGCTCAGTTGGTAGAGCACTTGCCCGCGAAAGGCAAAGGTCCCGAGTTCGAGTCTTGGCCCAGCACACAGTTTTAATCTGCCAGGAAGTTTCATATCAGCACACACTCCACTGCAGAGTGAAAATCTCATTCCAGTCTCATAGTTATTAGCAATTCTAGTATCACGGTCTTTTGTCACTCAAGAATATTCAGCTGATGTGTGAAAAGACATTTCATGTCAAAAGTAGTGAAAATAAGTGACAGAAAATCTACTGTGAACAAATAACTGAGTAGTATAGTTTACAATGATTATTGATTCCAAGCAAAACTGCAGCTCATATCTATCAGTATGCACCATTGTTAAAAACAATGATAGTTTGGAATCACAAATTACTAGTATTACATAAAACTATATTGGTGTAACATGGAAAAACATTTAACTGAGACATTGATTCAGGTGTCACTACGAAGAGCTTTCAGAATACTACAAGGACCCAAAGTGGGACTATAAAAATATTCGCCAAAATATGAGTGAAAATTGATATTAAACCAAAAATTATAAAAAATGAAAGATGTCATCTCACATGATTTGTAAATACGTTCAGAATTATAGCAAACACACATCAGAGGAAAGCTTGTGTCAAAAAAATCAAAAAAGCCTAACAAGTGCAGTCACAAGC
This sequence comes from Schistocerca gregaria, assembly GCF_023897955.1. NCBI lineage: Eukaryota > Metazoa > Arthropoda > Insecta > Orthoptera > Acrididae > Schistocerca > Schistocerca gregaria. The sequence continues at coordinate 852,803,865 of NC_064931.1, read as the reverse complement.
AAATGCAAGAGCTATGGCAGCACTGAAAAGGAAATGAAAAAACATCGCAAATCGATCATGTAGTCAGTCCATCAGGCATAAGGTGGTCAGCAACAGTCCACACTTGTAACCATTATACTACACTATATAACCATTATATTCAAGGGATTGATAATTAAATTATATATTAATACAAAACACTTGTTATGATTTTCTCCTGACATTTTTATAAAAAATTTATTATGCAGACTCAAACTGCACACACAGAATTTTTTTAAATCCTGGGTCTGGAAGAGAGGAAGCATGTTTTCCACACCCAGTATACACATTTACCTTAGCTGTTCATTTAATCATCAGAGAAAATAGAGAACACCCAATCAGAATAGCTGATACAGGATGTTGGTTACGTACATACAAATATGCAATCATTTCAGATGATTTATCACCATGATGACACAGCAATTCACCTTAGAGTATGTTACCCTGCTATTGAATGAGTAATAACATTACCAGAAAGCCATGAATGTGTTGTCTTAAACAGACTAGAATGGTTTACTGTTATTTCAACTGCTGGCTCCACTGAATTAACTGAATATGGTATAAATATTTCATGACATTGTGAATCTGGTGCTTAACTTATAAGGTACCAGTATGAAAAGTTCAAAATGCAGGACATTTCCACACTCCCAGACCTACAGACTGTTTTTCTCTTGTGGCATATGTGACTACTTATAAGTACCTGGGCGACCTTGATTCTTTATCTTGTGGAAGTAGGCGCAGCTGGATGCTACAGGCTTATTTTGCAAAATTTAATTTACTGGCCTATAGGAATGAATAGGTAGAAGAGTAATTTGTCGCAATCAGTTTCTGATTTTAACAATGGAATGATCTCTGGGCCTGAGGATGGTACTGAAGCTGGATGTCTCCATTTGTATACATCCGTTACTGATGGAACCCCACTTTTATCAGCTGTTCTGGACTTGACGTGAAGGTGTCTATGGCATCACGAGAACTTTTCTGATGTATATGGTGAGAGAGTTAGTTGAGTTTAAATCAGAATGCAGTACATTATAGAAAGCCACACTGCTAGCCACACGGTCGAACATAACACACTGCTTTCAAGTGGGAAGGTGTGCCGGTCCACAACATGAATCCGCACGGCAGATTAGTGCCGAGGTCCAGTGAGCTGGCCAGCCTGTGGATGGTTTTTAAGGCGGTTTCCCATCTACCTCAGCAAATGCAGGCTAATTCCCCTTATTCCACCTCAGTTACACTATGTCGGCAATTGCTGTGCAATCACTGTCTCCACGTATGCGTACACGACAATTACTCTACCACGCAAACATTTGGGGTTACACTCGTCTGGTATGAGACATTCCCAGGGAGGTCCACTGGGGGCCGAACCACACAATAACCCTGGGTTTTGTGTGGAGCAGTGGTGAGGTGGGTGGGTGGACTGCTGTGGCCTATTGTGAGGTTGTGAACCACTGGAGGCTACAGCGGGATGAAGCCTCTTCTTCGTTTCTATGTCCTCGGTTCAATACGTACATATATACATTATAGAATAGTCCATTTGATGGCATAGGAGGCTAGAATATCACAAAGGCCAGTGGGTGTAGCAAGTTTCCAGACAAACTGTAGGTTCAGAGCCTAATAATGAAAATGCATATATCTGAAAATAGTTCAGTAACCACTGACAACTAGTGGAAATGACGAGTCAGTTGCTTTCTCTTGTCAAGGATGGGAGAGAGGTCCTAGTGGCCAGATGGATGAAGGACATGGTAATTAATTCAGGTAGAACCACAAACTGGGCCAACTTTGGCTCATTTTTTCCGGTTTTTCAAGATTAAAGTTTATGATGTCCTTCACTTTTGTTTACAAAAATGAAAAAATAAATCTGTGATAAAAATTAGAGTTTTATGAGTACATTTTGAAGTAGAGTGCAAAATTAATCATTATTGCTTCGAAAAGTTTTTTTCCCTAAATTGGCTAATGCTGCTAATAATTATCAGCCAGTATCATTGCTTACAGCATTTTCAAAAATCTTCAAGAAAGTAATGTGCTCAAGAGTGGTTAGCCATTTCAACAGTAATGGGATACTTAGTAAATCACAGTTCGAATTTCAAAAATGCTGTTCTGTTTTTTCTTCATTCATTTTCATTTTATTTTTGATGAATCAATCTTTAATGTTTTGGAAGAGTACATCTGTTTCTTGGAGTGATTCTGCAGCAGTTCTTTCTTTGGCAAAAAGGGTGGTGTCATCAGCAAACTGTAACATATTGTTGTTATAACCCATATTATTAATGAACAGGAGAGGCCCTATGACGGATCCTTGGGGTACTCCATATTCCAGCTTTTGTTCTTGTGATGTTGCTCCATGAATTGATACCACTTGTCTCCATTTTTCCAGGTAAAACTGAAAAGTTGCCAGAACAACACCTCTGACACCGTAACACTTCAATTTATTGTACAGTATCTTGTGGGAAATGCAGTCAAATTCCTTGCTAAGATGACAGAGTGTCAGTGCCACACTTTCTCTGTCTTTGAACCTTTGCCTTATTTTTCTGGTTAAGTCCAGTGCTGCCATAAACGTTGACTTTCCCTTGCAAAAACCATGCTGTGTGTCCTGGAAGAACTTATTTACTTCAAAATAATTCTGTAACTGGAGTTTCATAACAGACTCCTTGACTGTAGCTAGAATAGGAATGATAGAAATTAGTCTGTAGCTGGACACTTCACACGCGTCACCTTTTTTGTAGATTGGTACTGTCCGTGCTAGTTTAAGAAATTTTGGGAAGACACCAGAGGATAAGCATTTGTTGATTGCTATAGATGATGGTTGAGCAAGTTCTAGAATAATTTTCTTCAGCATTGTGCAAGACATACCACAGATATCTTCACTCTCTGAGTTCTTGTATGACTTAACTATTTTTACAGTATCCTTAGGGTGCACTTCCTGCGAGTTTTCAAAAGTGGTACTGGTTATGTTTCTTATGTGACTTGTGGGGACTAAGCCTGAGTTAGGTATCTGGTATCTTTCAATATAGTTGCTGCTTTCCCTTCACGAGTTGACGCCGTCCATTCACTGTTAGACCTCTCTGAAGTGCCTAACCTGATTTCAGACTCTACTTCTTCACTACACTTCGTCCTCACCACCTTCCCTGGTATTTCTGGTGAGATCTGGTGCGACGACAGTACGGGCACGTTACACCCCCTCATTCCAACCACACTCCGTCAAGCTGTCTTCAACGCATTGCATAATTTAGCCCAGCCCGGTGATCGTGCGTCTGTCCACCTCGTAGCACAGCACTGTGTGTGGAGAAATGTCAACAAGGACTGCCAGCAATGGGTACGCTCCTGTGTCACGTGCCAACACTGAAAAGTACACAAGCACATTTCACCCCTCCCCCCCGCCCTGGCGCCTTTTCGATCCCTCCTGGCCTTTTGCAGCATATTCATATTGACATTGTTGGCCCTCTCTCCCCCTCTAACGACTTCTGTTATGTTCTCTCACCTATGAACCGGAAAACTTACTGGGGCGAGGCTGTCCCTTTATCCAATATTATGGCAGAAACTGTTGCTCGAGATTTCGTCGAGTCATGGGTATCGCATTTCGGATGTCCAGCTATCATCACAACTAACCAAGGCAGACAATTTGAGTCGGCCCTGTTCAACGAGAATTGTAACATTTGCGGCATCCGGCGCATCCATACCACAGCATATCACCCGCAAAGTAACGAGCTAGTCAAGTATTGGCACTGTACTTTCAAGGTGGCTCTTCGATGCCACGACTCTCTATGGGCAGAGGCCCTTCCCCTTGTGCTACTCGGCATTCGTGCGATCTATAAGGAAGACCTCAAAGGCACAATAGCCGAGTTCGTATACGGCCAGAATATTGTTCTCCCTGCCAAACTAGTGAGCCCTTCCGCTTCTCTCCCTGAATCAGACTGACCTTCATTCGTGGACCACATGAGACGCCACTTCATCAACCTCCATATCCCTCCGCCCTCCAGTCATTCCCGCCCTAAGGTTCACCTCCCGAAATCTATAGACAATTGCAAGCACATCATGCTATGAGATGACACTGTCCGTGCTCCCCTCCAACCTCCATATACCGCCCGCACCAAGTTCTCCAGCGCTCAGCCAACACCTATGACATCCAAATGAAAGATTGAGCTGATACAGTCTCTCTCAACACACTTAACCCTGCTTATGTCGAGCCTTCTTGTACCCCCCTTCAGGCGACGACCACGCCACTCACTGTCATGGCTCGTGACGCTCTGACCACTCCCTCCACGTCGGACTTACACACTCGATCGAGTGACTTCCGGCTCCAATGGTCGAGCGCTCCTCCGACCTCGCCCTCTACATCGGTCTCACACACTCTGTCGAGTGACGTCCAGGTCCAATCGTCAAGCTCTCCTCCAGTACTCCAGTCTCACACACTCCGTCGAGTGACCACATGCTCCCCACATTCAGTTTACCTACGATCTTGCCCTCGCCATCGGCCCCTTCGCCAATCCCTTCGACCTCTCCACCATTACCTGCTTCGCCCTGTCGAGGTTTCTCACGGTCCCCCATCTTGAACGTGCCCTCGCTTGAGATGTTTGTGCCTGTCCCCCCAGACATAATCCACGAAGTCGCTATAATACTGCGCCATTATACACTGTTTGTTGTGTTTTTCTCTTCATCCAGTGCTCATGACACAACCTCCGCCATTCCCTGCCACCTGGTGAAATGTGTTCCCCTCCTGCCAGACGTCGACCTGGACATTCTTTGTGTGTTCGCCACGCCCTCGGGAGACATCGTCCTCGTCACTCCGTTCCACCCGCAAACCACCAGCCTACCTGCCGCCACACGACCAGTACGCCGAGTATGATGCCCGGGTCACTTCAACGACTTCCAGGTTCGGTGGCCGAACCTTCCTTCACGACATCTACCCACACACCTACCCGACGACACTGTCGAGCTGACCGTGGTCCGGCTCCCACAGACCACCCCCGGCCTCTCGAGACTACTCTGTACTGCGTGGGGGTGTATGTGGCGCTGATGAAATTGACACCAACATTGATATGCATTCATCTTTGGACTCTAAGCCTTGTATGTGTTAAGGTTAATAAATGAACTTTAGGGGAGTGTTTGGATTAGTTACACCAAACTACACCCATTTAGCAGTAGTTCATTTATTAACCTTACCACATACAAGGATCACAAAGAACTGATCTGAACATGGCGGAAGATAGTGCTTAGAGTCCAAAGATGGATGCATATCGATGTTGGTGTCGATTTCATCGGCGCCACATGGCATTTCCCCCCCCCCCCCCCCCCCCCCGCAGTATGGAGTACTCTTGAGAGGCCAGGGGGGGGGGGGGGGGTGACTATTGCATCGACAGTCGGCAGGAATCGTCCACGAGAGCCGGACCACAGCCAGCTCGACAGCGTCTTCAGGGAGCTGTGTGGGTAGATGTTGTGAAGGAAGGTTTGACCACCGAACCTGGAAGTCATTGAAGTAAGCCAGGCGTCGTACTGGGCGTGCTGGTCGTGCAGCGGCAGGTAGGCCGGCGGATTGCGGGTGGATTGGAGTGACGGCGACGATGTGTCCAGTGGGCGTGGCGACCACACGAAGCATGTCCGGGTCGACTTCGGGCGAGAGGGGAACACATTTCGCCAGGTGGCACGCGATGGCAGAGGTTGTGTTGTGAGCTCTGGATGAAGAGAAACAAACGACGGACAGTGTATAATCGCACAGTATAATTGAGATGTCGATGATTATGTCCAGGGGGACAGGAACAAACACCTCAAGCAAGGGCACGTTCAAGATGCGGGGTGTGAGAAACCTCAACAGGGCGAGGCAGGTGACAGTGGAGAGGTCAAAGGGACTGGCGAAGTGCCCGGTGGCGAGGGCAAGATCGTAGGTAAGCTCGACGTGGAGAGCATGTGGTCACTCGACGGAGTGCGTGAGACCGGAGTAGATGGTGAGGTCGGAAGAGAGTTCAACGATTAGAGCTGGAAGTCACACGATCGAGTGTGTAAGTCTGACATGGAGGGAGTTGTCGGTGCGATAGAGAATGGCGTGGTCGCGGCCTGAAGGGGGGTAGAAGAAGGCTCGACATGAGCACGCCTAAGTCTCTTGAGAAAGACTGTAACAGCTGAATCTTTCATGTGGATGTCATAGGTTTTGGCTGAGCGCCAGAGAACTTGGTATGGGCTGGTATATGGAGGCTGGAGGGAAGCACAGACAGTGCCATCTTGGAGCATGATGTACTCACAATTGTCCAGAGATTTCGGGACGTGAAATCTTAGGGCGGGAAAGAGTGGAGGGATATGGAGGTTGAAGAAGTGGCGTCTGACGCGCTCCACGATGGAAGGTAAGTCAGATTAAGGGAGAGAAGTGGAAGGGCTCACAAGTTAGGCAAGGAGAACAATGGTCTGGCCGTATACGAACTCGGCTATTGGGCCTTTGAGGTCTTTATTATAGATCGCACTAATGCCGAGTACCACAAGGGGAAGGGCCTCTGTCCATAGAGAGTCGTGGCTGGGCTAAATTATGCAATGCGTTGAAGACAGCTGGACGGAGCGTGGTTGGGATGAGGGGGCGTGACATTCCTGTACTGTCGTCGCACCAGATCTCCCACAAATGCCAGGGAAGGTGGTGCAGACGAGGGTGCGGCCTGTGGCAGCACGGTCGCGGGTGGAACGCTAGGCGTGAGTGCACTGTTTGTGTTGTCGATGGCGGTCGCACGGCCACGCGCAGGAGCCGATGTTGCATAGTCTGAGGTGTTGTCCATAAGGGGCTGGGTACAAGCCGTCAGTTCGGGAACACTTGAAGATCGTAGCGCCATGTTAGGAGGGTGTGGCCCTGCGGAACTGTCAGTACAGGTTATGGCAGTCTTGACAGCACAGTTGCGAGAGGTAGTGGAAGGTAAACACTCGGAGGCTCGATGGCTGGGACTGCAAGCAGATTCGGCGCACTTACTGATCTTGCTTCATCCTTGCTGTAGTGTCTGCAACTCCTTTGCTGCATCAGGGAGCTGGAGCTGTGTTTCGTGGAGCCGGAGGGAGTGCTCGTGGCTTTTCTTGCGTAGGCGAGCGACGTGCTCAAGCTTGACAAGGCACTTGTGCATGGTTTTTTGTAACGTCGTCGACAGAAACTATCATGTACGGATGAGATGAGCCTGGACCGAAGTGTCACGGGGGGGTTTGCTCGACAGAGCACAGGGGAAGTGAGTCTTGGACGGATGATGAAACACGGTTTTTCGCACTAGGTCCGGTGAAAGTTTTCGCAAGTAGTCAATGGCTAGTATAGGTTCGTCAGTTTCGCACACTAAAAAGGTCCACTCGAGTTTGCAGTTCATGAGGAGTGAGACGGCGTGGGAAGTTGAACATAAGCAATGTAGGTTAGTTGAATTCACTGCTTGCAGTGAAGTATGATGAGGGCGGATGTTTGACGACCCTAAGGACGTAGGCAGCAGCGATACATTGGAGTCTGTGTCCACTGGGAAAAGGTATCCTCACGAAATGTCTTTAATGTAAAGTCGTGCGCAATTATCCGGTCGTTGCCAGACAGAATGGAGCACTAGGTGGTGCCTGTCATGATGTGTGCACGAGATGGCACCCGGACATACCTGCGATTGGCGTTTGGGAAGTAGCAGGGTGGTCTGCAGTTCCTTGCCGCCTCACCAAACCATATGCGGAAGTAACAGTATGGGTAGTGCAGTTGCATTTCCTGTGGAAAGTTCGTTACCAGTGGTGGTGGCCGAGGTTCGGTGGCCGCAGCAGGTTCGGTTGCAGGAGGGGCCATGACCATGCGTGGAGCCGGTGACATCCCAGTTGCTTGTTTACTGCTTCCCGGAGCGAGCGGAATAGTCGACACAGTACGGCCCCAGCCGCGTCCGGCGGCAGGGCGATGAGCCTGAACCTGAGTCTTGTCAGGTAGGCAGTGGCTAGCGAAATATATCAGTGATGCATCGTGTAGCTTGTCAGCAATTGTCATTCTTTGCTCAACAGGTTCAGGACACCTTTGAGCCAAAGCAAAGAGGATGTGAGGAGATAGTTTATCTGACCAGATGGCAAGGACAGCTGTCTCAGAGAATAGGTCGGTGCTGAGCAGGGTACGTAGCCATCTCCAGAGCTGGGAAGGTTTGTCATTGCCTAGTTGCTCGGCGTGGAGCACTTGCTGTATTGCTGCCTCAGTTGAGCTTGCAAGCCGACGTAGAACTGTCTTTTTGACTAGAGTGTACCGGGCAAATGAGTCCGGGCATCGACCAGGTCAGCAATCAAGTCCTCCTGGTCGTGCAGGTGGGTGATGAGGCACAGAAACCTGGTTGACTCGTCGAGTTTCTAATGGTCGAACACTTTATCCACATTTTTGAACCAGGTTGTTGCTCTGTCGGGATTAAACGGCGGCAGTGTCGGTAAGCATTGCGGAATGTTCGGAAGAACAAGTTGAGTTGAGTTCATCGGGGCATTGCCTGAATCGAGCTGTTGTTGCTGTAATATTCCAGGAGAGTGTGCCTCCAGAGGAAGTCTCAACGACGACTGTTCGGGTGGCAGCGTGTGGGTGACATGCTGTGGTTGTGCGTGATCCATCATGAAGCGGAAGGCCGACGGTGGTGAGACTCTGTAATGTGTTGACTGCGGTTGTTCAACATGTTGTGGGTGTGTTAGGAGTGATGCGTCGTGGAAGACCGCGCAGGTGAAGCACCGAAATGTGCCGAGAACAGCAGCAGAAGCTCGACTGGAGCCGGCACGGGGCCACAGGTGAGAAAAAGTTCAAAGTTTGAGAACGCGTGTCAGTCTGTGGAAAGCTCGATGTATGATCAGAGCCGGGGCCACCTGTGCTGCAGGGAGGCTGCGGAGGTGTGGGCTGTCCAGAAGCACAGCGTGGGAATGATGTCGAACGTGGGATGGAATGTGTGAATGTTCACTGTTAATAGTCACTCCACGCAAAACGTTGTGCAGATAAGGTGAATGTCGTGGCAAAAAAACACTGAGGCATAGCAGTGGGACAGAGGTGGGGTCAGGCACAGATAACAAGTAATTGTTCCCGTTGCAGGCCGAGGTATCGAAGTAGGAAGGCATGTGCTGATGCTGAACCAAGCCAGGCGCAGGTGTGGTCGGATGCTGAGGAGGTTGACCTGTGAACGAATCAGTTCCGGCCATGTGGAAGGTACCTGCGTGGCGTGGCAAATAGCTGTCCTGGCGATAGTAGGTTGTCCGACGACGCGTATGCAGAAATCGGCACTGGTCCCACACTGCACGGAGATCTGCAAGAGGTAACTGCACAGTCGATGAGGGAGTGTACATGTGGCGGGAACAAAGGCGTTTGATAGCAGGAGTCATGCGCACTCCTAACCTCACTTATTGTTGCAGGCTCGAAAACGTCCGGCGAAATCGGCGGAATCATCGAGTGAGAGGCATCGTGTTGCCGTCCTGGCGGGTGTACATCCTCCGCAACACGATGCATGTCGATCACAAAATTTGGCGTTAGGCGCTGGGCCGAAGTCATTGTTCAAATGCTGTGTCGATGTAATACACGCAAAAATAACCGACGTGGAGGTCGCGGACACAGTAAAACGACGAAAACGGAAGACGGAGGAGGAGGAGATTAGTGTTTAACGTCCCGTCGACAACGATGTCATTAGAGACGGAGCGCAAGCTCGGGTGAGGGAAGGATGGGGAAGGAAAGCGGCCATGCCCTTTCAAAGGAACCATCCCGGCATTTGCCTGAAGCGATTTAGGGAAATCACGGAAAAACTAAATCAGGATGGCCGGAGACGGGATTGAACCGTCGTCCTCCCGAATGCGAGTCCAGTGTGCAAAACGGAAGACACTACAACTCGAAGTCACCAGTGAGGGGGTCAGTTCGGGTTGGTTACACCAAACAACACCCATTTAGCAGTAGTTCATTTATTCCCCTAAACACATACAAGGCTCACAAAGAACTGAACATGGCGGAACCGCCCAAAGACAATGCTCAGAGTCCAAAGAAAATGCTTGGAGTCCAAAGACAAACACATATCGATGCTGGTGTCGACCTCATCGGCGCCACACAAGTATATTATTATTGCTGGAAGGTTAAAAAAATACGCCTCAAATTTCAGATGAGTTTTTAACAAAGAAATTGAAAAAAGAGTACTCAATCATGTTTTGATTTCAGGAAGATGTCACATTACTTTCATACATACCAAAACAAAACAGATCTGTACTGCTTTTTTCGTCTGTGCACCATTATGATGAAACCGACAGTGACAGCGGCGAAAAGAAAAGATCAAGTATAATAAAGTACTACAATGAAATTAAGGGTGGGTAGATGTCATGGATGCTATGTGTGGTGAATATACTGTTCATTTATTGACAATTTTTGAGTGCAGGCCATCAAGCTGATGTCTTTTGCAAATATGTAGGCTGAGTAGATTATTATAGATACCACTTAGGTACAGTAGTGGTACTTACATTTGTCTTAATATTCTAATTACATTACATGTTAACAGGGAGGGCAAGTACATTAGAATTCACTGACTGAATATAAACATTTATTTATGAAGAACGTGAAGGAGAAAACAAGGTGGTAAGGTAATGAACACGACTCTTTCTTCTAATCATGAATAGTTTTACTACATGACAAACGCGCAGGTCGAAGACTAGGCTGAAACGGAGGTCCTGGAAGTATACAAAACAAAGATCAACTCGAAGACATAATACACATATGATGTTCCGGCCTATCGATCCGTGGATCGATGCCACATAGCCCCCACCCCCCCCCCCCCCACCTCACACCCTGCAGTATGGAGTACGTACCCGAAGCCGAAGGGGGGGGGGGGGGGGTTGGCGAGAGTTTAAGTGGGTTACAGTGAGCTCCTCCGCGTCTGACGGCACGGGCCATGTGGGAAGAGTGCGTGGAGAAAATCCTGGAATGCTGATGCTGCAGTCTCGATCGTAGTCGTCGGCCGGTGCGGGAGCGCTGGTGTGGAAGGGTGTCGTCGGTAGGGAACCTTTCCATTTAGCCTAACGTAAGCACGTAGGTTGCCACAAGTAGCACTTCGAGAGATTTTGATATGCTTCACTACACGTTATGACACACCACCTAAAGAGTCACACGAATCATCACACTCAAGCAGCACCAATGCGGTATCACCACCAACGACGACAGATTAACCACAAATGTCATTAGGATGAACGTGGGTAGAGAGCTCGTAAGTGGCGCCTGCTAACGGAGAGGTATTCTGAGCCGGTGGGGTGGGGAAACCGTAGCACGGTGAGGGCGGTGTGCTGCGAGTAGAGGGGTGAGTGTCAGACGGTGAGGTCTGGGTGGGCGTGGCAGGAACCTGCGGGCTGCACCAGTTAGAGGAGCGGCGCGGTGTGCTGTCGCACGAAGATAGAACTGTTATACACTCCTGGAAATTGAAATAAGAACACCGTGAATTCATTGTCCGAGGAAGGGGAAACTTTATTGACACATTCCTGGGGTCAGATACATCACATGATCACACTGACAGAACTACAGGCACATAGATACAGGCAACAGAGCATGCACAATGTCGGCACTAGTACAGTGTATATCCACCTTTCGCAGCAATGCAGGCTGCTATTCTCCCATGGAGACGATCGTAGAGATGCTGGATGTAGTCCTGTGGAACGGCTTGCCATGCCATTTCCACCTGGCGCCTCAGTTGGACCAGCGTTCGTGCTGGACGTGCAGACCGCGTGAGAGGACGCTTCATCCAGTCCCAAACATGCTCAATGGGGGACAGATCCGGAGATCTTGCTGGCCAGGGTAGTTGACTTACACCTTCTAGAGCACGTTGGGTGGCACAGGATACATGCGGACGTGCATTGTCCTGTTGGAACAGCAAGTTCCCTTGCCGGTCTAGGAATGGTAGAACGATGGTTTCGATGACGGTTTGGATGTACCGTGCACTATTCAGTGTCCCCTCGACGATCACCAGAGGTGTACGGCCAGTGTAGGAGATCGCTCCCCACACCATGATGCCGGGTGTTGGCCCTGTGTGCCTCGGTCGTATGCAGTCCTGATTGTGGCGCTCACCTGCACGGCGCCAAACACGCATACCACCATCATTGGCACGAAGGCAGAAGTGACTCTCATCGCTGAAGACGACGCGTCTCCATTCGTCCCTCCATTCACGCCTGTCGCGACACCATTGGAGGCGGGCTGCACGATGTTGGGGCGTGAGCGGAAGACGGCCTAACGGTGTGCGGGACCGTAGCCCAGCCATTCGACGGCCAACACCGCGGTTCCTGGTGTGTCCGCTGTGCCGGGCGTGTGATGATTGCTTGTACAGCCCTCTCGCAGTGTCTGGAGCCAGTATGGGGGGTCTGACACACCGGTGTCAATGTGTTCTTTTTTCCATTTCCAGGAGTGTATTAGAGCCCTGGGAGCTGGGGCCTGTGCTATGGGAGCCGGGAGGCGGAAAACCCCAGAATGAGTACAGGCTCGTTGACAGGGCCGGTGTAGGCGTTCGTTTACTCGAATCGTGAGCAGAGGAAGAAGGCCGAGGGTGGACAGAGAGCGTGGTCTCTTCAATGGTGGGTGAGGTAGAGGAAAAACTCGACGCAAGCAAGTTTAACCCTGTTGAGGGAGACAGTAGTTACTGAGCCCTTAACTACGATGTACATTGTGTTTCTGGTTCGTTTGACAACTCTGTGTAAGGGAGCTGTAACGGGGCTTTCACAGTGTCGTCGCGGAGGAACACAAAAGTGTTGAGCGCCTTGATAACGTATGTGTGCGGCGAAGTGTGGGTGGAAGGGGGCGGGGGTTGAAGCTTGTTACAGTGTAACCTCACACGTTCTGCCAAGGACTGCAGTTCGGACGGTTTGGCGACTGGAGTAGGAGCAACAAGTTCGCGTGTGAGTGTAGGGGGCTGGCCGTAGACGAACTCGGCCACCGACCCTTTAAGGTCTTCCTTGAAAGTGGTCCGAAAACCGAGTAACACGAATGGCAGCGCTTCCGTCCAAAGGAGGCCAGGGCAACGTAGGGCCATCCTAAGTGGCCGATGCCAACGTTCCACGAGACCTTTGCTCTGGGGTTGGTATGCTGCTGAATGAATTTTCTTGATGCCACACAGCCTACATAGGTCAGAAAACAAGGCAGACTCAAATTGAGGGCCTTGGTCGGTCGTCAAGTAAACAGGGCAGCCAAAGCGTGAAATCCAAGTGCCTATGAAGGATCGTGCCACTGATTCGGATGTAATAGTGGGCAGCGGGGCAGCTTCCACCCCACGAGAGGTTCCGTCTATAACAGATAGCACGTATCTGTAAACCTCGGAAGGGGTGAGGGGGCCCGCCATGTCGATGTCAACGTGCTGGAAGCGACTGGGAAGAGCGGTGAAGTTGCCTAGTGGGGGCGATGTGTGCCGCAAAACTTTATTTTGTCGGTACGGAATGCAGGCACGGGCCCAGGCTTGGCAGTCGCGAGGCATGTCGCGCCAGACGAAGTGCTCTGAAATAAGTCTGGTAGAGGCTCTCACACCTGTATGAGCTAGGTTGTGTAATTTGTCGAACACTTGTCTCTGTAGAGGTTTGGGTACGAAGGGACGCAGCGTAACAGTTAATTCGTCACACTAAACCTCGCCTACGACGCCGGGAAAGGTGGATTGCGCAGGTTTGAGTGACGAGCTGTGATCGGAAATAAAGTCCATAGTATCCGTGTCGGCAGACTGCCGCTGAGGCAAGTTAAAGAGGTCTATCAGAGTTGTGAGAGCGCCGACACGAGACACGAAATCTGTGACCACATTATCTGCACCCTTGATGTATCGTATGTCAGAGGTAAATTGCAATATAAAGTCCAAACGACGGAAGCGTCTAGGTGGAGGGTCAGTCAGGGGTTTCTTTACAGCAGCAACCAAAGTTTTATGGTCGGTTAAAATGTAGAAGTCCCTACCATCAACCTCGTCGCGAAAGTGTTTCACAGCCTCGTAAACTGCCAAGAGCTCCCTATCAAAGGAGGGGTAGTATCTCCGACGGTTTGGCTGAGGATAGCAGCTACTGCGGTATCACTGCCATCGACGGTAATAAAAAATGTAGCGTCCGGATGCGGATGGGCAACAGTCACTGTGTTTGCTAGTAGGTGCTTCAGTTTGTCAAAAGATTGTTCTATGGCAGGAGTCCAGGGGATCGGTAGGATACCGGTCGCATTTTTGCCGGCAAGGGCGTCTGTTATGGGAGCCTGAACCTCGGATGCGGCAGGCAAGTGCTTCCTATGATAGTAAACTGTTCCAATGAACCTGCGCAGCTCCTTTAATGAGTGAGGGAGTGGCAAATCCAAAACAGGTTTGATTTTATCCTCGGGAGGAGTGAGGCCCTTAGCTGACACGATGTAGCCTAAGAATCTTACCGAAGTCTGGTGCAACTGGAGCTTCTTATTATTCAGTTCAACACCGGCAACAGTAAGAGAGTCTTTAACAATCTGCAAATGTTCCTTGCTCTTTTGAAAAGTAGGACTGAAAATAAGAATGTCGTCCAAGTGAACGAAACAAAAATCCAGATGAAACAACACATCTCTGCCAAGTTTGTGCAGCATTTCGGAGGCCAAAGGGCATCAACTGGTACTGGAAAAGGCTGAAATGTGTTGTAACAGCTGTCTTTTCAATATCCTCTGGTGCCATCGGAATTTGATGATAGGCCCTCCTACAGTCCACTACCGAGAAATATTTGGCGCCTGCAAGAGCATGGTTAAAATCCGCAACGATAGGAACCGGGTACTTGTCTATGACAGTACGAAAGTTCAATGTAGTATAGTCGCCAACCACACGCCAGGTGCTGTCGCTTTTTGTGACGAAGTGGACAAGTGAGGCCCAGAATCCGGCAGATGGTTCTATGACGCGGGCTGTTAAGAGATCGTCTATTTGTTCGCGAGCCACTTTCATGAGTTCTGGCTTAAGTCGTCGTGTTCGGCAAGAGACAGGCGGTCCGTCTTGCAAGCGAAGTTTGTGGGCAGTTCCGTCTGTAACCACGGAAACGCGCGACGCGGTACACGAGGTGACTGTGGTAAATTGAGCGCGGCGGCCGCTAGGCTGGGTTGTGGCGCGGACGTCGAAAGTTTGCATAAGTGCCAACTTTTGGGTGGCTGGGATTGACAAACAATTGAGCTACGCGAAAGAAGTTTGGAACACTTTTTATTTGTAGCCGGAGGCACCGCAGCCGAGCTCGGTTGTGGTAGCAGGCGCGAATGAACAGCTGATGACGCTAAATCAAAAACATTAACCTGCGCCTGGGAAGTTAGCTGCCCGAGCGAGAAGAGGGATGAATGTGCGCTCGAACACAGTTAGAGCTGGCGGGAGCGCGGACACTGTACAATTTATGTGGCACACGGTCACAAAGGCACTCTGGCGTGAGATCACTGTAGTGACTGAGGCGTCGTCTGTTGCAAGCTGCTGCCGTGCCGAAGTAACTCGTTACTTAAGTCGTTGAGGCGACGGCGTAGCTCAAGTTGTTCCAAGCGCAGGCGTGTGGACTCGACACGCTCCGTCAGCCACTTATTTGTCCGCGACAAGAGCTCGGAGGAGGGGTTATTACACTTCCTAGCCAGGTGTACCTGTTTAGCAGTACTATTGACGCTCGACGAAGTACACGGGATGTGTTCCTACGTCGATGCCCAAAATACGATCGTCGATGTCAGCCACCAGGAATGACCACTTCAGGCTGCACTCAGGCGAGAGGGACACTGCATGTGAAGTAGAACCTAAGCACGACAAACTAGATGAGTTTACAGCACGTAGGACAGTTTTGTGTAGTCGGATCTTTTCTTCGGTAGACGAGATGGAAGTAGGGAAGCATTTGCGCCCGTGTCGATGAGAAAGTTTGTGCCAGAGTTCAAATTGTGGACGTAGACTCGTCCATTCGAAGCATTAATATTGGACACAGAATGGAGCGTGGGACGGCGCCTGTTGTTTACGTCGCAGGAGGTGGCGCCATTGCCTACCTGCAGTTGAAGTTTCTACATCTACATTTATACTCCGCAAGCCACCCAACGGTGTGTGGCGGAGGGCACTTTACGTGCCACTGTCATTACCTCCCTTTTCTGTTCCAGTCGTGTATGGTTCGCAGGAAGATCGACTGTATGAAAGCCTCCGTGCGCGCTCGAATCTCTCTAATTTTACATTCGTGATCTCCTCGGGAGATATAAGTAGGGGGAAGCAATATATTCGATACCTCATCCAGAAACGCACCCTCTCGAAAGCTGGCGAGCAAGCTACACCGCGATGCAGAGCGCCTCTCTTGCAGAGTCTGCCACTTGAGTTTGCTAAACATCTCCGTAACGCTATCACGGTTACCTAATAACCCTGTGACGAAACGCGCCGCTCTTCTTTGGATCTTCTCTATCTCCTCCGTCAATCCGATCTGGTACTGATCCCACACTGATGAGCAAAACTCAAGTATAGGTCGAACGAGTGTTTTGTAAGCCACCTCCTTTGTTGATGGACTACATTTTCTAAGGACTCTCCCAATGAATCTCAACCTGGTACCCGCCTTACCAACAATTAATTTTATATGATCATTCCACTTCAGATTGTTCCGCACGCATACTCCCAGATATTTTACAGAAGTAACTGCTACCAGTGTTTGTTCCGCTATCATTGCGTGCTTGTTCCCCGAATTTTGCGTGGAAGAAACAGTATTTATCGGCTGACGTCTGCTACTGCGAGTGGTCAGATGATGGCGGCGGCCCAGAATCTTCCGCGGAGTCAGATGTGCTGTTGTGCGGACGTGAAGGTGCCGGTAGCTCGGCGAGCTTGATGACTTAGGTTTTGTGGGGCATCCACGTTGGGGCCCTGGTTTTGGTTGGAAACTGGTGTAGCTACCGGACTGCTGGGCACGGCGTTCACGCAGTAGAGCGAAGTAAGCTCTGTCGGCGGCGCGCAAGCGTTCTCTATGTAGTGTATCTTCGTAGGAAGAGATGGCCGTTTGGACAGACAGAGGTAGCTTTTCCGTCCAAATCTCGGTGAGCGTGGTGTCTGTCTTGTCGCATTCACCGACGAGAAGTCGAAGACATCGCCACAGCTGGGATGGAGATCTGTCGCCGAGGCGTTCTTCATAGACGAGCTGTCGAACGTTTTCTCTTCTTGTCTTGGAGACACGTTCCAGTAGCCGTTTAGCCGTAGCGTACTTCTCGGTCGGAGGAGGTGACTTAACCAGGTCATAAATTAAGTCGACACGGTCGTGGAGGTGGTTCTTGAGGCATGTGAAACGGCCGTTGTCATCACGTGCGCAGACACTGAAAGTTTTCTCGACAACGTTAAACCAGAATTCTGGGTGAGCAGGTTTGAATGCCGAAAGTTTCGGTAGATTCGGCGAATGCTGGCAGCCGCTCGCAGACGCAGGATTAGGCAAGTCAAAGTTAACTCTGCGTTGTGAGGGCGGTAGAGAAGAGGCAGACGTGCCATCTGTGTTCATAGTAGCTGGAGGGGAAGCGAAATACGTTAGCACGAAGCCCGGCGTGGAGAGAAGCGGGACCGGTTGATGCAGCAGAAGTTCAAAGTGGTCACGGCAGTTGCTCGATAGATTAATATGCATTGGTCCTCCACATCTGCAGTGAAATTGTCCATCACAGTCACTGATGAGCTTGGTGGAACCTGACACGCTCAAATTACTGCACTGATGAACACTCAGGGGAACAGACTGGGGGGTGTCATTCACGTAGTGTGCAGCCGGCACAGAATGATACACACGTGGAGCTTGCACATTCAAAAAGGCGTCCTGTTGTGGCACATTATGAAAACTATGCTCCCCACTATTTGCAGTACTTGTTTTAAAGTTCGGTATCAGTGTGTAGTGGTATCTTGTACTGCTGTGCGGAGAAAACTACAGCACTTCGGGGCTAACAAAGCCGGAGTCGGAGACCACTGGCGTCATGTTCAAAGCCACTGCACCTGACGAGGTCCCTGGCTTCTCGAGGCTATGGGACTGCGGATATTCACGTCGGGCACTCACTACAGCTGGCATACTTGAATTTAGTTGTTGTTGCTGGTGAAAACCGGGCGGCGGCGGTGTGTTGTAGAAGGCCATTGTCTAGCGCACAAAGGTCCACGTGGAACGCGGAAGCCGGTGCAGTAGTCACTTTGCACTCGGTTCAACTGATTATTCAAACTTCGGGGTCACCACTGAGGGAGATATCAAGGTGGTAAGGTAATAACCACGGTTCTCTCTTCGAATCATCAATACTTTTGTTACAAGACAAATGTACAGGTCGAAGACTAGGCCGGAACTGAGGTCCCGGAAGTATACAAAACAAAGATCAACTCGAAGACATAATACACATATATTGTTCTGCCCTATCGATCCGTGGATCGATGCCACAAGTCTGTCCTTTCATGCAATGATAATACTACATGTAGGATTTCTGGGTCTCTACACCAGTTCTCAAGCATGTAACACATGCTTAATGGAGTGTAGGTTGGGTCTCACAGCCACTTATTCTACATCTACATCTATATCCATACTCCGCAAGCCACCTGACGGTGTGTGGCGGAGTGTACCCTGAGTACCTCTATCGGTTCTCCCTTCTATTCCAGTCTCGTATTGTTCGTGGAAAGAAGGATTTTCGGTATGCTTATGTGTGGGCTCTAATCTCTCTGATTTTATCCTCATGGTCTCTTCGCGAGATATACGTAGGAGGGAGCAATATACTGCTCGACTCTTCGGTGAAGGTATGTTCTCGAAACTTTAAAAAATCCGAGCTACTGAGCGTCTCTCCTGCAGAGTCTTCCACTGGAGTTTATCTATCATCTCCGTAACGCTTTCGCGATTACTAAATGATCCTGTAACGAAGCGCGCTGCTCTTCGTTGGGTCTTCTCTATCTCCTCCATCAACCCTATCTGGTACGGATCCCACACTGCTGAGCAGTATTCAAGCAGTGGGCGAACAAGCGTACTGTAACCTACTTCCTTTGTTTTCGGATTGCATTTCCTTAGGATTCTTCCAATGAATCTCAGTCTGGCATCTGCTTTACCGACGATCAACTTTATATGACCATTCCATTTTAAATCACTCCTAATGCGTACTCCCAGATAATTTATGGAATCAACTGCTTCCAGTTGCTGACCTGTTATTTTGTAGCTAAATGATAAGGGAACTATCTTTCTACATATTCGCAGCACATTACACTTGTCTACATTGAGATTCAATTGCCATTCCCTGCACCATGCGTCAATTCGCTGGAAATCCTCCTGCATTTCAGTACAATTTTCCATTGTTACAACCTCTCGATACTCCACAGCATCATCTGCAAAAAGCCTCAGTGAACTTCCGATGTCATCCACAAAGTCATTTATGTATATTGTGAATAGCAATGCTCCTATGACACTCCCCTGTGGCACACCTGAAATCACTCTTACTTCGGAAGACTTCTCTCTATTGAGAATGACATGCTGTGTTCTGTTATCTAGGAACTTTTCAATCCAATCACACAATTGGCCAGATAGTCTATATGCTCTTACTTTGTTCATTAAACGACTGTGGGGAACTGTATCGAACGCCTTGCGGAAGTCAAGAAACACGGCATCTACCTGGGAACCCGTGTCTATGGCCCTCTGAGTCTCGTGGACGAATAGCGCGAGCTGGGTTTCACACGACCGTCTTTTTCGAAACCCATGCTGATTCCTACAGAGTAGATTTTTAATCTCCAGAAAAGTCATTATACTCGAACATAATTCGTGTTCCAAACTTCTACAACTGATCGACGTTAGAGATATAGGTCAACAGTTCTGCACATATGTTCGACGGCCCTTCTTCAAAACGGGGATGGCCTGTGCCCTTTTCCAATCCTTTGGAACGCTACGCTCTTCTAGAGACCTACGGTACACCGATGCAAGAAGAGGGGCAAGTTCCTTCGCGTACTCTGTGTAAAATCGAACTGGTATTCCATCAGGTCCAGCGGCCTTTCCTCTGTTGAGCGATTTTAATTGTTTCTCTATCCCTCTGTCGTCTATTTCGATATCTACCATTTTGTCATCTGTGCGACAATCTGGGGAAGGAACTACAGTGCAGTCTTCCTCTGTGAAACAGCTCTGGAAAAAGACATTTAGTATTTCGGCCTTTAGTCTGTCATCATCTGTTTCAGTACCATTTTGGTCACAGAGTGTCTAGACATTTTGTTTTGTTCCACCTACTGCTTTGGCATAAGACCAAAATTTCTTAGGATTTTCTGCCAAGTCAGTACATAGAACTTTACTTTCGAATTCATTGAACGCCTCTCGCATAGCCCTCGTCACACTACATTTCGCTTCGCGTAACTTTTGTTTGTCTGCAAGGCTTTGGCTTTGTGAAGTTCCCTTTGCTTCCGTAGCAGTTTCCGAACTCGGTGGCTCTTTTCCATCTCTTACTACCTTGCTTGGCACATACTCATCTAACGCATATTGTACGATGGTTTTGAACTTTGTCCACTGATCCTCAACACTATCTGTACTTGAGACAAAACTTTTGTGTTGAGCCGTCAGGTACTCTGTAATCTGCTTTTTGCCACTTTTGCTAAACAGAAAAATCTTCCTACCTTTTTTAATGTTTCTATTTACGGCTGAAATCATCGATGCAGTAACCGCTTTATGATCGCTGATTCCCTGTTCTGCGTTAACTGTTTCAAATAGTTCGGGTCTGTTTGTCACCAGAAGGTCTAATATGTTATCGCCACGAGTCGGTTCTCTGTTTAACTGCTCAAGGTAGAATTCAGATAAAGCACTTTAAAAAAATTTACTGGATTCTTTGTCCCTGCCACCCGTTATGAACGTTTGAGTTTCCCAGTCTATATCCGCCAAATTAAAATCTCCACCCAGAACTATAACATGGTGGGAAAATCTACTATTTTCCAAATTATCCTTCAGGTGCTCAGCCACTACAACTGCTGAGCCAGGGGGCCTATAGAGACATCCAATTACCATGTCTGAGCCTGCTTTAACCGTGACCTTCACCCAAATTATTTCACATTTTGGATCTCCATCAATTTCCTTCGAAACTATTGCACTTCTCATCGCTACAAACACGCCTCTCCCTTCACTGTCCAACCTGTCTCTGCGGTATAC